>NW_022437070.1:639932-655202 GCF_009761245.1 Sapajus apella | reverse complement strand
AAAAAAAAAAAAAAAAAAAAAAAAAAAAAAAAGAGTAAAGAGTGTTTACAATCCGAAAGCCCCAAAGCCAGGCGCGGTGGCTCATGCCTGTAACCCCAGCTCTTTGGGAGGCCGAGGCAGGCGGGGCTCTTGAGCTCAAGAATTTGAGACCAGCCTGGCCAACACGGCAAAACCATCTCTACTAAAAATACAAAAATTATCCAGGCATGGTGGTGTGCGCCTGTCATCCCAGCTACTCGGGAGGCTGAAGCAGAAGAATAGCTTGAATCTGGGAGGCAGAGGTTGCAGTGAGCTGAGATCGCGCCACTGCACGCCAGCCTGGGGGACAGAGCGAACTTCTGTCTTGAAAAAAAAAAGACTCCGTCCTCAAAAAAAAAGAAGGCCCCGAAGTATCTTAAAAATGAGCCTGGCAGGAAAAGTATCTAAGCTGCAGTGGCCACACCCCGCCATCGCTGTGTTTACTGACGCCTCAGAGGACAGGCAAGTCTTACACATAGTAAAACTGCATGAAGCCAACAGGCAGATTTGGGAAAAGAAGCTGAATGTTCAGTGCAAGCTGTGAAATGAACTCTCTCCCTTGTATTAATTGAACCTACCACTATGTATATTGCAAGGGAGTCTCTATTCATCAGAAGACAATCCCAAACCCCTAAGATTTTCCTTCCTCCCACAGGTAAATAAAACGTGTTTCTGGCCGATTCGCAATGTCTTTCTAGAACGCCCACTGGGAGTGTGCCCAGCCTGGGAAGGCACTGTGACATTTTCAGGTCTCAGTGGAGCAGGCGCACCCCTGAGATAGAGTATTGGAAATCTGAGGGCGTTTATGGGTTTCTGTCATAACTGGGGAGGGGGACATGGGTGGCCTTTCATGGCCTGATGACATCCAGTGACTAATGGAACGGTCCCACACAATAGAAAAATGTCCCATATGCCGGCGCATTTCAGAATCTGCCACTAACGTTCTTATCCGTGAAAACCCTGTTGATGACAGTTAGAATTTTTAACTCTGTTTTTTGTGTATCTTTTTTTTTTTTTTTTTTTGGAGACAGTTTTGCTCTCGTTACCCAGGCTGGAGTGCAATGGTGCGATCTCGGCTCACTGCAACCTCCGCCTCCCAGGTTCAAGTGATTCCCCTGCCTCAGCCTCCCGAGTAGCTGGGATCACAGGCATGCACCACTATGCCCAGCTAATTTTGTAGTTTTAGTAGAGATGGGGTTTCTCCATGTTAGTCAGTCTGGTCTCAAACTCCTGACCTCAGGTGATCCGCTCACCTCAGCCTCCCAAAGTGCTGGGATTACAGGCATGAGCCATTGCACCTAGCCTATGTATAGCTTTTTTTAATTTCTTTTTTTTTTTTTTTTGAGACAGAGTCTCACTCTGTCACCCAGGCTGGAGTGCAATGGCCTGATCTCAGCTCACTGCAACCTCTACCTCCCAGGATCAAGTGATTCTCCTGTCTCAGCCCCCAAGTAGCTAGAATTACAGGTGCATTTTTAGTAGATGGGAGTTTCACCATGTTAGTCAGGTTGGTTTTGAACTTATGACCTTGGGTGATCCTCCCGCCTCAGCCTCCCAAAGTGCTGGGATTACAGGCATGAGCCACCATGCCCAGCCAATTTTCTAATTTTTTGAGACAGGGTCTGGTTCTGTCACCCAGGCTGGAGCGCAGTGATGCCACCTTGGCTCCCTGCAACCTCCACCTCCCAGGTTCAAGCCATCTTTCTGCCTCAGTTTCCTGAGTAGCTGGGACTACAGGCAGGCCCACCACTCCAGGCTAATTTTTGTATTTTTTGTAGAGACTAGGTTTCACCATGTTGCCCAGGCTGGTCTTGAACTCCTGGGTTCAAGTGATCCACTGCCTTGGCCTCCCAAAGCGCTGGGATTACGGGTGTGAGCCACCGCGCCCAGCCTTATGTATATTTTATATGAAGTATTTTCCTGTATGGTTTCACATACTCCAAATACACTTGTTTTAAATCTCGTGACTACCCGCCCCTCTGCCTAGACTTCTTGCATGAAATGGTTTCTGACCTTTTTCTTTCTCTGAAGCCCAGCTTCTTCATTATAAATAGGTACCTGCATCTGGCTCCCTCGTCTTGAGGTAGTTGTGATGAAGCATTTGCACCTGGAAATGCAGATTGTTCTGCTAGAAACCTTTTCTTTAGGCTGGGCACAGTGGCTCATGTCTGCAATCCCAGCACTTTGGGAGGCTGAGGCTTGAGGTTGGGAGTTTGAGACCAGCCTGGCCAACATGGCAAAACTCCGTCTCTACTAAAAATACAACAATTAGCTGGGCATTCTCGCAGGCACCTGTAGTCCCAGCTACTCAGGAGGCTGAGGCAGGACGCTTGAACCCAGGAGGCAGAGATTGCAGTGAGCCAAGATCACGCCACTGCACTCCAGCCTGGCTGACAGAGCAAGACTCCATCTCAAAAAAAAAAAAAGAAAGAAAAAGAAATCTTTTCTTTGTAAAACAGCTTGGACATTATACTGGAGTTTTGGGAAGCAAACGCATAGGCCAGTTTGTTAATGAAGAGCAAACATTCCCTCTGTTCCAGGCACACTGTTCTAAGTCTTTCCACACAGAGCAATTGAGTGAATCCTCATGGCAGCGCTAAGCAGTCAGCACTCTCATGATCCCCGTTTTACAGGAGGGGAAACTGAGGCATGGAGAAGGTAAGGAACCTGCTCTAGGTCACACAGTCAGGGCAGAGGCGGGGTCTGAACCTGGATCTCTGGCTTCAGGTGCATGGACCAAACTCTGAGGCTAGAAGATCTCTCTTCCATTGCCTAAGAATTTCACATCAGCAGAAATTAAGGGGATGTAACAAAGTATCTGCGGATTCTGATACCTTTCTTTCTCTTTCCCTCTTTCTCTTTCCTTCCCTCCTTTCTCTCCCTTTCTTTCTTTCCTTCTTTCTTTTCTTTTTTTCCTTTTCCTTTTTTTTCTTTTACTTTCCTGGAGTGTCGCTCTGTCACCCAGGCTGGAGTGTGGTGGGACCATCTCGGCTCAATGCAACCCCCACCTCCTCCCAGGTTCAAGCGATTCTCCTGCCTCAGCCTCCCAAGTAGCTGGGACTACAGGCGCACACCACCACGCCCAGCTAATTTTTGTATTTTTACTAGAGATGGGGTTTCACCATGTTGGCCAGGCTGGTCTCGAACTCCTGACCTCAAGTGATATGCCTGCCTCGACCTCTCAAAGTGCTGGGATTACAGGCGTGAGCCACCACACCTGGCCTCAAAGGCCTTTTTGAAAGCCAAAGTCAGGACACCATTCATTTTAACAGCACCTAAGACTGTATGATCTATCTCTGCACACTGTCCACCGTGGCAGATGGGAATGTCTCTCCTCTTTCTCCTCTTTCTGAGCCCTGTCTTCTGGTGTCACTGTCTCTCCTCTCCTCACTGTGGCTTCTGATCCCTCCCTTATATATCCTCCTCCTTCATACAAAATCCACAAAGCAATTTTCTGTCTCTAGCTTCAGATCCTTCCTGGGAAGAAACCTGACAGATAGGCAAAAATAGATTACACACATGTGTGAATGAGTCCTGGACACCCGCAAATAAATTATGCATGTGTGTGACTGAATTAGGCCAGGCCCATAAATAAATTATGCAAATAGAGGAGGCAGTCATGGGGCTGTGGGAAATACTTCAGGCAAACGATGTCGAGGAAGGCTACATAGTATGCAGGTGAAGGCAGGGGCGAGAGAAAGGCTAATGATTATGGGAATACAGGTGTAAATTATGCAGCTGTGGGTCTAAATTTTGTCTCGAGACTGGAATAAATTATGCAAAGCGGCCACCGGGCTTACATCGACGTTGGGTTGGATGGAGTATACATTACACTGAAGTGGCATAAATTATCCCAACATCAGAAATTGACGATGAATAATGAATGAATGATGCAAACGATGATTACATATCTGGCAAATAGCTAAATTATGCAGATGTGGGTATGTATCTAGGCGAGCCCAGGGATAAATGATGCAAACCGCACCAAGTTACTCAAGTCAATTAGCAATGTCAGAAAACACAAGGCTGGATTATAAGACAAGGGTGGTATGAATTATGCGAATAGAGGATGTCTTCCTGCAAAAGCGGGAATAAATTATGCAAAAGGTAGGGAGCGTAGGGAAGCATGTGAACACACCTAGCATGCACTGCACAGATCACAGGGGCTCTGTCAGCACATGCAACACCCTTGTGGGAGCTCAAAGGTACCCTTTCCAAATAAGCATACTGTTATTTATTTATTTATCTTTTTGGGACGGAGTCTCGCTCTGTTGCCCAGGCGGCAATGCAGTGGCGTGATCTCGGCTCACCGCAACCTCTGCCTCCAGGGTTCAAGCAATTCTCCTGCCTCAGCCTCCTGAGTAGCTGGGACTACAAGCGCGCGCCACCACGCCCAGCTAATTTTTTGTATTTTTAGGAGAGATGCGGTTTCACTATGTTAGTCAGGATGGTCTCGAACTCCTGACCTCTAGATCTGCCCACCTTGGCCACCCAAAGTGCTGGGATTATGAGCATGAATCACAGCGCCCGGCCCATGAGCCTACTGTTATTAAGTGCAAAACAGTGCCCTCCTCTGGGCAAATAAATGCACCCTCCACAGATATGGCTGAGCAGCATCAGCAGGACTCCAGCCCCTCCGGCAGGACTTGCCCCGTTTTGGCTCAATCCCCTTGTGCAGCCTGTGACCTGCACAACCTACCTGGTGGCCCTCTCGGATGGCAGCGTGCATTTCTGCAAACACACCAATCCACATTCCAAACCAAGAGCCACCTCTCTGAATGCTGCAGACACACATGCACCAAGGAAGCATCCATGGGTCTTTGCTCACCTGGACCACCCCCGGGGAGAAAACAGCGAGGATGAGATAAAGCCAGACGTAGGCGAAGATGCTCCAAGAGGCAGTGACGAAAAAGACTCTCAGGTGCTTGATCTTGCGGCTCTCGCCGGCTGGGATGACGTAGATGCAGACGGCGATGACCACAAACATGTTGAAGGCAGCGCTACCCACGATGGTGCCCGGGCCCAGCTCGCCTGCCTGGAAGTTGTGGCCGCAGACCTCGATGACGGACAGCAGGATCTCGGGGGCGGAGGAGCCCAGGGCCATGAGCGTGAGGTTGGACACTGTCTCATTCCAGATGCGAACGGTGCCCACGCTGGTCTCGCCGTTGGCCTTGGTGATGGTGATCTCCTTCTCCTTCGACGTGATGACCTCGATGGCCGCCATGAAGCGGTCGGCAATGATGGACACGCCCAGGAACATGTAGACCATGGCCACGAAGTAGACCACTGCCCGTGCCGCCTTGTCACCCAGAGATGGGTCGTCGGGCTCCCACACGGGCAGCAGCACCCCCGGCTGGCAGCGGTAGGAGCCCTGGCAGCCCCCTGTGCTGGTGTCGCTGTCATTGGCCGGGGGAGGCGGCAGGGAGGGGGTTGGGGTGGCTGCCCCGGAGCATGGGGGAGCCGCCAGGAGGAGTGCGACCCCCACCAAGGCCAGGGGAGCCATGGGGGGCGGTGGGGTCCTATGGGGGAGAGGAGGAGGAGGTCTGGGTGAGGGGAACAAACCCCTTTCTGTCACATAAAGGTCAAAGTTCATTGGGGGAGGAGGGTTGGGGAAGAAGCTGAGGACCAGTGGAGGGAGGATGGGGACAGAGGGTGACAGAGACACAGAGAGACACACAGACTTCGGGACAGACCCAGAGAGAGACAGTGAGCTGAGATGACACTACCGTATGCCAGCCTGGGCGGCAGAGTGAGACTTCATCTCAAAAACAAAACAAAAAAAAGGAATGTTCAGAGCGGCTTTATTTATAATAGCGTCAATCTTTATTTTACTTTATTCTTTTGAGACAGTCTCATACTGTCTACCAGGCTGGAGTGCAGTGGTGTGATCTTGGCTCACTGCAGCTTCCGCCTTCCAGGTTCAAGTGATTCTCCTGCCTCAGCCTCCTGAGTAGCTGGGATTATGGGCACCTGCCACCACGCCCAGCTAATTTTTGTATCTTTAGTAGAGATGGGGTTTCACCATGTTGGCCAGGCTGGTCTCAAACTCCTGATCTTGTGATTCGCCTACCTCGGCCTCCCAAAGGGCTGGGATAACAGATGTAAGCCACCACGCCCAGCCAATAGCATCAATCTTGAAACAACCCAGAGGCCTAGCAGCAGTAAAATGGAGAAATACATTTGGAGGAATCACCCAGTGGAATATTATAGAGCACTGAAAAGGGAGTGAACTATTTGCTGCTGCACCCGCCACACGGATGAATCTCACAGATATCACAGTGGCTGAATGGAGCCAGGAAGAAAAGCACACAGACTGTAAAATTCACTGTGGGAGGCAGGGAGCAGGTGCCCTGGGTTTGGAGGAGATTCTAACAGTCTCCAGCTGGGCCCTTTGAGAGTTCTTGCTCAGGATTTGGGCTGTGGCGGTGTTGGGGTATGTGTCTGTCTGTTTCAAGTGGGGCTGGGGAGGGGCTTCTGGAGGGTCTCATTCATGTCCCTCCCCAAGGTGGCAGGAGGCATCAGTTTCTCCAGCATTCCTGTGTCTGACCTGGGCTTTTTCCCAGGCTTTGTAAGTTTCACAGTTCCTTAGGGGCTGTGGCATCCAAGGTCCTGTGCTGGGCTTTCTGTCCCAATAGTGGGGTGTGGGGGCCCTACTGTTTCATTATTTCTCTCCCTGCCCCTGGTGCTGGGTTTCAGGGGCTATTCCCGTGTCTTATCTGGGTTTCCTTTTAAAATACAAATTGCCAGACACGGTGGCTCACACCTGTAATCTCAGCACTTTGAGAGGCTGAGGCGGGTGGATCACTTGAGGTCAGGAGTTTGAGACCAGCCTGGGCAACATGATGAAACCCCCTCTCTACTAAAAATAAAATTTAAAAAAATATTAGCCAGGCGTGGTGGTGTGTGCCTGTAGTCCCAGCTGCCGGGGAGGCTGAGGAATGAGAATCACTTGAGCCGGGGAGGTGAAGGTTACAGTGAGCCAAGATCGTGCTACTGCACTCCAGCCTGGGCGACAGAAGCAGATTCTGTCTCACAAACAAAACTAACGGTGGCTCATGCCTGTAATCCCAACACTTTGTGAGGCTGAGGTGAATGGATCACGAGGTCAGGAGTTTGAGACCAGCCTGACCAGCCTGACCAACCTGGTGAAACCCTGTCTCTACTAAAAATACAAACAATTAGCTGGGCGTGGTGGCGTGTGCCTGTAATCCCAGCTACTCAGGAGGCTGAGGCAGGAGAATCGCTTGAACCGGGGAGGTGGAGGTTGCGGTGAGCCGAGATCGCGCCACTGCACTCCAGCCTGGGTGAAAGAGCAAGACTCGGTATCAACAACAACAAAAACCCCTAACAATAAAAAGCCCACAAATCAGCTCACATCCTCCCTCCGCTGTTCAGAACCCTCCATGGCTCCCATATCACTCAGAGTGGCAACGTTCTCCAGGACCCGTGAGGCCCTGCACCACCTGGCCCGAATGCCTTTCTGGCCTGTTTTCCTGCACTCCCCGCCTCACCCAGTCCACCTCTGCCACCGTCTCCTCCCCTCTGCTCCTCAGCCTCGCCAGACAAGCTTCTGCCTTGGAGCCCTGGCACCCACTGTTCCCCCTTCCTCGGACACACTGCTCTCTCTCTATGTATTTTTGAGACAGGGTCTTACTCTGTCACCCAGACCAGAATGCAGTGGCGCGATCACAGCTCACTGCAGCCTCGACCTCCAGGGCTCAAGAGATCCTCCCTCCTCAGCCTCCCAAGGTGCTGGAACTGCAGGCATGCAGCACCACCATGCCCAGCGAATTTTTTGTAGAGCTGGGAGTCTCTGTTGCCCAGACTGTCAGGCTGTTCTTGAACTCCTGGGTTCAAGCGCTCCTCCTGCCTTGGCCTCCCAAAGTGCTGGGATCACAGGCGCGTGCCACCGTGCCCGGCCCACTCTTTTCCACAAATCCACTAGCCTTGCTCCCTCCTCCCTTTCAGGTTTCCACTCTGATGTCACCTTCCCCAAACACCCTATCCAAAATGACGCCCTCCCCCTTTGGGGAGCACCCCTCCACTCCACAGGTGAGAGGACCAAGGCACAAAGAGGTTACAGAAGCAGCACCCACTCTGGTCCCAGGTCGCCTCTCCAGGAATGGTCCTGACTCTGAGCACCTCTGACCCGCCCTCACGTTGCCATGGTAACCCAGCATCAAAACAGGAGGGAGGGAGAGAAGAAGGGAGGTGTCCTGGGAGCCTCCACCCTCCCAGACCCCTCTGCCACCAGCCTCTTCTCCTAGGGACTTTCACTTGCCTGAAAAGTTCTTCTGTGAGTCTAACCCACAGCCTGTCCCCAACTCACACCCACGTACCCACGGGCTGGGAGCTGGCTCCTCTGGGGGAGGGAGGCAGCATGTTGGCAGAACTTCCCAAGAAGGAGAGAGCAAGCGAGGAAAATGCCTGAGTGCCAGTGTGTGTGTGTGTGCGCGCGCGCGTGTGTGTGCAAGGGCGGGGGAGAGGGGTGATTCTTAAAGGGCCACCGCACAATTAGCCCCCTCGGCAAGGCCCCCTAATGATATGTCTAATTAGCAGCCCCCTAATTAGCAGCAACTTAGGCATAATTACAAGCCCACCAGGATCCACAGCAAAGACTCATGCTCCCATCTCCAAACAGGGGCCAGCGGGAGTAGAGAATTCTTCTAAAGCATCGAACCAAATCCCGCTCTCTCTGGAGGGAGCCTCAGCCTGGGAAGTCCTCCCTCGGGTTTAACCACCTGTCTGTCCCTCTGGCTGCAGTCCTCCAGCGAGATCAGGGCCAGGTGATGGGGGTTCCCATGTCCACCCTCCTAGCCTAGGGGGCTGGGTCAAGCACAGCCTAGTGCAAACCCTTTTTCCTGCAAAACCTGGTTTCTTCTCCCTGGAGCCTCGGGGGAGGAGCGGTCGGAGAGAGAAAGCACTAGATAAATATTTGTGAAATGAATGACCAAGAGGTCTGAGCCCTGTCACTGGGGACCATGGGCTCCTGTGCTCCTGGCTCCTGCCTCTGCCTATCCACTCACCAGCAGCCCTGAAATCCAATCTGGTTTTAGAATCTAGGGGCAAAAGGATCAGGTGGAGTCCAGGGTGGGAGCGGGGAGGGCAGATGGCAGGTACCGGCTCCCAGGGCCATTTCTCCCCTGCCTCAAGGGCTCTCGGCCAGCTGGGTCAGCGGTGAGCACCCCATTCCACCATGTGGGTCCTTGGTCAGAAGAGCTGGGCTGCCTCCCTGGCGGTGGGTGCAGTCTGGCATGCCAGGTAAGCCCTCTCTTGCATGTCCCTCACGCTGCCACCCCACCGCTGGACGGAGGCAGGTTAGTCACCTGACTGTGCCTGTGTTGGGGTGCTGGCCCTTGCAGGACTGAGGTGGGGACTAAGACTTCTTCTAAACATGCACACTTACTGCCCCCGCGTGAGCCCACTACCTCAAAATGGTCTGGTGTGGGGACCACACCAGAGCTTGAGCGCTTGGGGCTGTGATACACTTATAATAGGTAAACTGAGGTCCATCGGAGGAGCAGGGCTCTTAACCTAGTGCTCTTTAAAGCCATCTGAAGCCCCCTACGGGCACTGTCACACAGGGCTGGGACCTCACCTGCAACCAGGGACACACACTCTCACACACACACACACACACACACACACACACATGCACGCACACCAGGGCTCCAGGTAGAGCTTCATACATTTTCCTCATTGCTCACTCTCGCCCACCTTCTTCAGGGCCCTCTTCTCTCACAGAAAGCAGACAGTATATTGGCCAGGGCCGCCTCAGTGGCCCCCCAAGTGGTGGTGGAGAAGCTTTTGAGATCCACCCCCACTGAGACAGGTGTGAGGTTGGCACGCCAGGAAAGAGATGGAAGTGAGACCGCAAGAAGGACTGGCCCCGCCTGACCCAGTACGCAGTGCCTGCTGACCGGAGCAGGAAAGGCACTCAGCCATTACCAAAAAGAATGAATGAATGAAGAGCTGGACAAACAGCAAGAGGTATGGAAGCTGGACGGTAGGAAGGACCGGTCCAGTTATGCGAGGAGGAACGGTGAGGCTGGACTGAAGGGAGGTCTGGTGTCGTCTCTACTCAAAAGGATCCTGGTTAAACTGCTAGGACGGGGCTTCAGGCGCGGGGTGGCGGGGGGGTGGGCTCAGTTCGGGGGAGGGCTGGGGGGGGTGCCGGCTGGGAGGAACGGAGAGAGTGGGGAGCCCTGCGGAAGTGGCCAGAGGAGTTTGCCGGGCTCCAGGCACGGGGGAAGCCCACTCTGCGGGGGGTGGGGGACACGGGGGAGGGGGGTCTTCTTCCTCCAGGTCTCCCCTGCCAGGGGCGGAGACGAAGGTGTGTGGGAGGAGGGTGCGCTGGTTCCCAGGGAGAGCCAGAGAAGAGGAAAGAGAGAGAAACAGACTGAGACACCCAGAGACAGAGATGGAGAAGGGGGAGAGAGAGAGAGAGAGAGAGACTAGAGACAGACACGCGGACATGGGAAGAGACAGACAGAGACACAGGGAAGCCGAGACAGGGGAGAGGCAGAGACACAGAGGAACAGAGATGGCGCAAGAGGAAAGCAGAGAGGAACCCAGGACTCAGAGACAGAGCCCCGGAGAGACTCAGAACAGACCCCGGCACAGAGATACAGAGACACAGAGGGAGACAGGAGTGAGACGCTGAGAGACAGGGACTCCCAGAGGCCGCCAGACTCTGCTAGACAGAGATCCCTGAGAGATGCAGAGAGACAGAAAGATGAGACCGAGACACAGGAAGGCGGGGGCGGAGGTGGAGAGCGCGGGAGGGGGGTAGGGGGGAGGTGCCCCAGACGGGGTGGGGGCGGGGTGTTCTCGCCCCCCAGGATCCAGGCGCCCCCCCTCTTCCCAGCCGCCCGAGAACCAGAAGGGCTGAAGGTGTTGGGGTGGCTGGTGGCACTCCCACCCCACAGAAGGTACCCGTGCCGGGCCAGGCAGCCCCCCACCTCCATAAACCAGCCCAGGGAAACCAGCACCCGGCTTCCCGAGCCGCCCCCACTCCGCGCCTGGGGTAACCCAGTCCTTTTCCCACGCCCCCACCTCCCCACCAATGGGGTCTCTTACCTGCAGCTACAGCCTGGAGCAGGTCCCCCCAGCGCTCGGCTGGCAGTGGTGGGCGACTCCGCCCGAAGGAGAGAGAGAGATTGAGAGAGAGAAAAGCCGGAGACTGAGAGGGAGAGCCCGGAGGAGGGGAGGGAGAGGGGATAGAGGGAGGAGAGGAGGAGAGGGGAGGGACACGGGGGAGGGGGAGTCGGCGAGGGAGCGAGGGAGGAGGGAGGGGGAGGAGCCGGAGAGAGGGGGAGGAGGCGGAGGCGGGCAGAGGGGAGGCCGCGCGGGAGGCGGGGGAGGCCCGGGGAGGGGCCTGGGGAGCAGGGCGGGAGGAGCAGGGAGCCCGAGCCTCCTCCCCAGCCTCCGGGTTCAGCACCAGAGGCAGGGGACAGCAACGGAGGGCGCGCCTGTGTTTCAGAAGCAGCCCCCGCCCCCCAACACACACACACACACACACACACACGCACAGTCTCCCAGCCATACAAGGGCCAACAGCTACAAATAGTTACAGACTCACAGAACTAGGGGGAGGGCAAGAATGTTTTAGCTGGAGCCAGATCCAAATTCACATGCTGTGCCTGCACAGCCTCACAAAGGAGGCCGGAGACAACCGCAAAGACACCCATTAATAATCATAACAGCCGCTGCCATGCATACAGGCGGCCCTGACCACATGCCTGGCATCGCCATCACATTTTTATTATTATTTGAGACAGGGTCTCACTCTGTCACCCAGGCTGGAGTGCAGTGGCACGATCCCGGCTCACAGCAGCCTGAACCCCCTGGGCTTAAGCAATGCTCCTGCCTCAGCCTCCCAAGTAGCTGGGACTACAGGTGACCTCCACCACCACGCCAGGCTTTTTCCCTCCATTTTTTTAAAAGACAGGGTCTCACTATGTTACCCAGGCTGGTCTCCAGCTCCTGGGGTCAAGCAATCCTTCCACCGCCTCGGCTTCCCACAGCGCTAGGATTACAGGTGAGAGTCACCATACCTGGCATGCTCAAACGTTTTTTATACATTCAGGACACATGTTAACACAATCAACCCTTACACCAATCTTGTGAGGTAGATGCTATTATGAGCCCCATTCACAGACACGGAAACCAAGGCACGAGGTGGTAAATATGGCTCCAGATTCTACACCCTTAACTGCTGCACCGCACAATTCCTCAGGCTGAAGATGAGGCAAGTCAAGAAGCGACCCACGGGCCGGGTGTGGTGGCTCATGCCTGCGATCCCAGGACTTTGGGAGGCTGAGGCAGGCTGATCACTTGAGATCAGGAGTTCAAGACCAGCCTGGCCAACATGGCGAAACTCCATCTCTACTAAAAATACACAAATTAGCTGGGCGTGGTGGTGCACGCCTGTAATCCCTGCTACTTGGGAGGCTGAGGCAGGAGAATCGCTTGAACCCACGAGGCGGAGATTGCAGTGAGCTGAGATCGTGCCACAGCACTCCAGCCTGGGCAACACAGCAAGACTCTGTCTCAAAAAAAAAAAAAAAAAAGGGAACTGCAAAGAACCAGGCAGGTGTCCTGGGCTCCCAAAGACACAAACTCACCTGCCCTGCCATGGATGCACAGGGGAGCACACACCGCTCCAGGGCACACCATCACTACACCCACCCATCCCACTCCCCCCAGGACAGGAGGTGATGGAGTGTGAGCCGGTGTGAGGGCTACTTCTCTGCAGGCAGGCAGTGGGAGGGAGGGGACCCTCCTTGTGCCACTGGTCCTGCCCACTGCCAATCCTGGCTGGACACCGTCAGGCCTGCTGCCAGGGGAGGGAGAGGAGCCGGCTCCCTGCAACTTCCCACGCCTGGGCCTGGCTTCTGGGAGAGAGGGTGAACACAGGGGGCCAGCAGTTGCTGAGCTCCTCACTCCTGTAAACGCTCGGTAGGGAACTGGTGGCTGGACCTTCCCTGTCAGTGTCGGTGGTGAGACTTCGGGGTGGACCTCCAAAGCAGGAGGCAGACAGATGGCCAGGATGGCTACGTGACTGCCTCTCCCCTGAACCCCCCAGGAAACAGGTGTCCCGCCCAACCCCTGCCCCCAGCCTGGATATGGCCCAGGAATGATCATCCCCCCACCCTGCTGACCCAGATTCTATTCCTGGCCTGCAGTCGAGGGAGGGCAAGACTTCCATCATTCCTGCCCTCCACTGGTCCTAGAGACACAGGCCTCTGATTTCTTCTCCGGTAATACAGAAAAGAACACATGAGGCCAGGCGCAGTGGCTCGCACCTGTCATCCCAGCACTTTGGGAGGCCGAGGTGGGTGGATCACCAGAGGTCAGGAGTTTGAGACCAGCCTGGCCAACATGAAAACCCTGTTTCTAGTAAAAACACAAAAAAATTTAGCAAGGTGTGGTGGTGCACGCTTGTAATCCCAGCTACTCAGGAGAATCACTTGAACCAGGAGGCGGAGGTTGTAGTCAGCCAAGATCGCGCCCACAAGAGTGAGACTCCATCACACACACACACACACAACTGCAGGCAAGGGAGCTCCTATCACCACAGGCTGGGAAAATCAGGCTTGTCTCCCACTCCCTGGTTCCCCAACCCCGCCTCCCCAGGGCTATTTAGATTAGGTCTAAACTTAGCCCTTTCAAGCATGGTCTAGCCTGGGTCTTCACCCTGGGTCTTGCCTCAGTGCTCCCCACCAGGGACTAAACTCACTTTCCGCTGGGGTTTCACCCACGGCCCCTGCACAGAGTCTAGCCACAGCAATTTTTTGCTGGGGTCCAACCTGAATATTATTCATAGGGAAGTATAGCATCAGACCCTCCACTGCAAACAGACCACTGCTTTCCGTAGCAGCCCTTTCTAGCGGCAAGTTCTCCTCTGAACACTCAAGTTCCTTGCCTTTCCACTGGGATCTACCCTCAGATCTAGATCTTTCCACAGGGGTCTCATTTCAGCCCTCTGCATTTGGGGTCTCCCCTCAGTTCACTAGCTGGGGTCTAACCTCAGCTCTTTCCCTTCCATTCTACGGTCTATTCCACAGGAGTTTAACGTCAGCCTTTCTGCTAAGGTGTCAGCTCACTTCTTTTTTATTTATTTTTTTGAGACAGAGTTTTACTCTTCTTGCCCAGGCTGGAGTGCAATGGTGCGATCTCCGCTCACCACAAACTCTGCCTCCCGGGTTCAAGCGATTCTCCTGCCTCGGCTTCCTGAGTAGCTGGGATTACAGGCATGTGCCACCACACCTGGCTAATTTTGCATTTTTAGTAGACACGGGGTTTCTCCATGTTGGTCAGGCTGGTCTCATTTTTTTCTCTTCAGGTCTACCCTGGGGGTCTAACCTCCGACCTGTATCTGGGTCTAGCCTTGGATTCCCTATCCCCCAAATCCCTCTCCCTTAATTCCTCTCGGTGAATCCAGCATCCAACACAGAGCCAGGCATACAGCAGGTGCTCACCAAACGCTTGCTGAACCAAAGAATCAAGACAACTGGGAAAACAATGTTCTTTTGGACGTATAAATAACCACCATGTGGCCAGTTCTCATCGGGAGTGGACAGGGTGGGACGGGATCATCCCCGCTTTCAAATAGGGACATTGAGGCACAGAGAGAGAAGTGGGTTAGCTGGGGTCCCAGGGCACAAATTCACCACCTTGGGGAGGTCTGGGGAGAGCATCCAGTCTTTCAGGACACCCCCCAGCAGCGGCTGGAGGTGGGTTTGCCGTGAGTCACCCCGGGTGCGGGAAGAGCGGGTGAGTGGGTGCTTAAGAGCCTGCGTCCTCCAAGCCCTGTAGCCGACGTCTCCTCTGCTCCACCTGATGTCGAAGCCGGGTCAAGACCAGCTCTGAGGCCTGGAGGAGGCTGTGCTGTGGGGAACAAGAGAAGGAGGGGATAGAGCTGAGGAAGAGGTGTGGGGTAGACCGTGGGGTGCAGATTAGACCATGGCAGGATGGCCTGGAGTGAAGCAACTCCAAAAGCCAGGAGCTCGGCCCAGTGGGAGGACAGAGGGCAGCCCACAGTGTGTGGGAAGGGAAGGGGCCTGTGATCGGGGTGAAGGCTAGACCACAGGGCAGTGGCCTTAAGCAGTTGTCTAGCAGGAGGGACAAAGTCTAGACCCAAATGTAAGGAAGTGAGGTTAGAATTTGATGGGAGGAATATAAAAATTAGCCGGATATGGTGGCGGTGCCTATCACCCCAGCTACTCGGGAGGCTCAGGCAGGAGAATC
>NW_022437070.1:635516-639832 GCF_009761245.1 Sapajus apella | reverse complement strand
AAAAAAAAAAAAAAAAAAAAAAAAAAAAAAAGCAGGGCGCAGTGGCTCATGCTTGTAATCCCAGCACTTTGGGAGGCGGAGGTGGGGAGATCGCCAGGTCAGGAGTTCGAGACCAGCCTGGCCAACATGGTAAAACCCCGTCTCTACTAAAAATACCAAAATTAGCTGGGTATGGTGGCGTGTGCCTGTCATCCCAGCTACTCGGGAGGCTGAGGCAGGAGAATCACTTGAACCCGGGAGGTGGAGGTTGCAGTGAGCCGAGGTTGCACCACTGCACTCTAGCCGAGGTGACAGAGCAAGACTCCGTCTCAAAAAATAATAATAAATAAAAATAAAACTCAATCAGTCTCCTTCACCAGGCAGTGCCCCAGCCCTGCTGCTGTGAGCACTCACAGCTGCCCCTTTCCCCTGGGAGTCGTCCTCTCTGCCTTCCAGAGCCGAGCTGCCCGGAACTGCAGCGGCTGACTCCCCGCCAGCCCTGAGAGCTGGGGTTACCTGCAGGATGTGCACGCCCTTCAGGGAGACCACGGCCAGCTCCTGCAGCCCGTCCCCGGTCAGGTCCACGTGAGCCATGGCCAGCAGTGGACTGGAGAAGCTCCGCTGCCACAGCAGGCGGAACCCACGCTGGGCCCCGGGGAGCCCCGACTCCGGCCCTTGGTACTTATAACACAGCAGTTCCTGCAGGGGTGAAGGGTCGGGGTCACACAGGTTGAAGGGGGGACAGTGGAGGGAGGCCCGTGGGTGGGGACTCCAACCGTCCCGTCCCACCTGTCCATAGGTGGCCACCAGGACTTCTGGCCGCCCATCCAAATCCACGTCGGTGACCAGGCCACAGAGGACGCTGTCAAATTGGTCACTGCCGGGCAGGAGCAGCTGGTCTTCCAGGCCGCGGTTCAGCAGGTCCCTGAGGGTTCCAAATGCAGCGGAGAGACTGGGGTCAGCCTGTGGTGCCTGCCACCCTTGGCGGATGCTGAGCTGGTACCGGTCCTGCTTCCCTTCCAGGTCTCAGGAGGCCAAGGCACCATCATCTCAGATTTGGACATGTTCACAGACCCAGCAAGGGCTCAACCTGTCACTCAAGCCGTTCGCCTCCAGCCCATCTCACTCCCAAATGGAAAGCCACAGTGTCCCACTGGGGACTCAGACGCATGCGCCCTCAATCTAGTCGCCCATGCTGCCTTCATGGAGCCCGAAGACGGCTTGGCCCTGGCTTGGACACCTTCCCCACCCCTACACGGGTGCCAGAGCTGGCCACAGTCGCTTCCAAGCGCTGACTGGGAAATGTCCCCATGTCATCAATTCATGGCTCACAACCCACCACGGTGGGAGTATTTACACTTTGGACACTCGGGTAAATGCTTCACACCTGGGCTTTCCCCGGGCAGAGCCAGTAATTAAACATTTGCCAGCACACCCACTATCTCCCCTCCAGCGGGCGAGGGCGTCTCTGCTCCCATCCTCCCGCCTCAACGTATTCCCAAGTCTATACCTCAATATTCACAGCCCCGCCCCTGGGTCACAAGTATCTTTCTTTCTTTCTTTCTTTTTTTTTAAAGATGGGGGTTTCACCATGTTGGTCAGGCTGGTCTTGAACTCCCGACCTCAGGTGATCTGCCCGCCTCAGCCTCCCAAAGTGCTGGGATTACAGGTGTGAGCCACTGCACCTGGCCCACAAGTGTCTTTACTTGTCCAGGTCTGACTAAACCACCCAATGGAACTTACTGTGGAGAATGACGAGGTTAGACCACAGTAGAAAGAAACAAGGTTAGACCACACCCATGGGTCTCAGGCCCCCTCACCGGTACACCACGGCTGGCTCCAACATGCTGGCCACGAGCACGCTGTACTCATCTTGTGGTGGCCTGTCCTTGGTCTCTGGAGAAGAAACATGAATGGTAATCCCAATACTTTGAGAGTCCGAGGTGGGTGGATCAGTTGAGGTAAGGAGTTCGAGACCAGCCTGGTCCACATGATGAAACCCCACCTCTACTAAAAATACAAAAATTAGCCCGGCGTGGTGGTGGGTGCCTGTAATGCCAGCTCCTCCGGAGGCTGATGCCAGGAGCATCACTTGAGTTGGGAGGCGGAGGAGGCAGTGAATTGAGACGGCACCACTGCACTCCAGCCTGCGCAACAAGAGCGAAACTCTTGTCTCAAAAAAAAAAAAAAAAAAAAAAAAAAAAAAGACACTTGCCGTGTATGTTTACAGCAGCCCAATTCACAACTGTGAAGGTGTGGAACTAAGCTGCGTGGCCATCGACGAATGAGTGGAGAAAGAAAATGTGGCACATATACCCCCGGAGTACTACTCAAGCCACAAAAAGGAATGCAGCATTGTCTTTTGCGGCGACTTAGATGGAGCTGGAGGCCATTATTCTAAGTGCAGTAACACAGGAGTGGAAAGCCAAAAAAAGTATGTTCTCACAGAAGAAGGAGCTAAGCTCTGAGTATACAAAGGCATACAAAGTGTATAATGGGCTTTGGAGGCTCAGAAGGGGGAAGGAGGGAGGGGGTGTGGGTTAAAAAGTACACATTAGGTACAACGAACACTACTCAGGTGATGGGTGCATGGAAATCTCAGAATCCACCATTGTATAATCCATCCATGCAACCAAAACCACTTGTGCCCCCAAAGTGATTGAAATTTTTAAAAATCTTTTTTTTTTCTCTTAAATATGGAGTCTGAGCTCTGTCACCCAGGCTGGAGTGCAGTGGTGCGATCTTGGCTCACAGCAACCTCTGCGTCCTGGGTTCAGGTTATTCTCCTGCCTCAGCCTCCTGAGTAGCTGAGACTACAGGTGCCCATCACCATGCTTAATTTATTTTTATTTTTATTTTTTTAGTAGAGACAGGGTTTCACCATGTTGGCCTGGCTGGTCTCAAACTCCTGACCTCAGGTGATCCGCCCCCCTTGGCCTCCCAAAGTGTTGGGATTACAGGTGCCTGCCACCATACCCAGTGACTTTTTGTATTTTTAGTAGAGACAGGGTTTCACCATCTTGGCCAGGCTGGTCTTGAACTCCTGACCTCGTGATTCATGTGCCTTGGCTTCCCAAAGTGCTAGGATTACAGGCATGAGCCACCGTACTCAGCCTAATTTTTGTATTTTTAGTAGAGATGGGGCTTCGCCATGTTGGCTAGGTTGCTCTCGAACTCCTGACCTCAGGTGATCCACCCTCCTCAGCCTCCCAAAGTACTGGGATTACAGGTGTGAGCCACGGTGCTCGGCCAAACATTTTTTTTAAAAAGCAAAATACCAGTCAGGGACAGACTCCAATAAAGGAGCAGAAACGATCCACATGTTGGGGAAAAGGCTAGACCCTGGGTGGTCGGGCATCGGTGAGGCCAAGAGCATAGCCCAGGACTAGACTGCAGCAAGAGACATGGTGAAGCGGCCACAGAGCCGGCGAGTAAGTCCCGAGGTGAGACGTGCAGATCAGGGCACGGAAGGAGAGGTGGACGCCCAGCCCTAGGTTACGGGGCTAAGGTTACGCCAAAATGAGAACCACTGTGAACCCTACCAGAAAAAACAGGGCTTAGTCTCATGTTTTAGTTCTGCAAGTGAAATTCACAGAGAGGGGAGGGGAGGGAAGAGGCGCTCTGTAGCTCAAGGTCTGGAGTCGGGGAGGCACGAAGGAGGGACTGGGGCCTGGACACTTTGAGAGAGAGTGCAAATTTGGGGGGGAAGAGCCAAGCAGGCAGCTTAGCCTCCTCCCCTCAGCCCCCTCTGCCCACCGCTGTCTCCCCATCCCCTCAAACCCAGAGCTCACCCTTGGGGGCCGAGAGGCTGAACACGATCACTCGGGAGATGGGGCCGTCCTGCAGGACCGACCACGTGTGCAGAACCTCTGCGTGGAGAGCAAGGACTCAGGGCCCCAGCCCCACCATGGTCCCGCCCCCCGCCCTCAAACCCCTGCCCTTCCTCCCCCACCTGTCAGCCTCATCCTAGCCCCAAACGCGGCAGCTTTCAGACCCACCATAGCCCCATCCCCAAGCCCCACCCTCATCCGTCAAAGCTTTCCCCTAGCCCACCCAGCTCCAGCCTTCAGTCCCACCCCCAAGCCCCTCCCCCCTCCCCTACACCACCCAGCTCCTGACCTCAGCCCCCCTCAGCTCCCCCGCCCCCCCACCACAAGGCCCATCCTCATCCCTCAACCCCATTTCCCCCTCCGCTACCCCACCAAGCTCCAGTCCTCACCCCCCCGGCCCCGCCCCCAGCTCCATCCTAGCTCCGCCCCAGCCCTCAACCCCACCCTAAGCCCCCAGCTCCATCCTAGCCCCGCCCCAGCCCTCAACCCCACCCCCTGACCCCGCCC
>NW_022437070.1:598204-635416 GCF_009761245.1 Sapajus apella | reverse complement strand
CCACCCCTGACCCCGCCCCAAGCTCCATCCTAGCCCTGCCCCAGCCCTCAACCCCACCCCTGGCCCCGCCCCACCGCGGCCCTCACCTCCACTCCGCTGGTCTACGTGGGCGACACGGACATAACCACTCTGACAGCCCAGAGCTGAGAGGCGCCGGGACGTGCCGGGGAGGTTGTGGACGTCTAGCCAGAGGACGCTGACGGGCAGGTGGATGGACAGGCCCGAGGGCCATTGCTGGGCCCCGCCCCGCCCCTCTGCCTCCCCAGGGGCAGCAACCCCTCCCTGTACCCCTAGGATCCTGCTGCTTGATTCCTCCTGGATAATCCCCACGACCCTAGGGTTGAGTTCACAACTCGTGTTCTCTGGGGTCACCCCTGCTGATCAGTTCCTCTGAAATCATGCCATGGCCTGATTTTCCTGAGCTCTTCCCTGGGGCCCAATTTTTCTAAGGTCCCGCCGCCTTATTTCTCTGATGTCACTGCCCCGGTCCCCAGTGGCCTCTTTTGGGGCCTCTCCTACCTACTGGTCAGGTTCGTCAGCTCTGGGAAGAGGTTTTCCACCGGCTGTTCCTCAAACTGATGCAGACCCTCATTCTGGGGGAACCAAGACCCACCCCACCCCAGGTTAAGCCAGCCATCAGCTTCACACATGCACCTACCCGGCCCCAGCCCACAGCGACCCCCCACAACAGGGCTTTGCCCAGCACGCCTCCCCACCTCACCTCCTTGTAGAGATGAATGGCCAGGTCGTTCCCACTCAGGAGAAACACGGTCTCCAGTTGATCCCCAATCTGGACTCTGAAAGCAAAGAAATCTAGAACCCTCAAGGTAGTGGAATCCATGTGGTCTGAGAACCAGAACTCTCCTCTTGCAAAAACCTGTTGAGAACCCTAACATTCTGAGATCCAGACACTAGACTCAGGGTTAGAATCTCGGGGCTCAAGCGCCTGACTATCCTCTCTCCTTGAAATGCAGAACTGTAGAAAGTAGCCCCCATAAAATCTCAGAATCAGGGAACTGTACAACCTTCCAATCTCAGAATTGCGGGAACGCGGCTTGCTAGAACCTCCCCTCCTAGAGCACGCACCTACTCCTACCTTCACCCTGTGGATTCAGGAATGAAACGTGGAACTCTCCAATGAATTGCAGAACCTCAGAAAGCTAGGACCTCTTTAATCTGAGACCCTAGTATTCTAGAAGTGCTGTTTTCTGTCTCCTTAGAAATACTGGCACTTGCCGGGCATGGTGGCTCACGCCTGTAATCCCAGCACTTTGGGAGGCCGAGGTGGGCAGATCACAAGGTCAGAAGTTCAAGACCAGCCTGACTAACATGGTGAAACCCCATCTCTACTAAAAAAACAAAATTAGTTGGGCATGGTGGCACATGCCTGTAATCCCAGCTACTCAGGAGGCTGAGGCAGGAGAATCACTTGAACTTGGGAGGCGGAGGTTGCAGTGAGCCGAGATCACACCACTGTGCTCCAGCCTGGGCAACAGAGCAACACTCTGTCTCAAAAAAAGAAAAAAGAAATTTTTTTTTCTTCTAGAATTTGAAGAATTCAGAACTTCTAGAATTTGCCAACACAGATTTCAGATTCATGGAATGATAGAATATCCAAGTCCCAGCCAGGAGAACATTAGTGCAATGAGAATCTTCAGTTTCAGGGACTCTCATCTTTTGGACCAGAACTTGGCCAACCATGACCTGCAGACCAAATGCAACCCACTATTTGTTTATGTAAATAAAGTTTTATTGGAACACAGTCGCATCCATTCATTTACAGTGTCAATAGCTGCTTTCTGGCTACAATGGCAAAGTGAGTAGTTGTAACAGAGGCTGGCTCTGAAAGCTTAATATTTCCTATCTAGACCTCTACCAAAAAAAGTTTGCCAATCCCTGTTCTAGACCATCCGTGTTCTGGAATGGAATCTGGAGCTCTACAACGGAACTCACACACTGGAGTTCTAGGACCTTCGGATTCTAGATGTTCTATGTTCTATCTCCTTGAAATATGAGAAAGTTGGGACTTATCATTACAGAACCTCAGAAGATTCTGGTTTCTGTCATATTGTAGAACATTCAAATCTTGGAATCTTAGGGCTTACGACTAGAAAACTTAGCATCTCTGATCTTGGAATGTCAGAATCTAGAACGTTATAATCGGGGAATTTTAGATGTGCAGAATACAGGTGCTCAATCAACTCAGATTATCTAGTTCAGGAATGGTAGGGCGGTGGCCCCTTGGTCATCTGGTCCATGGTCACCTTAAAAGCATGATGCTCTTGAAAACAAAAGTAGAATCTGATTGTCTGTGGGCAAATTCGTGTCTCCAGTTAGCTACAACTTTCCAGCCTCAGCTGCGTGTGTGTTCGCATGCGTGCTCCCTGTTATATTACACTTGTGGCTTATCACTCTCTCATGTGACCTCTCTCGTCCCCAGAGGCATTTAGTTCTTCCTTTTTGAGACAGAGTCTCGCTCTTGTCACCAAGGCTGGAGTGCAGTGATGTAATCCCGGCTCACTGCAATCTCCAACTCCCAGGTTCAAGAGATTCTCCTGCCTCAGCCTCCTGAGGAACTGGGATTACAGGCACCTGCCACCATGCCCAGCTAATTTTTGTATTTTTAGTAGAGACGGGGTTTCGCCATGTTGGCCAGGCTGGTCTCAAACTCCTGACCTCAAGTGATCTGCCCGCCTTGGCCTCCCAAAGTACGGGGAATTATAGGCGTGAGCCACTGGGCAGCACTGGTATTAGTACAGCCACCGTATTTTCCAGAAGAGGAAACAGACCACAGGGGTCTGTAAGAAAGAGGTTCCAGAAGCCAGGGTTCCTACATTTACAGTGGGGTGGGCATGGATGCTCAGGGGACACTCACTCTGCGTGGCACAGCTGGAACGGAGTGAACTGGAGCTCCAGATTCAGGCAGCTCTCTGTAGGAGGAGCAGAGGTAGGTGAGTACGGGGGACCTGCTGGGGACCCTCTCGCTCCTCCCGTCCACGCCACACTCACGGGCAATGGAGTCCAGGTTGTATTCAGAGCCGGGCTCGTAGTCGCAGTAAATGTTCAGGAAGGGGCTGCCCTTGTCCCCTGAATCCTGGGGGAGAACACTGGGTTCAGGGGAGGGCAGGGGTGGCAGGGGCGGTCCAGGGCAGCTCAGTGGGGCTCTCCACGTGTGTACGGAGGGAGGCGAGGGGAGGTGGAGGGGTTCTGCGTACCTTGATGAACGTGATACCCACAACCAGACCCCGCTTGGGGGGTGACTTGTTGAAGGTGTCGATGGAGACAATCTCCGCGTCCACTGGGAGGGGAGAGTTCTAAGTTCAGTGTCAGGCAGACTCAAGACTCGGCTCTCCCCAAGCACGGTGAGCTCTGGCCACCGCAATGATCGTGCCCTCAGGTCTGAGTGAGTCTTGACCACCATCACCTGACCTCTGTTCGCTGGGTACCAGGGATCCTGATCTGTAAGTCGGAAGAATCCTGAAACCCTAGGCACTTCCAGGCCCCCACTATGCCTGCCCCCTGATCCCAATGACCCCCTTGAACCACCCCATCCCATTCTCCCAGCACGGTGACCTGGCTCAGATAGAGCCTCGAAGCCTTCTCAACACCACGTTCCAGGAACCCCCGCCAGCACCATAGCGCCACCCACCGGGGATGTAATTGAACTGCAGCTCCTTGGCCACTGGCCGGATTTTCTGTCGGAGGTCTTGGTAGCGGAAGCCGAGCACCTTGCCTTTAAGGGTGGCGGCCAGCAGCTCCCCGCGCCCGCCCGCACCGCCTGCCAGCCCGTACACATTGCTCTGCGACGAGAAGCGCGTAAAGCTGTCCTCGCGCAGCGGACAAGGCCCCGCGGCCACGGCCGCCTCCCCCATTACGCCCCACAGCCACGCACCCTCTCCGCAGCCCTCGGCGCGCCCGCACTACCCAACCTACGGCTCTCGAAGCGACCCGAACCGCCGGCTGGCCGGCCGTCGCGCAGACTGATGACGTACGGAAGCCACCGGCATTGCCCTCTCCCAAGATGGCGGCCAGATCGTCTGCCCGGGCCTCCCGGGCGACTTTGCCCCACTGCGCCTGCGCGCTCTTCTCCTTTTCATTTCTGGACCAAGTGGCTGCCCTAAGGAACCTATGACCAGAGATGGGAGGTGGTGGCCACGGCCTCTCACTGTATGCTGCGTGGAAGGTCAAATCATCATCATCATAAAACTTAGTATTGCTCTTAAGTGCCAGGAACTACTATAAACGCATTCCGTCTAATTATCAAAAATTCTCAAGCTGGCGGAGGTAGGTACTTTTAAGTCCATTTCACAGATGAAGGAATTGAAGCACAGAGGGGTAAAGTAACTTACCCAAGATCACAGCTAGTAACAAGCGATCAGTACTGGAACCCAAAGAAGGTACCCCATAGTTAACTTTTTTTTTTTTTTTTTTTGAGACGGAGTCTTGCTCTGTCACTCAGGCTGGAGTGAAGTGGTGCGATCTCGGCTCACTGCAGCTTCCACCTCACGGGTTCAAGCGATTCTCCTGCCTCAGCCTTCTGAGTAGCTGGGATTACAGGCGCCACCACATCTGGCTAATTCTTGTATTTTTAGTAGAGACGGGGTTTCGCTATGTTGCCCAGGCTGGTCTCGGAACTCCTGACCTCAGGTGATTCACCCTCCTCGGCCTCCCAAAATGTTGGGATTACAAGCGTGAGCCACCGTGCTGGGCCCATAGTTCACAATCTTAACAATATCATCTTAAAAATAATGAATACATTCTTCTTGCCACCAAGGAAAAAGGATCCAGCTATAATAATAACCAACTCCTTTATGGAACACCTACTTGGTGACAGTCATGCTGGCTCTGATAATCTGATTCCTCACAACTGTTCTGCAAGGGCCTAATGCTACCCTCTCTACCGGTTCGCCTATTCAGCATTCGCTGAGCTTTGACTATGCGCCAGGACGTCTTTTACAAATCTGTCTCACTAATCTTTGCAAGGAAGAAACCTCTACAAAGAGCTTTATTATCCTAGTTTAGAGGATGAAACGGAGGCTCAGAAAGGGTAAGTCCACTGACTGATAGGCTAGTAAGTGGTGGGGATGGGATGTAAACCAGGTATTTCTGACTCCGGGGCCTTCAGGGGTTGTCTGTGCTTGTCTCTAGAAGGCCATGAAGGTTTGGGTACTCTGTGTACACCTGTGTATCATTTCCAGAAGACACGGGTTGGCCAGCTGTCCTGGGCACCTCCAGCACACGCAGACTGCAAGCTCCATGAAGGCAGCCACTGGTCTCCCTTGGTCATGGCCAGATCCCTTGCGCCTGGACCACCGGGCCTGACACAAAGCAGGCATTCAGAAAACGTGTCAAAAATCACAAACTATGTCAGCTGAGCACGTAAGAGATGGCAAATGGAAAGCTCTCAAAGGCAGACTGGATATGGGAGGTGGCAAGAACGAATGTGTGATGATTCCGGGTTTCTGGCTATGGGGAGTAGAAGCTCCTGGAGGGCAGGGTCTGGGAATGTCATCAGTGTGCTGTCTTCCCAGGGCCCGATATGCAGCAGGTGCTTAGTGAATACTCGCTGAAGGAGTGGCACGTGGGACTAGGGCCACTTCAGAGGCGCGTTTCCTTCAGTCTTCTTCCCTCCCTAGCAACCTACAAGCCACACGTTGAATCAATGAATAAACAAATGAAGTTACGGGTTAGGAAGGATTCATCCTGTTCAGAGGTTTCCAGCCCTAGCTGCACACCTGAACTGCTGATGAAGCTTTATAAAAACAAAACAGGCTGGGCCTGGGGGCTCACACCTGTGATCCCAGCATTTTGGAAGGCTGAGGTGGGCGGATCACCAGAGGTCAGGTGTTTGAGAACAGCTTGGCCAACATGGCGAAATCCTGTCTCTACTAAAAATACAAAAATTAGCTGGGCATGGTGGTGTCTGCCTGTAATCCCAGCTATTTGGGAGGCTGAGGAGGAGAATCGCTTGAACCTGGGAGGCGGAGGTTGCAGTGAGCTGAGATCGAGTCACTGGACTCTAGTCTGGGTGACTAGAGCAAGAGTCTGTCTCAAAAAAACAAAAAACTCTAATCAAGAATAGGGAACCTCAGTCAAACCACAGTTTAACAGAGTGCGGCCACAACCTGGATACTTTTATTTTTGCACCATCATCCTAATTTTTGTATTTTTAGCAGAGACAGGCTGCTCCTGAATGCCTGACCTCAAGTGATCTGCCTGCCTCGGCCTCCCAAAGTGCTGGAATGATGGGCGTGAGCCACCGTACCCAGCCCTAAGCCTGCACACTTTTAATGACTTTAAAGCACAGCCAGGGCTCAGAATCACTGATTTAGGTCATGGACGGCAGACACAGATTCTCACGCTATCCTTCAGCCAGTGCCCACGACAGGGAAGACATGGTCATCAATCTCAGGTCTCAGGAGTCTTTGCTGCCATCATCAGTGGACTGGAGCTGTGGGATGAGCTGCAGTGGCACAGGGCAGGTGTCAGGGAATTTGAACCTCGCCTGCGCTTCTCTGGGCTCACAGGGCTGGAGCGCCTTTCCCAGGAGCCCACCCTGGTTTCTTAGGCAGCCCCTCCTCTGTGCAATTACTGCCCCTGCTCACTTCGTGGTATTTTCCCATCATGCCTGGAGGGCACTGAGCATCCTCCAGCCCATCACCTCCACAGTGAGGGGCTCCAAGCAGGGCAGGGTAAAGCACGTGCGTACCAGGCAGGTCCCCTAACATGCACATCGTGGAGTGTGGCGGAGGCAGCTGGTTCCTGCCCACCTTCCCCGGGCAAAAGCTCCTGCTATTTCCTCCTCCACTCCCCAGACCCACTCGAGCCTCAGACTCTGCCCACCAAAGCCGCTTCCTCCCCCGTCCTGTGACAGATGGAACAACCGTCACCGGGGCGTTAAGCCTTCCTGCCAGGGAAATGTGGACATGGGGGATTCGGCGGGCTCCCGTCCATCTCATCCACAGCAGTCATGAGCACTGTCACACTCGGCTCTGCCACTGGCTCTGAGGGGGGATGACCACTGTGCATCCCAGTTGAGCAAACCAAGACCCCAAGACCCCAAGAATCCAGAGAAAATTAGATCAAGATGGGTGATCTGGGACTCCCCAGTCAGAGCTCCTCCCCAGGCCCACCATCCCTGGGTCTCCCCAACCTAGAAGCTGACCCAGCCCACACACGTTTCAAGGATGCATGCCCCCCACCTCCCGAGAGCTCGCCCAGGGCCTGGGGAGACCAGGAGTGTGAGGAGGACGAGAAACCAGCCCAGGGGGCAAGGTGGGTAGCAGGTGAAGAGGAAGAGAGACTCATGCAAAAGTGTTGTTTTTTATTTTCCTTCTCGGGCTGGCTGCAGCTTCCAACCAACAAAACCTCAAAGCATTAGGGAGGGGGCAGGCTCGGGGCTGGGTGGAGGACAACCCTCTAAGCTCCAGGACCCGGGGTCTGACCTGAGAGGTCGGGGCTGCAGGAGGCTGGGGAGGCTCCTGGGGTTAGGGGAAGAGGAGCCTCTCCCTAGCAGAGACAGCAAGTCTCAGAGGCTACATGTGCTCAGGGCTTGGCTGGGGGACAAAAGTGTGAGACAGAAACCAGCCTCACAACTCAGCTGGTCAGGAGATGAGGGGCCAGATGCTGACCCCAAACCCCCGGCAGCACCCCTAGCAAATAGGTCTGTATCAAAGATTCTGTACAGCTGGTTTTTGGGGTGAAGGGCACCTTTGGGGGCTTAAATAAATGGATGGGGGCGAGGGATGTAGCAAGAAGAGAGGGTGACTGCCTGGCCAGCAGCCTGGGCCTCTGGTGCCCCGCATGCTGACCCCCACTGCCGCCTGCCCACTGTGGCCCACGGGACTCCCAGGGTGGGAAGGGAGGGAAGCTCTCCAGCAAGTCTCGGCCCCACCTCTCTCTGAGCAGACAGGACAGGAAGCCGGGCGCCGGGGCTGGGTGGGGCTTAGCGCAGGTCCTCCTCGTCGCCCTGGATGGTCTTCTTGATGCGCAGCAGCATGGTGGTGAGCCACTGGTCCAGCCGGGAGATGGAGTCGTACTCCTTCACCTGTGGGCACACCTGGTGACGGACTGGCCGTGCCCCTCCCTGTCCCCAACCCTGCAGCCCAAGGGCCCGTGTCCCAATATTTTTAAGATCTGTCCCTGTCACCCCTGGTCTCTGAGGAGCAGAGGGAGGGCTCGAGGCCCCAACTCAGCCAGGGCAGCTCCCTCTGGTCTTTACTACACTGGGCACAAGGTTTCCCTTGGGGAAGAAAGATGTTGTAGCTTATAAAAATAAAGGTCTACAGAAATAAAAAGTAAAATCTAAATTAATAATTAATTAAAAAAATAAAGGTCTAGGCTGGGCAAGGTGGCTCAAGCCTGTAATCCCAGCACTTTGGGAGGCCGAGGTGGGCGGATCACGAGGTCAGGAGTTCGAGACCATCCTGGCCAACATGGTAAAACCCTGTCTGTACTAAAAATACAAAAATTAGCTGGGTGTGGTGGTGGGCACCAGTAATCCCAGCTACTGGGGAGGCTGAGGCAGAAGAATCTCGGGAGGTGGAGGTTGCAGTGAGCTGAGATTGTGCCACTGCACGCCAGCCTGACAACAGAGCAAGAATCCATCTCAAAAAAAAAAAAAAAAAAAAAAAAGAAAAATCCAGCATCCTCATTGAATGGGTGGGGAAACTGAGGCCTGGAGATATGGAAAAGGTACTCCCGAGTGCCATGGAGTATGGGAGAAGAGAAGTCACGGCCTTCGGGCCTCCCTCCTTGAGCTCCCGGCTGGGCTGCCACCCCATGTCTGGGGCAGGTGGAACTGGACGGCCTCTGCTCACTGTCCTCAGTTAGGGGCTCACATTTCCGAGGGACACCTGGGGAGAAATGCTTGGCATGTGCCATTAGAGGAGTGAATCAGGACTGGACAGCACTGAGCCCGGGAGCAGCTCCACCAGAGGGAAGCTGGCGCCTCTCCCATGTCCTCAGTTCCACTTTCCTCCTTATCCCTTCCCTCCCCATCATGGGCACCCAAGGCACCCGCTGTGAGAGCATCTTGCACTCGCCTGGGGAACTCAATGGATCCTGGTCTTCAGGGGCAGACAGATGTGGCTCTGAACCCCGACTCTGCCCCTGAGGGGCCACAGCCGAGCCTCCTGACCTCCCCAACCTCAGTGCCACCATCTATAAAATGGGAAGAACACTCCCTATACCTCTTGGGGCTACTTGTGAGGTTTCTGGGGTGACTGGAGAAAAAATTCACAGTGGGCTGGGAGCTAGATAAAAATGGGTGATTTTCAGGGGACAGCATGTCTGAGAAGGGTAGCTTCCTTAGGGAACCCATCCCCGTGAAGAGGCCTGGCCCCTCACGCTGGCCACTCACGGACTCCGTGTAGCTGTCCACATTCTGCTCCTCGTGGGCCTCTAGCAATTTCTGTAAGCAAATGGCAGAGAGGGGTCAGGGGCCCAGGCTGACCTGAGGTCTTGCCTGGCTTAGATCAAAGCACACTATCTGTATGCCAGGCCTGGGGCTAGTGCTTCCTGAGGACTCTGAGAGGGTCGGTCGGTGTGGGTGTGGGTACAGGTGTGTTGGGTAGGGATGTGTTGCAATCCTGCTGCCCTACTCATTAGAAACGGCTAGCTCTTCGGGCAACCTTGCCAACACGGAGTATCACACGGGGTGTGTGTGTGTGTGGGATGCGTGGTATATATGTGGTGGAGGTATGTGGGTGTGTGTGGTGTGTTGTGGGGTGTTTGGTTGTGTGTGTGGATATGTGTGGTATGTGCGTAGTATGTATGGTATGTTTGGTATGTGCGTGGTGCATGTTTGGTGTGTGTGACGTGTGTATGGTGTGTTTGGTGTGTGGTGGGTGCGGTATGTGGTGCATGTTTGGCGTGTGTTTGATGTGTGTGGTGTTTGGTGTGTGTGTTGTGGGGGTGTGTCTGGTATGTGTGGTATGTGTGGGGTGTGTGTGGGGTGTATGTCATGTGTGGTATGTGTCCACCCAGCCCATCCCGAGCTCTAGCACCCCCCAAGTGGTACTTTCTTCATCTGGAAGATGGAGACTCAACTGGCCAAAGAAAATAAAACAAGGACACCCTCTGAGAACCGCTGGACAAGCCTTGGGGATTGTCTCACGTGAAGCCCCGGCCATCCGCATCTGGGGTTTGGGAAGCGGGAGGCCGGAGCACCCAGCACTTACTTTCATCAACTTGCATTCCCGGGAATCAGAGAAAGCAGGGAACAGCTCCTCATACTTCTGGACAGCCAGCTAGACAGCAGGGAGAGGGGAGGACAAGTCAGTAATGAGAGGGCCCTCAGAGCTGCTGGCCTGGCAGCCGAGAGGACAGGGGGATGGCTGGTGATACTGAGTCAGCGCTCCACGCCCCTCCCCCAGCTTCAGGTGTCACCTGGCTCTGTGCCTGTCAGTACCTCCCCGGAGCTGAGCTCAGCACCAGCCTGGCTGCAGAGAGAGGTGGGTGGAGGGGGAAGGTTCCCCAGGCAGGCACCCACTGCCTCCTCCCACCTGGCTCAGCTGGGGCAGCGGGCAAATGAGCACATCCTTCATGCCAGGCCTGGGGCTGGTGCTTCCTGAGGACTCCGAGAGGGTCAAATAATGGTGAGCCCCCTTCTGAAAGGGAGGAAACAGATCCAGAGGAGCAGTGATGTGCCCAGAGCATGGTGAGACATGGGCTGCGGATGTGAACCTGGTCTGGCAAAGCCCAGGCTGGTGCCCACAGCAGAGCAGGGCTCAGACAGGCTGTGAGGCAGGGGCTGGGCAGCCAGGGGGACCAGGAAATCCTGGACTCTGTGCTCCTGCCAGGCAACGGTGGGAAAACTCCAGCCAAGCAAAGTCTAGTGCCAACCCTCCGGCTCCTTCCCGCTGGCCACGCCCCCCACCCACTGCCCTCTCTGGCCCCTCTTTTGCCAAGTGCCGTGAAAACAGGTGGGCTTGTGAGCTCCAGTTACAGCCATGACAGCGGCAGTCACGAAGCTCCGGAACACTGGGCTGCAGGTCCCTAGGCATGAGGCCTCAAACTCTCATCCCAGCCTCAGCATCTTCACCCGTAAAATGAGGTGACAATGGTGCTGACTTTATGGGGTGCAGTGAGGATTCAAACAGTGTACCCATGAAGGGAAGAGCACTAAGTGAGGCAGGAGCTGGACCCGCAAGAGCCTCCAGGACCGGCGGGCAGGTGACGCCAGCACAGAAACACAGCGGTGAGAACCACACTCCTCCTCCAAAGGCCAGCTGGCAGGGGCCAGGCATGAGGGAGGAGCACACCCCCTCTTGGGGTGGCCAGGTGACCCGGCCTGGTGATAGGCACGGTGGCCCGGCCGGCGTGGGGCGCACTACCTTGGCATTGAGCATGTCGATGCAGAAGTGGCAGAGGGCTGCCTTGAAGAAGTAGTCTTTGGCGCTGTACTTGAGAAGGGGGCTGTCCATGGCGTTGGTCCCCACCTGTAGCCACGGGGAAGTAGCACTGTGAGCTCAGGGCAAGGAGCCAGAGGGCCAGGGCCACTGCCAGGCACCAGCAGGCCAGCTGGGAGCTGGGTCCATGTCCTGCAGTGAGGGCCTGTTAACCCAGGACCCTAATGGCAGGGAACCAGGAACCAGCTTGGGGAGGTCAGTGACCGGTGCGTGAGCAGCCAAGATCAGGGTGAGATGGTGGCTGAGACTGTAGCCAGGTGTCCGTGGGCCTCCCGAGAGCCTGAGACAGTGGGGAGGATGCGGTCTGGCTGTCAGGACCAACGGGAGGCTGGCACAGCGGTGGGCAGAGGGGTGGCAGGTGGCGAGAACATGAGAGGCGGTGCCCGCCCCTCTCTCCCCCGGGGCCAGCTGCCTGCCTGTTTCTCGGCCATCACCCAGGGCTCCCGTGCACACTGCGAGGAGGCCATGTGACACTCCCTCCTGCTCACTGTGGATGAGGACCGTTGTGTCATGGGGTGGGGTGCCCACAGCCACCCCAGGCCCCTTGGCAGTTCTTCCCATTCCCTCCTTGACTCTGGTTTCTTGGCCAGCCTCACTCTGGATCCCTCCAGGAAGCTCTGCAAGGGGTGTGGGTGGGGCACAGCCAGGGAGAGGGTGCCGGCATGGCATAGGGTCACAGGTGGAGAACACTCAACCAGGCTGAGGTTGGGGTTGGGGGGATCGGGAGAAGCAGAGGGCGAGCCCAGGGAGGGGTGGTTCCAGAACAAGGTGCCGGTGCTTAGGAGGAGGCACAGGTCCTGAGAGCGGGCAGGGTCGCCACCTGTTCCCCACCTGTTCGTAGATGTCAATGGCCTTCTGATACTGCTCCAGCTGCGCAGCGTAGCCAGCCACCTTCAGCAGACACTTGTTGGCTGAGCTGTGTGGGGAGGAGGAGTGAGGGAAGTGGTGGCGGTCCCTGCGGGGCGGGGCAGGCAGGAAGGGGGCTACCTGTTGGACTCCTCGCCTTTGTAGTAGTCTGCGGACTGCTCGTAGTGGGCGATGGCCTGGGGAGACGTGGGGGCGGGTTTCAGAGCTGGGCAGCGGTGGGAGAGGAGGTCTCGTACAGCTTCCACACCCTCCGTCCTGCCCGCGTGGGACACAGCCAGACCCCTTTACCTCACCTCTGCCCATCCCCCACCCTCCCCTTGTGGGCACTCAGACACCAGAGGACTCCCCTGGTGGCAAGAAGAGAGAGCCGTACTGGTCCTGGCTTCCAGCCCAGGCAGGGCCCTGCTGCCACTCACCTTCTCGATGTCCACCAGCTCCGTCTCATAGATCTCAGCAATGGAGATGTGGTGCTTGGCCGCAATCGTGAATCGGCCCTGGAGGGAACACGGGAAGGGGCTGCCTGTGCCTCGTGAGCTCCTGCATGCCTGGCCCTGAACCCCTGCTGACCCATGACCCTTCAGGTTCCCACCCCTCAGCCACGCCTGCGAGGAGGTATGAAAAAGACACCGAGAGGCGGGGAACACGGTTGAGAAGGGAGGGCCCCAGCACTCCAGGCCTGGCTGTGCATGCTGGGCTGATCAGGTGACCTTGGGCAAGCCACTCCAGGGCCTCAGCCTAATTCTATCCCATCCATGGGACACAGATGGTGCGACACCAGAGAGAATGTGAGCACAAGCACTTGGCCGAGGCCCTGGCCCTGAGGAAGTATGTGATAGAGAGGCCAGAGAGGCAGAAGGACCAGCCCAGAATCACTTGGCAAAAGGCTCTGGAGAAACCAGGATAGGAGGGAGGGCTTGAGACCCCTGCCCAAGAGCACCAGCTCTGCCCCCAGGCCAACAGCCACCTTTCAGCCTCCTCCATGCATACCCAGAGCTCCCCAGGGAGGCCTCAGGTTCCAGCCTGTGCACCTTCCATCCGCCTCTGCCCAGCATCCAGGCACCCGCCCAGCTGGCCCACCGCCACCGCTGGTGCAGAGGAAAGGGCAAGGTCCTGGGCTCAGCCAGACCTAGTTTTGGGTCTCAGCGACTCCTGCTTGTAGCCCCGTGTCCCTAGGCAAGTCATGTCACTAGTCTGAGCCCCCTCTTCCGATACCGAACAGGGCTGTGGATTACCCGCCCTGCAGTGTCGGGCCTAATAAATGGTAGCTGCCATTACTGTTCTAGTCACAGTCATCCCTGCAGCACTGCCCTGAGCACAAGGGGGCAGGGCTCATGCCCCTGCCTGGGGTTGGAGGGCTGAGACAGATGGGGCAAGTGGAGAGGCAAAAAGGAAGGAGCCGGCGGGGCGCGGTGGCTCACGCCTATAATCCCAGGATTTTGGGAGTCTGAGGCGGGCAGATCACTTGAGGTCAGAAGTTTGAGACCATCCTGGCCAACATGGGGAAACCCCATCTCTACTAAAAATACAACATTAACCAGGCATGGTGGCGCGTGCCTGTAATCCCAGCTACTCAGGCAGCTGAGGCAGGAGAATCGCTTGAACCCCGGAGGTGGAGGTTGCGGTGAGTGGAGATCGCACCACTGCACTCCAGCATGGATGACAGAGAGACCGTCCTCTGTCTCAGAAAAACCAAAAAACAAAAAAAAGGGAAAGCACTGAGAGAAGCCCCGGCCTGGGTGGGCCTTCACCCTGGCTCCGCCTGGCAGCTGCCCCTCTGGTCTGCATCTGTCGTTGGCAATGCCCCCGGGGCAGGGCAGGTGCTGAGTCTCCTGTGGGCTCTGCCCACCCCTCTGGCCTGCTGCAAGATGCTAATCAAATGCGACACTTGTGGGAAGGCCGGGCAAGGGAAAGTGCTGGGCACACGCTCTACAGTAACCTGACTTCTTTTTTGGTTTTGAGACAAAACGCCCAGGCTGGAGTGTAGTGGTGTGATCACAGCTCACTGCAGCCTTAACTTCCTGGGCTCAAGTGATTTTCCTGCCTCAACCTCCCAAGAACTAGGACTACAGTGCACGTCACTACACCGGCTAATTTTTTTGTAGAGACGAGGTCTTACTATGTTGCCCTGGCTGGTGTCGAACTCTTGTGCCCAAAAGATCCTCCCAAAGTACCAGGATTACAGGCCTGAGCCACCGTGCCCAGCTCAATAACCTAAGTTCTATGAATGCAAACCATGACTGCCTGCGGAGGGCTGGAGGCCAGATGTGTGCAGGGTGGGGCCATCAGGCTGGTCGGGAGCTGGGTGAAGACCCAGCCGGCCCAGGCCAGCCCAGGTGACCCAATGCCCCCAGCTCCCACTTCCCCCTCCCCAACTGGTTTTGGCCACAGAATAAGAACAGTACTGGGGGTGCTAACGGTGAGGACACAGGCTGGGGCAATGCAGCGAGACCCCTGGGGCAGGGGGGCATCAGGACAAGCAAGCAGCCGTTACCATGTCTGTGTAGATCTCGATCGCTCGCATCAAACAGTTAATGGCCTCTGGAGAGAGAAAGGGAGGTGGGAGGAGAAATGAGAAAGTGAAGTCGTTTCAGCAGAAGCCGAGGAGAGGAGGCGGACGCAGGCGCGCCTGGCTGCCGGCAGAGAGATCAATAGGCACTCGGAGCTGCCAGGGCTGCCGCACACTCTCAAGGGGCTGGAAGGAGGGCACGGAATCCCTGAGCCCGGCAAACCTGGTGAGGGAGCTGACTCTGCAGACTGTGACTTGCTGGGCACACGCAATCGGCGGAGCCCTTCTCCCCTCGTTCTGCCAGGATGCTGCCAGCTTCCCAGAACCCCAGGGACAGGGCACAGCAGTGCTGGGCTGGGCAGATGGCCAGACTCTCACGGGTGTTTTAAGCCAGACCTTCTAAGGCCCTGCTCTTGAAGAACTGAGCTGCTGGCAAAGGGGAAGGGGACATGGGAAGTGGCCAAGCCCAACATCTGAGGTGGTCCTGGAGGCAGCAGGGATGCCCAGGTTCTCCCTGGGCTCTGCCAACATCGCCGCAGGACCCTGAGCAGCTTCCGTCCCTGCACCAGGAGGAGCTGGACCTCTGGCACGAGGAGGCCGGACGCCGTGAGCACCGAGACCCGGGTGCACTCTCCACCACCCCTCTGCCTCATATCTTGGCAGTTGGGAGCCCTCTGCTCTCTATCCCTTTAACCTGGCCCTGCCACCCACCAGCTCCTCAAAGGTTTTGCCAAAGCCTGAACACACCAGGATGGCACTGAGGAAGAACTGGGCTACCTTTGTTGTACTATCTCTTGCAAGATTTTAAATTTGGGAAAGGCTTTTTTTTGACAAGTTGTTCGGAGGAGGGAGAAAAGCATGAGTGGGAGGCATTTTCTAGCTGGCAGAAACGAGCTCTCAGGGGGTATTTTTTAAAAACCCCATCTTAGTGCATCTCAGGAGGACGGGTATTGCAGGGAGGGAGGCCTGGGGCAGGAGAAGGAAAGGCAGAGAGCCTTGGCAGGCCACAGGGCGTGGGCTCTGAGCTGCAGCCTGAGCATCTGAAAGTTCCTGGTCACCATGGGGGCCTCCATGTCACTCAGGCCGTGTTCACCTGGGATGAGGGTGCTTCCAAGAACCCACAGACCTGGGCTTGCTCTCAAGGGGCTCACAGTCTGGATGGGACTCCAACCCCTCTCTGTGAGGAGGCATCTGAACAAAGGCGCTTAGCCTTAGGCCTGTGGCTGGGCTTTCAGGAGTCCAGCCCCTACTTCCGACATATCAACAGTGGGGCCCATAAGTGCTCCTCTGGGTGCCCCAGAGGTCTGGAGATTCTGTCCAACTCAGAAGGACCCGTGGGCCGAAAGGGATTGAGAGAGGGTACACCACTCGGTCCAGGTTCTGGGCCTGATAGACGGAGCCTGTGGCTGCAGAAAGAGGAAAAGGTGGCAAAAAGGAGGCAAAAAAGGGGGCAGAGGAGGGAACACAGCCTACACCTGGCAGTTTGAAGACACACACATCCTGTCATGGGTGGGCCCAAAAGCCACAGCTGAGCCGAGCCAGAGGAGAGCAGCAGCTGGAGTGAGGTGAGCAGCTTGGCCCAGCCTGGCCCACCCTACCCTGCCCCACCTGGCTGCAGACTCCACCTGGCACCCTTGGGCTGCTCACTGGTTCCCTGTCCTGGGCAGAACACCCAGGACACCAACCCGGCCCCCTGCGGGCTGAGGCGGCAAAGGCTGCTCTCACTCTGCAGTGAGACCCGTAGCTGCCACCTGGGCCTGTTGGCAGTGGCTCTGGAGCGCCCATCGTCAGCACGGCTCAGCCCTTGCAGTAGCAGCAGGGAGACAACTTACCCCTGGCAGCAACATGGACTCACAGGCTGAGTCCCCTCCACGCCTGGAAAGCAGCAGTCCGCCAGAGACACTGGGCCAGCTGGCTCCTGGACGAGCTGCTGACACGACTGCTGCTCTTATCTCAGGTCGCCAGGCCTCGGGCACCCTGAGAGGCGGAGCAACACCCAGCTCCGTGGCCCGGCCCTCCTCCACCCACCCACAGAGGGCTGGAAAGGGGCTCGGTGCAATCCAGCCCAAGTTGGGGAGCTGCAGCCCAGGCCGTCCCCATCCCCACAGTCACTCCACCAGTGATGCCCAGCTGGACTTCTGACTCTCTCAAGTCCCCCTTGGTCACACCTGGCTGTCTCCTCCTCAGTAAAATGGGGGCAAATCACAGAACTGCACAAAGAAATCAAATGGGTTAAAAGATGCCAAGCATCTGGTACACAGTAGGAACCCAGTAAATGGCAGCTAGGGAGAAGTGGGGGACAAGCAGGGGCTGAGCCCCTTCATTGCCCCAGGTACACACATTGGCCCCGGCCCCAGCTGTCAGGCAGACCCCGGAAGAGGCCTCCCTGGCTCAAGTCTGCCCTGAGCAGCAGTGGTGGTTGGGTAATTGAGGAACCAATGACACATATGGGCATCACCCTTCCCCACCCAGAGCCACCAAGGAGGCAGCAGGCCACCTCTCTGCAGAAGGAAAGGATGACAGAAGCCCAGCCGGGCCTCAGGAACACTCCAGCTGCCACTTGGGGGGGGTTCCTTCTGGAGGAAGCCCTGGAAGAAGTGCTGACCCCAGACAGAGGCCTTCTAGGCTGCTGAGGAGACCAGTGATAAGGAAGGCCCCAGGAGCCAGTCACCTGCTTGGGGAAGCCAGGCAAAGTTCCAAATCAGGCCTCCAGCACTGCCTCACAACGCACCTGGCCAAGGGCAGAGACTGTGGGGGCCCAGGGTAGGCAGAGGTCCCTGGACGGATGAAAGCCAAGGGTATCCTGACTGGCAGTTTATCACACGCCAGGTGCCGCGCTAGGCATGACTGCGTCACCTCACAGTAGTCTCTGCATTAACAGACGAGGAAACAGAGGCCCAAAAGACTGACTTGCCCAAGACCACAGGGGAGGCAGGTCCTCCCAGACCACCCACCTCCTGTGCTGCTGAGCCACGCACAGCTGCTACATGACATTCTCTGTGAGACTTTTTTTTTTTTTTTTTTTGAGACAGGATCTCACTGTGTTGTCCCGGCTGGTCTTGAACTCCTGGATTCCTGTCTCAGCCTCCCAAAGCACTGAAATTCTAGGCATGAGCCACGTGCCTGGCCTTCTGTGAGGCCTGACTGGCCTCAGACACAAAGCAGCTGCTGCCCTCAATGCCAATGTGCCCCTTGCCCCACTGGGAGCCATGGCTGGGGCGCGCACCTTTAGGCTGTAGCTCTGGATGCTGTGCTAGCACCCCACCCTGCTCAGCCCAATGCCCCCAGGGCTCCGGACACGGCACCTGCTCTCAGCTCTACCCAGGGGAGGTTCTCCTGTCAGAACCGCCCCCTTTCTTCCCCGAGAGCTCTCCCCTAGCCAAGCTCGCCCGCTCCTCGCCTCAGCTCTGCGCAAGTTGGCCTCTGTGCCCCGGATGCGGCATCATCTGTACACTTTCCTACCCACTGGAGTCCCTGGCCACCCTCTGAGCTTCCTAAGGCCAGAGAAGGGCCACACCCAGACTCCCAGCCCACACCCTGCAGAGAGAGCTAGAAAAGCTCTGACTGAATGCAGGGGAGGGACCTCACCGCATCCCACTGGCAGGCAGGGCCTGCTGCAGGAAGGGAGGGGCCTGCCGAAAGAGCAAAGGCGCTCACTGTTCCGCAGCCTGGTGCTCAGCGCTGCCCCAGAGCAAGTGCTTCCAGTCACTCCAGATGGGGCAGCAGCTGAACGTCACAGATGCTAAGACAGCGCCTCTAGGCCAGCCAGTTTCCTGGGGAGCAGAAGGAAAGGCTTGGCAGGGCAGCTTAATGGAAGACATGGAGACTCCCTGGGTGAGTCAAGCTTAAAACCAACCCAGAGTCTCCCTGGGTCATCACTGCGCCACCCATGCAGCCCGCTGTGGCCCAGTGCTGCCAGCCAGGCCAGCTCCACGGCCCACCTAGTTACAAGGCTGCTCCTTGGCCTCCTGCCAGGCCTCAGTCCCACCGTGTGACCACTGAGGCCAATGAGTGAGATGCCCAGATGGTGGGGAATCACTGGCCAGTCTAAGGACAGAGAAGAGCTACTGGTTAACACACAAATCCATCCTTGTCTGGAAACTCACATCCCAGATCACGACAAAGGGGTGTGCACTCAGTTCCCAAACACGGCGTGTGAACCAGGGCTCACTGATCCATGGAGAAAACTCCTTGCACTGCCGTAAACCCATATTCTCCTGGAAAGGACAGGCCTTTATTCCAAGATTACACAGCTCCTTTTCATTATTATTATGATTACGATTATCAGCATTATTTGAGAGACGGAGTCTCACTATGCTGCCCAGGCTGGAGGGCAGTGGCTATTCACAGGCGTGATCCTACCACTGATCAGCACAGGAGTTTTGACCTGCTCCGTTTCCGACCTGGGCTGGTTGACCCCTCCTCCTTAGGCAACCTGGTGGTCCCCTGCTCCCGGGAGGTCACCATATTGATGCCGAAATTAGTGCGGACACCCGAAACGCACAGCACACTACAGCCCAGAACTCCTGGGCTCAAGCAATCCTCCCACCTTAGCCTCCCGAGTAGCTGGGACTACAGGCATGCGCCACCACGCCCGGCCCTTTTGATTATTTTTAAAGATTCATGTATTTTCCAGCGACTCAGGAGGCTGAGGCAGGAGAATTGCCTGAACCCAGGAGGCAGAGGTTGCGGTGAGCCGAGATCGCGCCATTGCTCTCCAGCCTGGGTAACAAGAGCGCAACTCTGTCTCAAAAAAAAAAAAAAAAAAAAAAAAAAAAAAGATTCATGTATTTTCCATTCCCCTGAGAGGACAGTGACGGTAGACAGTCATTTTTACAAACTGCCTGTGCTTGCTAATTAGCAACCTGTACCTGACACCAAGATTTTAAAAATAAATTAAAATTCCCGCCCCAGGCAATCACTGGGCTGTGTTTCCTCTTCAGGAGGCACCCTGGGGGACAAACACTGTTTTCTCACCATGAGTCAGCCACAAACTGGGCTTCTGTCCCTAACATGCTCTCATTTTAAGTAACCTGTTCTCTGGCAACGACGTCTCGGGCTCTGTTCTCTCTACTTCTTCCCCAGGATGTAGGGAAGCCAGGTTGGGCTAATTTCCGCTCCTTTTCCGGCAGCGCCTCCTACCTGGCTGGTCTCGGAACTCCCCCCGCTCCCTTCTGCATGTTAATTCTGACAACAGGACAGACTTTCCTCTCTCCCCGGCAGGGCAGGCCAGGCGGTGGGTCTGCAATGGAACTCCCACTCCCAAATGCTCTGGGCTTGGGGAGGGGTAATCAGCTGCACCGACACAGTAGATAGGGGGGCGGAGACTTAAGCAGCGCGGGAATGCCAACCATGCCAACCGGAAGGAAGGGAGCCAGTTGTGAAGTCAACACTCGCTCTGCCTCAAGTGCGTCTCTGCCAGCCTATCACATGTTGGCCACTGGAAAACACCAGAGCTGCCAGGAAACCCGAGGACCCGATGCAGGGTGCTATGATGGCACTCCGGGCAGCCAGCCCATGTGGCCCACAGAGGCCCTCACCTTGGGGGTCAGCTTTCTTGAACGCGTTGCCGGCGTCCACAAAGCAGGTGGCTGCGTCGTGCTTGCTCTGGAGCTGCAGGTGCAGCTGCGCGGCCTGGCAGAAAGCGTTTCCAGCAGCTGGAACAGAAGAGAAGGGTGGTCCCGGCCTCAGTGGGGCTCCACAATTTATGAGGCCACAGAGACACTGCCCTGGGAGGTGGGTCAGGCTCTTGAGAACGCAGAAAGAGCCCTCAAGAGAGGACGAGGGTTACTTGAGCAAGCCCTTACTGAGGCCTAGACCTCAGGTCTGCTGGCTCCTGGGCTGAGGCTCCTGGTGGCCCACCTGACAGTCTCTGAGGGCACCAGCTGCCTCGAGGGAAGCCCCTCAGCCCCAGGTATATGGAAAGACAGCCAGGGTGAGAGCAGCTAAAATGCCATGCCCCTAAACTCAGCTATGCCAGCATTTCCAGGGCCACCACTTTTAAAGCTCCAAAGGGCAGACAGAGCTGAGCCAGAAAGGAGATTCAACAGAGCCAAGGTGGCCTCCTGCACCTCCTGGCCTCGAAGCACAGGGCCCAGAACCACCACTAGAAGGCAAAGTGTGGGCTGAATCATGGGGCCGGCTGGGGAGGGGTGTTCTGTGAAGCAAGGGGCAACTGAGATTCAACCACAAACACCTTCCCATCTACTCCCCTTTCCAAGTCCTGTTTCTTTCTCCACAGCTCCCCAAAGCTCTTCCTGTCGAGTTCTCCCAACTCCTCTGTCTCTGTTCACATTCTGTTCCCTTCGCTGCAGATCCGCATGGACGAGGCACTTGTGCGCATTGTAAGGCTCATGGAGTTGGGGGCGGACAAAACAGAGCAGGCTCTCTCCAGGAGCTGCATGTCCAGAAAGGGAAACAGGATGTGGACACCCAGAATGAGTGCATGCAGAACAGCGCCCACGGGCGGAGGGCAGAAGAGACCACGCCTGGAGCCTTGCGTGTCCTGTGCTCCTCTGCACACGGTCGGCGTCCGTGGGTCCCAAGCCACTCTGTCCTCACACCTCCTAAACTGATGTTTGGGAGGCAACAGCATCTCTCCTCCTCCCTGTGAAGCTCCGACCACCCCCAGCTTGGTTCTGAGGCTTCTCCCCTTCATTCTCCTCCAGCTGAATCTGAGTCAGAGGTTCTGAGGTGGAAGATGACCAGGAGGCCTCGCCCCATCCTCTTAAGTTTCAACCAGCAGAAGAAACAAAGCCTTCCATGTTTTCACTATATGATTTCATTATTACTTTTAAGAGCTCCAAATCTGAGTATAAAATTTCAAAAAAAGGGCATAGTATGGGGGGAAATGGCCTAGGGCTTTTCTTTGAAGAGTAGGGCGGCGGACGTAACAAATTTTAAGGGAAAAGCAACACCTATGTAATTAAAAAATAAGCATTTCTTCCCTAGAGGAATTTTCTTAGTTTGAGAGCATAAAAATACACAGAACATTTGGCTTTATCCACAATGTAGTCTGTGAAAACTCAGGAAAAACTCTTTGAATTTTTAGGAAACCAACAACATTCTCAAAAACGATGAGCATCAGTTTCATTGTGCACCTTTGCGCCTGCCTCCATGGTCAGGAAGTTCCTCCCTGTGTTCTAACTCGGGGTCTCTTGCAGTATTTCCTTAATTCAATCTTGGTGACACGAAAGACGTATCATGAGATGAGCCTCCAATGGGCTCAATGCACTGGTTTGTTGGACTTCTTGGGCGTGCAGGGAACCCCAAACAGATCCCCAGCCTCTCTGAGCCCAAAGGGCTCCTCCCACCCCTCTCCTCCGTGAAGCTCTCCTGCCTCACTGGGACAGGCCAAACACTCAGGCTCTGCAGTCAGAGCCTTGGTTTCTGAATCCTGGTTCTGTCACTTACTAGTCCTGGCACCCTGGACGTGAGACTAAGCCAAGCCTCAGTTTCCAAATCTGTAAAATAGGGATATTAACAGACTGACCCTTAGGGTGAGAATGTAATTAAATGATGAGCACTTTGTACTCAGTGAACAGTAGCCATGATTCATGTTGTTATTGGAAGCACTTGAACCTTTCCTGCAGCCTAGAATTCAGACACTGATGGAGGCACTAAGGAAATTACCAGGAAGCCTGAGGTTCTGAATTTAGGGAGGACTGTCTATGAGCTCATCAATCCACATGGGTTTATCTAGGTCTAATAATCTATTTATTTCCATCCTCTCTGTCCTTTCTTCAAGGCCCCGTGACCCCGAGTATAAAGTAACCCAGCAGGCACAAAACAGCTAGAGAGCAGGCCCGGGCTTCTCATGCCGGAGATAGCGTAACAGAGAAGCGGCCCTGAAGGGCAGGCCTTTGGGAGTGGAAGCGGAGGGAGGAGGAGAGCCCTCACAGGAGCTCTAGCAGAGGAGATCACATACCACTCCAGTTTTTGGCCATTTTGAACATGTTTGCTGCTCTGGCGTAGATTTCACATGCTTCCTCTATTTTGGATGAGCCTCTGGGGAAAAAGGAAAGAAAAAAAGGAGACAATCTAGTCTGGTATCCAGGAGAAAGCAAGAAATCTGCTCCAGTGCCAGTAGAGACGTGCCCCCACCCCTCACCTTTCCCCTGTGGGGGCCCATCCCCTCAGGTGCCTGTGGCCCCCACGCGTGCATACAATGGCACACTCAATTCAGGTAGACTGGCTCCCTCCAGGAGGAATACTGGGTACTCACTGGGGGGTGTGGAGCAAAGAGTTCCTGACCCCACCACAAGCCCAGCCTCTGACAGCCACCTCTACTTCCTGCCTGGGATGCTGGGGGCTCACTGGGTCCCTGGTGCTCTACAAATCCCCTTTCCCTACTGCAAAGCATTCTGGGGGATTAGCCCAGTTTAAGACATTGTGTTGCTTCCGCAGACAGAGCCTCAATCCCATGCCTTGCACTCTGTGGTTGTTTAATGAAGACTTTGCAGCCCTAGAGTGTGTCATTACCAATTCTGGACCGGACATATATATGATACAGCCATACATATAAATTTTGTACCTACTATTTTAAAATGTAGATGGGAAATGTTCCCATAGAAAATGTTCCCATTTGTGTTAAAAAAAAAAAAAAAAAAGAGGGTGGGCTGGGTGTTGGTGGCTCATGGCTCCTGTAATCCCAACATTTTGGGAGGCCAAGGTGGGTGGATTGCTTTAGCTCATGAGTTCGAGACCAGCCTGGACAACACAGTAAAATCCCATCTCTACAAAAAATTCAAAAAATTAGCAAGGTGTGATGGTGCACGACTGTAGTCCCAGCTACTGGAGAGGCTGATGTGGGAAGATCACTTGAGCCCAGGAGGTAAAGGTTGCTGTGAGCCAAGATTGCACATCTGCACTCCAGCCTGGATGACAGAGCGAGAACTTGCCTCAAAAAAAAAAAAGAGGGTGAGAAGAATAGAAACATACATGTTTATATAAACAGGATATTTCTGGGCAAATACACAAAAAACTAGTAAACAGCATTTTTCTTTAAGGTGGAGCCTGGAGAAGGAGGGCCAGCTGTGGGAGGCAGCCTTATTCACTGGGCATTCCAAGTTGGTACCGCATTTTTTCCCCGTTTGCATATCTTATCAATTTTTTAAAAATATATATATACACACACATTTTTAAATATTAGGATTTATATTTGGCCCTGTGGTCCAGCAATGAATTACATTTCTAGCAATCTATCCTGAAAAACTAAACAGAAAAGTTACAAGCATGTTCAGCATAGCATTACTTAAAACAGCAAAGTCCCCCAAAAACTTACTGTCCAACAGTAAGGATGTACTGGAGCTAGACAGGAATTTAAAAACATAAAGGACACCCTGTTTGGGCAGCTTCATCTTGGCTTCTTGACCTCCACATGTACATAATGAACCTCCTCCTGACTTGGGGGACCTCATTAGTACCTCAAACCCGTTAAGTCCCACTGCCTCCTTCTGCCCTTACTAACACAACCAGGCTTAGCCCACAAGGTCTGTGATCTCTGTGGCTGCTCCAACTCCCATCATCCACATGACCAGCAGAATAAACTCCATCCACTCAGGAGTCCCACCAAATGGATTTCAAAGTCTCTCTTCACTCATATAACTAGTGTTTAGCCTATTTTTTAGGGAAGAGAAAAGGGAGGGGTGGGCATTTTCCAGTGAAAAGCCACACAAATCATCCTCACCATCCGTCCCACATCCCGTGTCAACTGGCCCAACATTATACCTGGAAACTTGTCGACACCAATCACAGCTGTGAAGGGTGCAAAGGTAATTTTGGGAGCTGGGATGTGAGCAATCCTTCCCTCTGCACTGCAGGTTCAGTGTGTCCAACCTGCCTATCCCTTTGAACCGCACGAAGTGCTCATTTTATCAGACCAGAGCCCCACAGCCACACTCTCTGGGATTTGTTCGGTAGGTGTGGGTGGGGCCTGCAATTGAGATTTTTAACAATTGGGGTTTGGGGGTCCCTGGTAATTCAGCTGATCAGGTGAGTTTGAGAAGGAAAAACTGACTGAGACTGACCCCCTGGAAAGCAGCCACCAGTGACCAGTGGACAGGCCTGGCACTGTCAGCAAGCAAATGCCCCCGGGGCGGGCGAGCGGGCTGGCTGTGACGGGGATGGGGACTCCAGAATCTACATCACACCAGGTAAGGTTCTGGCCTACCCTGTGCCTTCCAGGGCTGTGCTGTCCCCCACACTCTGCTGTCCCCGGGAAGTACCCTGAGCAATGTGTCCTTCCCAAACTCACCCTGCTGTACCCTGCCTTCCGCCACCCACGTCACTCCAGCCAGAAGTTTGGAGTGACTCCTGTGTTTTTTTTGTAGATGGAATTTCACTCTTGTCGCCCAGGCTGGAGTGCAGTGGCTCAATCTAGGCTCACCGCAACCTCTGCCTCCCATGTTCAAGGGATTTTCCTGCCTCGGCTTCCCGAGTAGCTGGGATTAATGGCATGTGCCACCTTGCCCTGCTAATTTTTGTATTACTAGTAGAGATGGGGTTTCACCATGTTGGCCAGGCTGGTCTCCTACTCCTGACCTCAAGTGATCCACCCCCCGTGGCCTCTCAAAGGCTGGGATCACAGGCGTGAACCACTGCGCCAGCCTGGAGTGACTTCTTTAGAACCCATTCCTGGCCTTGGAGATGTAAGAAACTTTCAAAAGCTTCTGGCAGAGAATCCTGAAGGGTCCTGTGGGGCCTGGCTGCAAAAAACCCTCAGGAAGACCTCTCTGGAATGTTCTCTTAAAGGGACATGCTCACGGATCTTAATCACAGGTCTACCCACCCGACAGGTCCCCCAGCTCAGCCTTCCCTTTGTCAGTGTGACTAAGTCCCATCTAGCTCCATGCACTCTGAAAAAGCTCAGACCCTGGAAGAGCAGAAATGACCCATGTCACTGAGCGGCCCACAGCGGGCGATCAGCAATGAGCAGTGTCAGCCCCAGCCAGGTTTATTTCAGCTCAGCGGGACAGAGCCAACACAGGACGAACACAAAGCCTTCTAGCTGCCCGGGCTGAAACTCTATGATCCCAGGCTAAGCACGGCCAACTCTGCACAGGGTCACTGACTCTAACCATGGGGTGGAAAGGCCAGAGGGATTAGCACCAGCTCAGGCCCCAGGCCAGCCCCTCCTTCCGCTGCACACCGTGGTCTTGCTCATTGCCATGGCCAGGAGATGATGGGAGATCTCCAGAGTCCCATCCTCTCCTTTTAGAAACAGGAGTGAAGTCCCCAGGGAGGAAAGTGACGTGCTAGGTTCCAGTGGAAGATCCTGATGAAGCCATTCACATACACATTTATTCACATGGGGAACAGGTATCTGAGCATTTATTATGTGCCAGGAGATAACAGCAGTACATGAAAGGAAAAACTAGCTGGGCCTCCTCTCCTGAGGGCCTGGGCGGCAGTGCATGTGACAGCTGACTGTCCCTCCCCCACTGACCTCCCCCAAGCTGCCTCTGCTTCAGTCCTCCCATCCCACGGCTCTGAGCCACTCCGGGAATAGAGGGAACTGGTTTGGGCTGCCTGATGCAGGGCTGTCTATAATTACTCGCTCGGCTTTGCTCTCTCCCCCTCCAAGGCGGAGGCAGCAGTCTCAGGTCTCCCAAGCACAGTCACCAACCTCAGCGACTGCCATATGGAAGGCTTGGCGCTGCCAGGAATGCACAGACACCCGGTGGGACCTGGGCCAGGGGGTTCTGCAGGGCAGAGTCTCAGCCCCCGTCCTTCCTTCCTCCACCCACCAGGCACTCCTTGGCTGCCAGAAAAGCACCATGCCCTGACCCAGCACCTCCAGCTCCCGAAGGACCTCACCAGGCAGGGTGGACAAAGTTAGGCCCCATTTCAGGTCCTGGACTCATTCTGCCCCTTTTGCCTCGATGGTAGCCACAGCCACAGGCCTACAGCTTCCTCCTCAGCCTTAAGGCCCACTGCCCCGAGTCTCCCACCAGCGTCCTCAGTGGGGACGGGGCCCCGGGGCCAATCACATGCCTGTGTCTTCCCTGTGAGCCCGCCTTCATCACAGCTGGTGCACAGGGCTCCCGGTCTCCCGGGCACTGTACCAGGAGTATCCCGGCAGCTCCACACAAGAGCCCTTTGGGTGCTGCCCCTGCTTTACAGAGGCAGAAGCTGGGGCTCAGAGAGAGCGGAGGGCTTGCCCAAGCCTAGCCGGCTGGGAAAGAGGACTGGGGCCCTGGGGATCCAGTCCTGCCCTTGCCTCTCACTCAGTGATCAGGAAGGCTTCCTTCCCCATGCCCAAGAGTCCTCAGGAAGACGAAGAGAGAGGACAAGGTCCCTGCTGCCCCACCTCTCCTCTAGATTAAATGAGCCAGGGAGTCTGTGCTGTCCAGGCTTCCCTCATCTCACAAGCAGAGGCTGCTCTCTGCTGGAGCTGCGTGGAGCATCCTCTAGGCAAAGGAGAACGAATAAGGCCAGCTCCCTACCCAGCCTGCCTGTAACATGCCAACAGGCAGAAGGAACGTCAGAAAAAGTTAAGGCTGCCCATGGTACAGGGTCTACCCTGGCACAGGGAGCCAGAGGCCACCAGCCCTGCTAGTCCATCGACTGCATCGGAGCCGCCAGAAGCTTGGCATCCTGAAGGCACCGTCACCAGCATCACCTAGAAGCCCTAAACCACCCGCTGCCTCCTGCCGCTCTGCAGTGGGCCTTGCCTGATGGAGCAGGGTATGAGTTCCCGCAGGGCAGGGCCTGGGCCGGCTCTGCTTTCCCATCTCCCCACAGTGCTGACACAGGCCCTGGGTAACAACGGTGAAGAATAAAGTGTCGCAGGCTAACTGCCCAGCTCTGAAATCGCCACAGGACCCTCTTGTGACGTCTGTCTGGGCAAGGACAAGGGGTAGAAAGAGAATGACTTTGGACGGAGAGACCTGGGCTGAAGTCCCTTTCAGGTACTTTGACCAGTGTCCAACCTGGGGCTAGTCATCTCTGAGGCTTTTTTTTTTTTTTTAAGAGATGGGGTCTCCCTGTGTTGCCTAGGCTGGTCTCAAACTCCTTGGCTCAAGCAGTCCTCCTGCCTCTGCCTCCCAAAGTGCTGAGATTCCACTCTTTTATCTATAAAATGGAAGCATGGCCACCACAGTGGCTCATACCTGTAATCCCAGAGCTTTGGGAGACCGAAGCAGGAGAGTTACTTTATCCCAAGAGTTTGAGACCAGCCTGGGCAACAGAGTGAGACCCCAACTCTACTAAAAATTAGCCAGGCATGGTGGCATATGCCTACAGTCCCAGCTACTCGGGAGGCTGAGGTGGGAGGATCACTTGAGCCCAGGAGGGCGACAGAGCAGGATCCTGTCTCTCAAAAATGAAATAAAATGGAACAATGAACTTGAGCTGGGAGGAGTCCTTGTGAGGATTAGAGATGACGTACACTCAACACTTGGCACAAAGTGCAGAATGAAAAAGGTGCTCAAATGGTTGTTATACAAAGGAAGAGAAATACGCTCAAAGGGGTGCCTGCCACCCAGGAATGGGAATTCTAGAGTTGCTTGAGGTGGTAAAAACTAAATAAAACAAATGGTGACAGTAATCAGACAGGCCTGGCCTCAGTGCCAGCTCATTGCGTGCCAGCCTGTGTTTCCTCATCTGTAACTCGGGAGAAGACTCCACACCTCCACTGCTGAGGCATGAGCAATCTCGAAGGCAGCACCCCACAGCGTGCCCAGCGGAGACCCAGCCACACTGTGGGCGCTCAGTAAATGAGAGCATCCCTTTCATCAGGCCCCGCAGAGGACCGAATCCAGGCACGCGTCCCTACTTCAGAATCGCAGCATGGGCTTCATCTCCACCTCCAGATTAGCTAAGTGCTGCTCCTCCGTTGGCTTCTAGAGTCCTGGCCTCCCACTGCCCCACCTCTGACTCCACGGTGCTCACGGTGCACAGAGGCCCACGGCCCTTCGAGGTGACAGGCTCAGAGCCAGGACCTCACTGGCCTCATGGCCTGGCAGGAGCCCTGTGTTTCTTTTCTTATATGGATGCCCTCCTATATGCCAATGGGATTACACTTCACCACAGCCCAAGGGCTAATGTGCTTCCTTTTTCTTAAAAGGTGTTCTCAAAGACCCTTGTCTCTCAGTAGCCGCTTCCCAAAGAGGAGACGGAAATGTTTGCACGGCCAGGCAGCAAAGTCCCATCCATCAGGAAAGCCAGGGACTCTCGGATTCCCCAGGAACCTTGTGTGCCCTCAGGAAAGACTCCACTCTGAGACTGGGCAAGAGATGCCAAGTTTTCAGTTGTGGATCTTGGCAGCTGGCAGGGCACTGTGATTCACCAGGATGCCACTGGAAATGGCGCTGGGGTTTCCACACACTCTGCAGAGGAAGGCGGTCTGGAGGGATATCTGCAAGCTCATGCTCGCACCAGTCTCTACCAAGACCCCGGGCAGGCCCTGCCAGCAAGCTGGCAGCTGAAACAGGAATTCCTTTGTCAAGATCTGACCTTAGGAATGCAGTTTCTACACAGAACACCCTGCCACCTATTTCTCCAGCGCTTCCAGCTCAACTTCCTATGACAATGCCTAATAGTAAGGACGACAGTGAGCCATCAGTGAGCATTAGCGGAGCCAGGCACCGTGCCTCACCACTTCCCATGGAGCGTCTCATTTGTCCCTAGAACCACCTGAGGAAACACAGATGACTATGCTCTTCACTTCACAGATGAAGAAACTCCCTCTACACGTGTGTATCCAAGACGAAAGAAGTTCTCATTTGGGTTGTTTTGGGGCCAGTGGAGGTGGTTGGGAGACACCAGAGATGAGAAAAAGCCCCAGGGAACAGAGCTGCCATTCAGAACCTGCGCAATCCCCAAAGGGCACAGCAGGCACTCTGGATTCACCGGGAGACACGAAGCAGGGAGGGGAACTGGTGCGCCCGGACTCAGCGTCTCCCTCTGCCGCCGGCTCACTGTGCTGGAGTTAGGAAGTCTCTGTCTTTTTGCTTCCAGAACAGAAGTTTGAGTGGCTCCCCCATCACCCAGGGGAGGAACAGGAATGGCTTTGAGCTTCTCCTAACTGGTTGGTGCCATCGCCCTCAGTGGCTGCTGGTGTGTCAAAGCCCCCTAGCATCTGGCAGCCCAGAAATAATGAAGAGCAAGGGCCGCGTCTGCGCACCGAGGCAGGCGACAGCACTGACGCCCACTGCCTTGCGGCCCAGGTGAGGCTATCGGACTTGCCCTTTGACAGGACCAGAGGCCCCTCAATGTGGGGTGCTGTCATTGCTGGGGTGCCCAAAAGGGAAAAGAGAGTCACCAAGCTGAACCCCAACACTCCCTTCTCCAGTCCCGGCAGCTACCAAGGACCTTGAATAAAGGTGGGTTATGAAATGTTGAACACAAGCAAACGCAGATCAGAGAGGAGGTGCCTGAGTGAGTCCCATCCAGCCAGCAGGTCCTCCCCAGCTGTCCTCTGGCTGTGCTCCCCGTTCCCAGGCACACAAACTCTAGTTAGGCCAGCCTCCCATCCTCCCTGCCCTCTACCCTCACCTCACTCACACCCCCACGGCACCAGGTCAGCTCTGCTGGGAGCTGGAAGGAACTGAGATGAACAACCAGCTTTCTTTCAAATATTTGGAACAAACTGCCATGGGGGAACGCTTAAGAGGGTGGCGGCTCTCCAACACACCTAGTTTGCCAACATCCTTCCGAGTGTGGTGCCCAGAGATGGCCACGAACCTTCAGGAGAAACTACTGTGGTAGCACACCAAGGGGGCTACGTGAGAAGGCTCTGGAATCACACGGAACTGGGTTTCAATGCTGCCTCTCCCACTTGCTGTGGGGCTGGGCAAATAAAGTCACTTCTCTTAAGCCCCCGGATTTCTCTACCTTCCTGGGGATTTTGTGCAGACTAAATCTATCCGCTCCATCAGCAGGTAGAGCCTGGCCCAGGCCCGGGCCTGAGTCACAGGGAGCACTTAATAACCAGCATCTGCTAGTACTACCGGCACTGCAGCAGCCTCCTGCTGTCACTCTCCCCCACACCAGCTGCTGCAGTCCTTTCTAGAAGGCAGACGGGAACCCTCCAGGATGGGCCTCCCTTAGCCTCCTCGGGGATCTGCAGTGCCTCCTCCAGGCCCAGCCCTTGCTCACGAGGCCTTCCTTGTCAGGCCTTACCTGCCGCTTCCACCTTTACGGTCTAACATGGAACTCTCTGTGTTCTGTCTTCCCAAGGCATGCTCAGTCACACTCCCTCCATACCACAGAGCACCCCAGAAGTTCTGTTCATCTCCCCCAGGATTGGGCCCTCTCCCCCAGGAAGCCATTTCTGGTCCCTCTGGATCTCGGTTCCCCATCTTTCCAGGCAGAACCTCCCCTCACGCTAGACCTTGGCTGCACCATCCCTGCTGCCTAGAGCACCCTCCCCGGCCCCACTCCCTTAGCAAGTCCTGGGCATTCCTCGGGACCTCGCTCACTCCTCACCAGAAGCCACCCCGCGGTTCACGCTGTTTCCTCTCAGCTCAGCCATTCGCACAAATGACATAATCGAGGCCTCCTTACTGTCAGTAATCCTGCTTTACCAGTGTTTGGCGTTCATCTCGCCTTCCCAATCAGGTAGCGAGTGCCCTGGGGCTGACTTGGCTGCTCCCTCCAAGCACAGAGGCCAGTACCCACTAACCCCTGGGCCAAAGGGAACAGACACTCAGAGCCACCCAGGAAAGCCATCACCAAAAACCCAGCTCGTGGTCCCACCCCCAAACACAGCACTTGAACTTCTCCCCTTATGAAGAAAACACACACACACACCCTCTCTCTCCTCTCAGCCTCTAAAAGAAAACATTTTTCACCTAATCAATACGGTCCATCAGCCCCGGATGTTTCCCCACACCAGGCAATTCCCGGTCATGCTCTTCAAGTTCTTTTGCTAAACATTATCCAACCTCAAACAAGGGGCGAGGCCCAGAGCCTTTTCCTGTTCTTTTCTCTCTTGGAAAGATCCCTCCACTTCGTGTCTTACCAGCCTCTGCCAGGCTCCTACCACAGTCTCTTCCGATCCCCAGGCCCTCCTCCCACACCCACCTTCTCCAGCCTTCTGCAGACGCTCCCAGTCCTACCACCTTCCCCAGGCTCTGCTTCTGAGTGGCTGCCACACACCATTCTCTCTACAAGCCCACTAGTCCTTTCCCAAGCCTCCTCTCTGTTCCCACAGCCTCCCCTTGACCCTTTCAGAACCCCCCTCAGCACAGATCTCACTCCCCACCACCCATCCCCTGCCAAACCCTCCCCAGCTCCCTTCTACTTCCTCTGCCCAGAGCCTCATGCGCCTCTCCACTCTATTAAGTCCTCCCGGATCCCTTTTGTGTTTTATTTCAGCTCCTCTTAGCAAACTCATGCTTCTCAGTCTTTCCCTCTTCTGACCCCTCCCAGACCTCTCCTCTCACACTAACTTTGAACCCCCTCATCCCTCTGCACGCTCCAAACCTGTTCCTTCTGGAAAGGTCACATTAACAAGAGCTAACACGTTCAGAGACGCTACTCCATGCCAGGCTCAATCCTAATACAGCAAATCGCAGGTAGGTTTGGTTCGTGATCTCCTTTAATGGGGAGACTAAACAATTTACCCAAGGTCATGAGGTGGCAGAGCCACATTTCAAACCTGGGCTCTTGACACTCCTAAGCCACTAGAATTTCTCAGAGGATGGCTGTGTCGCTTTTAGGAGCTAATGTGAGTTTTATGCCATGCCGTATGCATTAGTTCTGTCTCCCAAGCCTCTTCCCAGCCGTCTTCTCACCATGTCCCTGTCATCATCATCACCATTACTCAAGGATCATACAGCAGAAGAGCTCTAATCTCCCGTTTTGGTTCTTTCCGTCTCGCCCTCGTTCTTTCCCTCTGTCTCGCCCTGTTACCCCTCCATCTCCTTGGCCAAGCCACCACCATGCGTTCCCCCACCCAGGAGTCTTTAGCCTCAACCCAGGCCTCCTCAGTCTTTTTGTTTTTCTTTGACATGGGGTCACTCTTGTTCTGTCGCGCAGGCTGAAGTGCAATGGCGCGATCTCAGTTCACTGCAACCTCCGCCGTCTGGGTTCAAGTGATTCTCCTGCATCAGCCTCCCGAGTAGCTGGAATTACAGGCACCAGCCACCAGGCCCAGCTAGTTTTTGTATTTTTAGTAGAGACGGAGTTTCACCACGTTGGCCAGGCTGGTCTCCAACTCCTGACCTCAGTGATTTGCCCACCTCGGCTTCCCAAAGTGTTGGGACCTCCTCACTCTTGGCTCCATCATGCGGGTTCCCTGGTTCAGCTGTCTTTAGTCACGCTAACCAGGGCCGGACTCAACCTAGGCACTCCCCAACACACTTCAGACGCGTTTCACCACTCCTAGGATCACCAAATTGCCGAGCCCCTCCGCCTGGTGTCAGCCTTCTTCAGCCATCACTCTCACTGCCCAGGGCCCCCCGCAAGTCCACTGCCCCAAGGACTGGAAAGGTCAGTCCCTCGGGCAGGGCGTCCTCAGTCCCAGGACCCATCACGCCGCCTGAGAGCCTGCAGACAGATGCCCCCAGAGCTCCGAAAGGCCTCCGGACATGGCTGCTCTCCCGGATGCCCTCCGTCCCCCCAGGCCAGTCCCCTCCGAGGCTTCAGAACGTATTCCCTCGGTCCAGGTTCTCCCTCGGCCCGCTGGCCTGTCCTCGGCCTGAGTCCCCTTCCTAGCCTCCAGACAGTGTCGCCTTGGCCCATGTGTCCTCAGCCCACGTCCCTTCCGCCATGTCAGACCGTCTCTCTTCAAACCTTGTTGCCCCGGCCCAAGCCCTTGGCCCTCAGTCTGTGCCCCCTCTGCCGCCTCAGACCGTATCACCTCATTCCAGGTTCCTCTCCGTCCCCTCGGCCCGAGCCCTGCGTGCCTAACCCGCCACCTCCGGCCGTGACTCCTTCGTCCTCTCAGCCTAGGTCCCGGCCGAACCCTCAGCCCGGTTCTCACCCAAAGAGGCCGGAGAAGAAGGACTGCGAGTTCTTCACTTTGCGCTCCGCCTCGGCCAACAGCGCCATTGCCTCCGCTTCCTTCCCGGAATTGTCCATAGCGACTACAAAGGGACTCAGCAAGGCGCCCAACCCTGACCCCGGGAGGACTCAGCCGCGGCCGGGCCGCGGAAAACAAGTCGGGAAAGCTCGACCGGCTGCGTTGACGTCGCACCGGTGCGCGCCGCTGCACCCCGGAACCACGTGACTCGCGCTGGCCAACCAGCGGCCTCGTAGCGCGGCGCCTCCGCCAGCCACGCCCCGACCTGCCGCACACCGCCCGTGACTCAAGACCGCCCAATTGGCGTCCCGAGACCTCAACGCATGCGCACAAACCCGCGAACGGTGTCCCATTCTCTTCCCAGCGCTCTCTCCCACGTGACCCTGCGGAAGGCAATGGCAATCCGCACCGCCGAGGCCCCGCTCCACGGTGCTGCCGCTAAATCCTCCTCCACCAATGAGCAGCAGCCCTCGACTAGCGTTGTGCCCCACCCCCCCGCCGCGGAAGTCCGGCGCAGTCAGCTGACCGCGGACACTCACGTGACAGCTCGGGGCCCACGCCCGGATTTGACAGTTCTGCGCAGAGCTTAGTCCCGCCCCCTCGGTTAGTTTCGCCGGTTTCTTCACTGGGAAAGGCGTTTGGAGGAAAAGGAAACAGGTCTACTTTTTCTTGCTCCCTCTCCCGGCCAACACTGGAACTGTTTCGGGGAGACCAGTGACTGGAAACAAAAACTTTAGAGGTCCTTTTACTCTCTGGCTTCATAAAAAATAGTTGAAGAAGGCCGGGCGCGGTGGCTCAAGCCTGTAATCCCAGCACTTTGGGAGGCCGAGGCGGGTGGATCACGAGGTCAGGAGATCGAGACCATCCTGGTCAACATGGTGAAACCCCGTCTCTACTAAAAATACAAAAAATTAGCTGGGCATGGTGGCGCGTGCCTGTAATCCCAGCGACTCAGGAGGCTGAGGCAGGAGAATTGCCTGAACCCAGGAGGCGGAGGTTGCGGTGAGCCGAGATTGTGCCATTGCACTCCAGCCTGGGTAACAAGAACGAAACTCCGTCTAACAAAAAAGTAAAAAAAAAAAAAAAAAAAAAAAGGGCTCTTTACTTCCGGGACCTTCCAATCTAAGCATAAGAAAAAAAAAAACACTAGACAAATTCCAGTTGAGCCACACCTTCAAAATACCTGCATAGTACTCCTCAAAACTGTTGTTGGGCGCGGTGTGTCACACCTATAATCCTAGTACTTTGGGAGGCCAAGGCAGGAGGATCACTTGAGGCCAGGAGTTTGAGACCAGGCTGTCCAACATGGGGAAACCCTGTCTTCACTGAAAATACACAAAACTTAGCCGGGCGTGGTGGTGTGTGCACGTAATCCCAGCTACTTGGGAGGCTGAGGCAGGAGGATTGTTTGTACCTGGGAGGTGGACGTTGCAGTGAGGCAATAACACCTTACTGCACTCCAGCGTGGGCAACAAGAATGAGACTCTGTCTCAAACAAGTAAAGAAAACTGTCAAGTCATCAAAACAAGGAAAGTCTGAGAAACCGTCACAGCCAAGAAGACGTGACTACTAAATGTAATGTCTTTGCTTGGGTGGGATCTTGGAACAGAGGGCATTGGGTTAAAATACCAGCCAGGCGTGGCGGCTCACGCCTGTAATCCCAGCAGTTTGGGAGGCCTAGGCGGGTGGATCACCTGAGATCAGAAGTTCAAGACCAGCCTGGCCAACATGACGAAACCCTGTACTAAAAATACAAAAATTAGCCGGGTGTGGTGGCGGGCGCCTGTAGTCCCAGGTGCTTGGGAGGCTGAGGCAGAAGAATCACTTGAACCTGGGAGGCGGAGGTTGCGGTGAGCTAAGATTTGCACTATAATTTGGGCGGCAGTAAGACTCCATCTCAAAAAAAAAGAAAAAAAGACCAAGGAAATCTAAATAAAGCATGGTATTTAGTTAATATTGTGCCATATTGGTTCACTAATTGTCATAAATGTACCATTCTAATATAAGATATAATCATAGGGGAAACTGAGGTATATGGGGTTTTTTTTTTTTTGCTGTTTTTGCAGTTTTCCTACAAATCTAAAACTACTCTAAAAATCTTCTTTAAATAAAACAGGTTCCAAGGCTGTACCCACAATGGTCCCAATTCTGAGTCTCTGGTGGGTCACAGAAATTTTTTTTTTTTTTTTTTTGAGACGGAGTTTTGCTCTTGTTGCCCAGGCTGGAGTGCAATGGCACAATCTCAGCTCATCACAACCTCTGCCTCCCAGATTTAAGCAATTCCCCTGCCTCAGCCTCCCGAGTAGCTGGGACTACAGGCATGCGCCACCACGCCTGGCTAATTTTTGTATTTTTAGTAGAGGCGGGGTTTCACCATGTTGACCAGGATGGTCTTTATCTCTTGACCTCGTGATCCATCCGCCTTGGCCTTTCAAAGTGCTGGGATTACAGGCGTGAGCCACCGAGCCCAGCCTTGAAATCTCCATTTAAAAAAAAAAAAAAAACCAGAACCCCATATAATTAGGATGCCATCAGGCCCAGTGGCTCTCACCTGTAATCCCAGCACTTTGGGAGACCGAGGCAGGAGGACAGCTTGAGCCTGGGAATTACGGACCAGCCTGGGTAACAAAGCAAGACCCCATCTCTACCAAATTAAAAAAATTTAAAAAAACTGGGTGTGATGGCATGCACCCAGCTCCTTGGAAGGCTGAGGTGGGAGAGGACTGTTGGACCCCAGGAGTTCGAGGTTGCAGTGAGCTATGTTTGTCCCACTTTACCCAAACCGGGGCGACAGAGCGAGACCCTGTCTCATTTCAAAAAAAAAAAAAAAAAAAAAAAGTAAAATTAGGATGCAGTTAATCCGGGGACCACAGTTTGAGAAACCGCTATTATCTAGGGGCTGGCTGAGTGGAGCAAGGCATAGGAAGCCTTCACTCAGCTCCCTTCATACATGAATGGACTTGCCCAGACCACCCTCTTGTGGTTGCCCCTGTATGCTGACCACAGAGCAGGTGGGGGTGAGCCTGGATTACCACAAGCAGTTTCGGTTCCGTGTCTATCAAAGCAGCACTATGTAAAAGCTTCTGTTTAAGCTGTTCCATTTCAGGGTAATTTGTCATGCAGCAAGAGATAAGTAATATACCCCTCAGTCTTTTCAACCAGAAGCTTTCATTCCCAGAGCTCATCAGGTTTATTTAGGATGGGATACAAACAATATTAGCAGTCGCATGAGAGCTTGTTAACTGGTAGCCGTTCAGTTCTTACGGTGCACCCTGCCAAGTACTTAATTTACATTTTATTTGATTTATTTTTATGTGTTTATTTATTTTGAGATGGAGTCTCACTGTTGCCCAGGCTGGAGTGCAGTGGTGCGATCTCTGCTCACTGCAACCTCCACCTCCAGATTCAAGCAATTCTTTTTTTTTTTTTTTTTTTTTTTTTTTTTTTTTTTTTTTTTT
>NW_022437070.1:579494-598104 GCF_009761245.1 Sapajus apella | reverse complement strand
TCACTCATGTTACCCAGGCTGGAGTGCAATGGCGCGATCTCGGCTCACCGCACCCTCCGCCTCCTGGGTTCAGGCAATTCTCCTGCCTCAGCCTCCTGAGTAGCTGGGATTACAGTTGTGTACAACCACACCTGGCTAATTTTTGTATTTTGTATTTTTAGTAGAGATGGGGTTTCACCATGTTGGCCATGCTGGTCTTGAGCTCCTGACCTCAAGTGATCTGCCCACCTCAGCCTTCCAAAGTGCTGGGATTACAGGTGTGAGCCACCGCACCCAGCCATAATTTACATTTTATTTAAGTGATAGGTGGCAGGGGTTGAGTGTGGAAAGCAAAAAGTTCCCCTTCAAAGTTTCCCTTCTTATTAAAGAATAAATAAATGTTAGAAATAATAGTTTCTTTTAAAGATTAACTTCCTTCAAAGCCTTCTTGTTTTTTTGTTTGTTTGTTTTTGCTAATAAGTCTTTGTTAAGCCCTATCCTGTGTAGCTGTTAGATATAAGGGAATAAGTACATTCTATGTCCTTGTACTTTAACCAGGATATTTGTTCTGGACATGCGCAGGCACGTGCCAGCTCTCAGCATATGCCCTTTCCCTATTTGGAAACGTTATCACTTTTCTAAGTCCTTTTGCAAGTAACTTCCTCTTTCCCCTTTGCTCTCTATTGCCTTTATCTATTTAGGAAAGTTTAAGTTGTTAGCCAATCGGGTTTAGCTTAGACTGTGAGGAGATGGGACACAGCAGTAAGGACCCAATGTATAAGGGATAAATATTCCTGCAGTTCTTTGTTCAGTGTGCTCTCATGGCAAGATTGCTGATGGGCAGTACCCTATCTGCAGAAAGCAAAATTGCCTTGCTGAGGGAACTTTTTGTCTGAATGCTCATTTTTCCTTGCGGCACCAAGGAACAAGCATCTTGTTTCTAACATTGAGGAAGGGCAATTTTCATCCCATTTTACACATTGAGAAAACTGAGGCTCCCACAGGAGAAAGTGATTCACAGTAGGTTACAAGGAGGTAAGAGGAGCCAGCCTGGAATTCAGGTTCATCTGACGCCTGAGCCCTTTCCCTTAACTGCAGTGCTCCAACTGCTTCAAACTCAGTGTCCACCTCTCTATCCATCCCTCTCAATCTTTAAGCCTTAGCTGATAGGTGGGCCCTCTGTGGAAACCCTCTGACCCCGCCATCTACTTTCTCAGCCCCTCAGAACACAGCACACCCTGTCATAGGCACGATCACATCCTGATGCAACCAATCCTCTGCAATCAATTCCCCATCTGAGCTAATGCCATTGACTCAGCTGCTCAGGCTCAAACTCGCCCTGCCAGCCTCCATCTGTCCTTTCCTTGACCACCTCCCCACAATAGGTGAGCCATTGATAAGTCTGTAACCCGGGTTGGAGTGCAATGCTGTAATCTTGGCTTACTGCAACCTCCACCTCCCAGGTTCAAGTGATTCTCTTGCCTCAGCCTCCTGAGTAACTGGGACGACAGGTGCACACCATCACACCTGGCTAATTTTTTTGTATTTTTAGTAGAGATGGAGCTTCCCCATGTTGGCCAGGCTGGTCTCAAACTCCTGACCTCAAGTGATCCACCCACCCCGGCCTCCCAAAGTGCTAGGAGTACACGTGTGAGCCACTGTGGAGTCTACCTTTTTTTTTTTTTTTTTTTTGAGACAGTCTCGCTCTGCCTACCAGGCTGGAGTGTAGTGGTGGAATCTCAGCTCACTGCAACCTCCACCTCCTGGGTTCAAGCAATTCTCCTACCTCAGTTTCCCAAGTTGCTGGGATCATAGTTGCATATCACCATACCCAGATAATTTTTGTATTTTTAGTAGAGATGGGGTTTCGCCATGTTGGCTAGGTTGGTCTCAAATTCCTGACCTCAGGTGATCCACTCACCTTGGCCTCCCAAAGTGGTGGGATTACAGGCATGAACCACTGCACCCAGCCTACATATATTTTTATTTATTTATTTATTATTTATTTATTTTTGAGACAGAGGCTTGCTCTGTCACCCAGGCTGGAGTGCAGTGGTGTGATCTTGGCTCACTGCAACCTCCGCCTCCTGAGATCAAGGGATTCTCCTGCCTCAGCCTCCTGGGTAGCTGGGACTACAGGTGCCCACCACCACAAAAATTGGCTAATTTTTGTATTTTTAGTAGAGATGGGGTTTCACCATGTTGGCCAGGCTAGTTTTGAACTCCTTATCTCAAATGATCTGCCTTCCTTCACCTCCCAAAGTGCTGGAATAACGGGCGTGAGCTACTGTGCCCGGTCACGGAGGTGTGTCTTGAGCGGTCTGGGCTAACTGTGGTCATTTCCCTTCTCACTGCCAGGGATCAGTTTAGAAGCCAACACAGGCTCAGTGAGACATACGGGCATCTGCTGGCAGTGGTTAGTTTTCCTTACTCACTCTTAAAAAGGGAGGCTGGGAGGGGGGCTGGTTTCTCTTCCCTGCCCCTGCCACCCCGTGCAGGTCTGGATTTTGGTTCCAAGTGATTCTCGCCTCTGCTGGAGCCTCGGTTCTGACATTGCCCCAGCAGTAGTCCCTGATTTCAAGGTTGAGCCACTGGGACCACCAAACTCCATGACTGTTTAAACCATCACCAACTCTTCTGTTACTTAAGGTCAAAAGCATTTCCAGTATCTCCACCTAAAAATCACCTTGTGTTTGCTTATGATTACTGCTACCTTCCCACTCCCGCAAAGGAAGGTCCGTGAGGAAAGGGGTCTCTCTTGCTTCGCTATCCCTGCTGCACGGGTAGGCATTCTACAGCAGGTGCTTTGTAGATGTTTGCTGATTCAATGTCCAAATTAACATGCCCATCTTCTCCCCGAGGCCCCCAGCCCCCAAGGCAGGCCGCAGCTGACTCACCTCCTGGCCTTAGCACGTGGCGGGGCCCCTAAGCCTTTACTGGATCAACAGGCAGGGAAGTCAAAGACAGCGGCTCAAGAACCCAATTTAATCAGATTTGCAAGTAGACACATACAAAAAACTCCAAACAATGCACAAGTCATCGCAAGACTAGGGACCGAATCCGGAAGGCAGAGCCCCCGCCCCGGGAAGGGCCCAGCTTGTTGGCGATCTCAAGGTTTTTTCCCACTGATTCTCTACTTCTTGGCCTTATCTAACACACGAAACCAAACCCCACAACTGAGGCTAAGATTTAAGAGCTACCCAGAGCTAACTTTTCCCCTCCCCAAGCCTCCCTGCTCTAGAAGTGGAAGGGAAAGAAGGGGAGAGTGTGAACCTAAGGAGAGTGGAGCCTCGGGGGCCACTGGACAGGGGCTGTAGAGCTGTCCAATGACTGGGCTCCTCCTGCCTACCTGTGGTCAAATGCCCACCATGTTTACAGGCAGGTTAGCCAATGGGGGACGGGGAGGGTGGGGGGAGGCAGGGGGTGCCCCAAATACCCTGAGAGCCCGAAGGGAGGAGGGGCAGCACCAGAGGTCCCATTCGGACTTGCTCCCACAGGAATCACCACTGCAGGGGCCCGATGTCAGCCCCCAGCTCCTCCTCCTTCAGCTGGAAGGGCTTCACCGGCCACTTCACCCTGACCATGGGCTCCACGTGGTCCTGAAGGCGGTGCCGCTTCATGTGGGCATTTCGACTCTTGATCTTGTCAAACACCCTGAGGAGTCACCAGAGGACTTGGGGTCAGAGCAAGGAGGGAGGTGGTTCACCCAGAAGAAGGGATCACAGGGATGAGGCCAGGAGCCCTGGGAGCATCTCTAGGAGAAAGTCGGGTACCTTTCACACTCTCTGCATGGAAAAATGCCCTGGCTCTCCGCGCTTCCCGATGGCTCGGGGGTCCGCTTGGGGCCTGCGTTTGGGCTGCAGCTGAGGATGGACTCTCTCCTGTAACTCTTGGTCTTTATCTTTAACTCGGGAGTTGGATGGTGGCTGGGTCTCTCCCGAGGGCTGCATGGGACCTGTAGAGGAAGCAAGAGTGACATAAGGTGGCTGACCTGTCCTGCTGTAAGGGAGACACAGAGCTGAGGGCACACGTGTCTCCTGCAAGGAAACACTACCATCAGAAGCACCCCAGCCCTCTGACCCCACCCTCCGACTCAAGGGGCAGCAGGCACAGGCACCGGGAGGAGAGACAAGCTCCTGACCCTGCCCCGGTTCTTCTACCTTTTCCTCTGTCCTTTCCACCTCCTCCAGCTCTCTCTTGACCCTCTTTTCTAGCCCTGGGGCTCGGCCACAGTCAAACTTGATCATTTTTTTCCAGATGTAATAATACTCCACGCACTGAGCTACTGTCTTTGTCTGGATCTAGTGAAAGAAAACAGAAGCAGGTTGTGGCCATGCCCCGCGGGTCCCGGGAGTGTGACCCCACCACTGGGCCGGCTGCCTCATTTGGAAAGCGCTTTGGAAGTGCCTTTGGCTTGGCGTCTCCACTCACCACAGAGGCAGAGGACCATAAAGTCCTTCCTGGGGACAAGGGGGTTCCACGTGGAGCCACACAGTAGCCACCAGCACCTAAGCCTGCACACTCTGAGCAGCCATTCCAGCCCAGGAATTGTTGTTTTTTTTTTGAGACAGAGTCTCACTCTGTCACCCAGACTAGAGTGCAGTGGCGCAATCATGGCTCACTGCAACCTCCACCTCCCAGGTTCAAGTAATTCTCCTGCCTCAGCCTCCTGGGCAGCTGGGATTACAGGTGCCCACCACCATGTCCGGCTAAGTTTTGTATTTTTAGTAGAGACAGGGTTTTGCCATGTTGGTGAGGCTGGTCTCGAACTCCACCTCAGCCTCCTAAAGTGCTAGGATTACAGGCGTCAGTCACCGCACCCAGCCCAACCCAGGAATTCTTTCCTATAGGAAGATGTGCAGATGTCCCTCCAGGGATGGTAACTGCGACATCATGCTAATAAATGGAATGCCCTCTGCAGGCAAAATACCACACAGCCATTCCAACAGCTAGGCAGAGCCTCTAAAGTCTTGGCAGGAAGTGACCCACTCTGGAAGAAGGGGAGGTTTTGAGTGCACCACGTGAACCCAGGGCATCATTTTCCCTTTCCTCCCCTAAGAAAGAATCCCACTAAAAATAACTTCTGTAAAACAAAAGGGAACCTGGGGTTGGTGGCTCATGCCTGTAATCCCAGCACCTTGAGAGGCTGAGGCAGGAGGATCACTTGAGGTTGGGAGTTCAAGATCAGCCTGGGCAACAGAGCGAGACCCCATCTCTACAAAATTTTTAAAAAATTAGCCAGGCATGGTGGTGCATCCCTGGGGTCCCAGCTACTTAAGAGGCTGAGGCAAGAGGATCGCTTGGGCCCGGGACTTCAAGGCTGCAGTGAGCTTTTTTTTTTTTTTTTTTTTTTTTGGAGACAGTCTCGCTCTGTTGCCCAGGCTTGGAGTGCAGTGGCATGATCTCGGCTCACTGCAACCTCCACCTCCCAGGTCCAAGTGATTCTCTCGCCTCAGCCTCCCAAGTAGCTGGGATTACATGCACCCACCATCATATCCAGTTATTTGTGTAATTTTGTAGGGATGGGGTTTCACTATGTTGGCCAGGCCGGTCTTAAACTCCTGACCTCAGGTGATCTACCAGCCTCGACCTCCCAAAGTGCTGGGATTACAGGTGTGAGCCACCGTGCCCTGCCGTCAGTGAGTTATGATAGTGTCACAGCACTCCAGAGCCAGTGTCTCTTAAAGGAAAAAAAAGAAAAAGTTTAATTGCTCTAGGAAGAAAATTTCTCAGGAAATTAAATTGGCTATTGAGCTGACTCCAGAAAATACATTCTCCACCCAAATGTTTTTCGGCTACTTTGTGAGTATTCACAAACGAGGAGTCAAAACAGCACAAGCTCTACCTAAGAAACATCACTAAGCTCAAAAAAAAAGTTGGACTTCTGCTTCAGAACAAGATGGAACAACAGGAACCAGATTCATGCTCCTGTCAAAACAATGAAACGCAGAGTTAAAACATCAACCATGTTTGGCAAGACACCAGGCGTCATTCAACAGAGGGCAGCGAGCCCCGATGGGAAGCAAGCTGCCACTTTCCCGGCTTACCAGCTTGCGTTTCCAGGCCACTGACTGGAGGGGGGCAATTTAGGCAGAACCCAGCAGGACTTAGGGAACTGAGGTGACGCACAGTGCCCCCGAGAACACAGCAGTAGGACAGAGGATGGGAGAGGAGAGAGCTGCCCATAGAACATTCCAGTGATGGGAAGTAATTTCCACCAAGCACTCAGCCAAGAGTTCAGCCAAGCACTGCCCAGCACATGCATGGGAAGAGACCAGCCAAAGCTGGGTAAAGAGCCATCCAATAGGATGAGAGGGACAGGTGCCTGCTGCTCCTCCAGGGCCAGGAATAGTGCCCATTCCCACAGCCGGAGTGGGAAACTTCAGGGTTCAGGGGCACGGGGTGGGGTAGAGGCACAGCCTTGCCTCAGGAATGAGAAATAATCAGCCTTGGAGAAGAGCTATGTTGGTCCCATCTAAAAAATCTAAAAGTGAATCTAAAAGTAACTGTGTCCCAGAACAAAACTCAAGAATATTTATAAGACTGCAAAAATATCCAGCTTCCAACAGCTAAAATTCACAATGCCTGCGATCTGGTGAAAATCACTATGCATGCAAAAAAGCAGGATAATATGGCACATCAGGAGGAGAAACAGAAATCCATCAAAGTCAACCTACCACAAACACAGACGTTAGAATGAGCAGGGAAGGACATGAAAGGTTATCATAACTGTTTAATATATGTTCAGAGAGTTATACCAGATGCCGGGCGTGGTGGCTCACACTTGTAATCCCAGCACTTTGGAAGGCCGAGGTGAGAGGATCACCTGAGGTCAGGAGTTTGGGACCAGCCTGGCCAACATGGTGAAACCCGTCTTTACTAAAATACAAAAAAATTAGCTGGGTGTGGTGGGTGCCTGCACTCAGGACACTGAAGCAGGAGAATTGCTACTCAGGACGCTGAGGCAGGAGAATCGCTTGAGCCTAGGAGGCAGAGGTTGCAGTGAGCCGAGATCGTGCCACTGCACTACAGACTGGGCAACAGAGCGAGACTTTGTATCAAAAAAAAAAAAAAAAAAAGAGTTATACCAGAGTCAGGTGTGATGGCACACACCTGTAGTCCCACCTACTTGAAGCTGGAGGATCACTTGACCCGAGGAGGTCAAGGGTGAAGTGAACTATGATCATACCCCTGTATTCCAGCTTGGGCAACAGAGATCCTATATCTTAAAAGATATAAGAACAAATAAACAAAACCCAAAATACGGCTAAGAGAAATTAAAGATGACACATAGAGACATGGACTCTGTTCATGGGTCAGAAACTCAGTGTTGTTAAAATGTCAACTCTCCTTGTCTGGGTGCGGTGGCTCATGCCTGTAATCCCAGCATTTTGGGAGGTTGGGGAGGGTGGATCACCTGAGGTCAGCAGTTCAAGACCAGCCTGGCCAACATGGTTGAAACCCTGTCTCTCCTAAAAATACAAAAATTAGCCAGGCGTGGTGTCATGCACCTGTAATCCCAGCTACTCAGGAGGCTGAGGCAGGAGAATCGCTTTAACCCGGGAGGCAGAGGTTGCAGTAAGTGGCGATCGCACCACTGTACTCCAGCCTGGGCAACAGAGTGAGAATCCATCTGAAAAAACAAAGAAAGAAAAGAAAAGAAAACACAGACACCCCAATAAAAACATACGCAAGAGATGTGAACAGACACCTCACCAAAGAAGGCACACGGACAGCAAACAGGTCCATGAAAAGGGGCTCAGCATCGTCAGTCATGAAGGAAGCACAATGTGATGCCACCACACTGTCATGAGAATGGCTGGAATTAAAAGGACTGGCCCAAAAATAGAAAAATAAAAAATAAAAAAGTAAAAGGACTGGGCCTACCCAGGGCTAGCGAGGTTGCGGAGCAACTAGAGATCTCGTTTCCTGCCAGTGGGAATGTGAAATGGTACAACTTTGGAAAATTGCTTGGCAGTTTCTTAAAAAGTTAAACATCCACCCACTAAATCATTCCATCCTAGGTATTGACTCCCCTAGAAAACAAAGTGCATGTCCATACCAAGACTTGTACCTGAATGTTCACAACAAATTTATTTATAGTCACCCCAAACTGGAAACCACTCAAATGTCCACCAACAGGCAAATGATTACATAAACTGTGGTACGCCCATCCAGTGGAATATTATTCGGCAGTGAAAAGGTGAGATCTATCAGTACATGCAACATGGATGGCCTCAAAATCATGATGCTGAGTGTAAGAAGCTGGAGCAAGCAGAGTCCATACTGTGCGACTACTCCATGTATAGCAAACTCTAGGAAATGAAACGAATTTGCAGTGATGGCAGATCAGTGCTGACTGGGGGCAGGGGAGCAGTGAGGAGTGATCACCATAGGGCAGGAGGAGATACAGGGCTGAGGGGTATGCTCGTTGTCTTGACTGTGGTGACAGTTCCAGGTGTGTCAATATGTCAAAACTTAGCAACTCTTATACTTCAATTATGTGCAATTTTGTGTACATCTAAGTTTTTTTTTTTTTTTTTTTAAAGAACAGAAAATACGCAGCAGGACATTACATGCAGTGAGATTTCATCGTTTGTTTTTTTGGGGGAACAGGATCTCATTCCGTCACCCAGGCTGGAGTGCAGTGGCACAATCTTGGCTCATTGCACCCTTCGCCTCCCAGTCTCAAACAATCTTCCCACCTCAGCCTCCCAAGTAACTGGGACCATAGGCATGCGTCACCATGCTAGGCTAGTTTTTAATTTTTTTTTGTAGAGACGAGGTCTCACTATATTGCCCAGGCAGGTCTTGAACTCCTAGGCTCAAGCAATCCTCCCACCTTGGCCTCTCAAAGTGCTAAGATTACTGGTGTGAGTCTCCATGCCTGACCTCATCCTTCTTTTTAAGACCCAGTCTCACTCTGTCCCCAGGCTGCAGTGCAGTGGGGCAATCCCTACTCACTGCAGCCTCTGCCTCTGGGGTTCAAACGATTCTCCAACCTCAGCCTCCCAAGTAGCTGGGATTACAGGCACATGTCACCACACCTGGCTTATTTTTGTATTTTTAGTAGTGATGGGGTTTCACCATGTTGGCCAGGCTGGTCTCAAATTCCTGACCTCAAGTGATCCTCCTGCCTTGGCCTCCCAAAGTGCTGGGATTACAGGCATAAGCCACCATGGCCAGCTCTTACCTTTTTTAAAGTACATGCATACCTATTTACATAAAATTTGCACAGACAGAAATGCCTGTACGTGCTTGGTCAAATAGGTAACAGAGGCCACCAAGCAGAAGTGGGACCGTGGAGAGGGGCACAGGGGATTCTGTGCAGGTGATGTAGGCCTGTGCCATTTGGAGCCATTCACAAGGACAGCTTTTGGACATTGTCAAAAATGTCTGTCTACAGTAAGAGTACTGTCACAGACAGGTAAAGGTGGGGCCCTCGGACCCCCCGACCAGCCCTGCAGCTCTAGCTGGCCTCAGCTGTGTTGGGCCAGCCCTGGGACACCCGCCCACATCACTTTACCATCTTGTGTATCAAGTAGAAGTCCTTCTTGTGGGCACAGAACGCCTTCTTAAAAAGCCTCTTCTCTATAGGGGTCCAGACGTCTGAACCTATCAAAGAACACAGCCAACAGCGGGGTGGCCATTTGTCCTGGGACCACAGCCATGCCCAAAATGCAGACCACCTTCCCTTTTATACCCACCATTACTGAGCACCAATTATGTGCCAATCGCATAAAAAACTCAGTTTCCAGAAGAGAGGGACCACTACTAGTTCCACTTAATGGATGTGACAACGGAGGCTTCAGTCGCTTGCTAAAGGCAGGTGGGGGCCCCAGGCAGCCTGTCTCCAGGGCTGATGGGTTCAGCCAGTGAACCTCAGCCTGTCTCCCCTCCCGCTGGCCTGGATCATTTCCCTTCTGGCTAGGCAGAGTCCGTAAGGAAACCACTGGGACAGGGTGAAGCAGGATCCCATTAGCAGAACGTGGTGCCCACTGAATTATCCTGACATGGACAGGCCCTCCTGAAAGGCGGGCAGAGGCCCGGAAGAGAACTCCAGGAGGTAGAGGCAGGGCTTGCAACAGAGCCGGCCGGTTCACAGGGGTCTCAGCTGGGCCGAACCAGCCCGGCAGCCTTTCCCCATCACCTGTGTAGCGATAGTCAGCGAGCAGGTGCGTCCGTGGCTTGTGGGGCCCTCGGAGCAGGAGAGTCTCCAGGGCGACCTGGAACAAGAGGAGCGGCAGGCTGCCCAGGGCCGGCTGGGAATGAGGACCACTGGCGTCCTCCCATTCATCTGAAAAACACTTGCGGCTGTCCCTAAAGTCACGGCCCATCCCAGGGCTCTTCAAAGTGGCCCTGGACAGGCTGCCAGCCTGTGAACTGTCTGTGGGCACATCAACTGTCACCAGGCACACCACCGAGTGCAGCTGAGGTTTTTTTTTACACAGCAAGCCTATCCTGATGAAGGAGACAGCGTGTGGATTTATTTTGGCACAAGCTCCTTGTTCCCTCAGGGACTGGCATTTTGAGGAGCACGACCCTTACCTAGGGCCCCATTTTATTTTCTTCATAGCGCCAGTCATTAGCTAACGATTAAAAACATTATTTTGAAAAATTTTTAAAGATGAGGTCTCACCATGTTGTCCAGGTGAGCTCCAATACCTGGGCTCCTTCAGCCCCTTCCTCCTGAGTAGCCAGGAACACAGGTGGGCACCACTGGACCCCACTAGCTAACAAATTTCTTCTTTTTTGAGACAGAGTCTTGCTCTGTCACCCAGGCTGGAGTCCAGTGGCATGATCTTGGCTCACTGCGGCCTCAGCCCCCCAGTTCAAGCCATTCTCTTGCCTCAGCCTCCCGAGTAGCTGGGACTGGGACTACAGGCACCTGCCACCGCTCCCTGCTATTTTTTTTTTTTTTTTTTAATTTATAGTAGAAACAGGATTTTACCATGTTGGCCAGCCTGGTCTTGAACTCGTGACCTCAGGTGATCCGCCTGCCTTGGCTTCCCAAAGTGCTGGAATTACAGGCGAAAGCCATGTGCCCAGCCTAGCTAACAACTTTTAAAATTAGGTTTCCTTTTGACTTTCCTAAAATGTAAGCTCCATGAGAGCAGGGATTTTATCTTGATCACTAGTGTAAACCCTCATTGCAGGGTTTGAATAATTTGTGGGGCCCAGTGCAAAATGAAGACGCAGAGCTCCTTGTTTAAAACCTATTCCTCGCCCGTCACACAACACATGTCGTGGGGAACCTGGCGCTAAACCATTCGCAGGTGATCTGCTTCTGGATTGGGGTTTTGTACGCAGCAGAGCAGCTCCCTCGCTGCGATCTATTGAAAGTCAGCCCTCAACACAAGAGTTTGTAAAAAATAAATAAATAAATAAATAAATAAGAACTATTAAGATTTTCTTTTTTTTTTTTTTTTTTTTTGAGATGGAGTCTCACTCTTCCATGCTGGAGTGCAATGGCACGATCTTGGCTCACTGCTACCTCCATCTCCCAGGTTCATGCAATTCTCCTGCCTCAGCCTCCTGAGTAGCTGGGATTACAGGTGCCCACCACCATGCCTGGCTAATTTTTATTTATTTATTTATTTTATTTATTTATTTTTTTGAGACGAAGTCTTGCTTTTGTCACCCAGGCTGGAGTGCAGTGAATCAGGATCATGTCACGATCTTGATTCACTGCAATCTCCACCTCCCAGGTTCAAGTGATTCTCCTGCCTCAGCCTCCTGAGTAGCTGGGGCTACAGGCACAGGCCACCACACCCAGCTAATTTTGGTATTTTTAGTAGAGACGGGGTTTCACCATGTTGACCAGGATGGTCTCGATCTCTTGACCTCGTGATCCACCTGCCTCAGCCTCCCAAAGTGCGGGGATTACAGGCGTAAGCCACCACACTGGCCAAGAATTTCAAGACAGAGACAACAGAGCATTGAAGCTAGCATGGAGCGCCTCAGCCAGCCCTGGCTCCAGTGCCTACAGTACAGGCACCTAGCAGGTACCCAATAAATATGTACTGCCACTCTGCTGAGGACCTGCTATATGCCAGACACTGCCTCTCAGCTTGGTGAAAAGCAAGACCATGGCATGACTGTTAGCTCTTAGATAACACAGGCTATGCCCTTCCTCTCCCACTCTTCACAGTTAGACTTTGATTTACTTTCTAACACCCAGAATTGTGAGGAGGGTCTATGGAGTAGGTAGAGCCATTTATGTTGCATCAGAGGTTTGTATATGTGAGCGTTCAATCGAAAGCTAAAGCCCAAGGAATGAAGTAGATGAATGCCGGTCCTGAGCTGGTCTCCGGGGCTTCCCTTCTCCAGTGCCCCTGTGATCTCAGAGGAGCCCCTGCGATCTCAGAGGAGCCCCTGCGCTTGGTTGTTGCCTGGACAAGTAACTATGAATTGGGCCTGTGTCTTAGCATTCCCTTACAGTCAGTACATAAAGACCACTGCAATCCCAAAGCCGCTGGGGAAGAGGATGGGCGGTCTTCTTCCAGCTTCCATCTGCTCTGAACCCCCAAGCAGATGGCAGGTCGTATGCACCTGGAACCCTGGTCCCCAGGAGAGCAGGGAGGGTCCCCTGGCTGTGCCTCACCTGAACGTCACCCTGGGCCTCGTGCAGGCAGTGCAGAGCAAGCTCCAGGTTGGTGCCCCCTCCCGGCATCACGCTGGAGCACGCCACGTTACAGAGCTCGGTCACTGTTTCCAAAAAGGGCATGAGGAAGAGGAGGCACACAGGAGTCAGCAGGTGCCAGGGAGGAACACTTCCTGACAGATGGCACAGAGAGGGTGCCTTCCCCTTCTCTCTCCTGCCTCTCCACTGAGGGCAGGCTGGGGAATGGGATGGATGAGGATGAAGAGCAGAACCCTGTCCCAGCACCCGCTCTGGATGGCCTGACCAGCTACCATGTGACAGAAGAGGTAGGGGAGGGAGAAGGCAGCATGGAAGAAGCAACGCTGGCTGAGGGCCAGCTCCCTCCCACACCCAGGGACACTGCTTCTTGTACCCAGCGGTCAGGAGTTCGGGACGCAGGAGGAAAAACTCCCTGGAAATGGAGGGGGAAGAAGGGCCCTTAGGAACTTAGCCTCGAAGCCTCAGCCACCTCTGTCCTGTGTCTCTGGGTTGGTCATCATATCTCCCCACGGCTTCCAGACCAGAGAAGCTACATGCTCGTCAATTCCAGCCAGGGATCTCTCCTGGAGTTCTGGGATCTCTGCCTGAAACCGGCTTCCTATATTGATGTGTCTGAAATGAGGCCACACGCACAGATATGGGAGACGTCCAAATGTGACTGAGGTGGGAAGTGAAATGGAGACACTCTGTGCGTCCTGCTCTCGGGCCACAGCCTGCTCCGTGGAAGCCCTCTGCTGTCTCTCAGGTGCATCAGGTACGTCCTGTCCCCGACAGATGCACGCAGACATCTCAGAAACTTCTGCAGGGACACATCCTCCCTTCCTCTGCTTTCCTCACTGCCACGTTTCTCTCTCAGGGTCAAGGCCGGGGAGGTGCAAGCTGACAGCCGGCATGTGTCTATATCCACACCACAGCCATCCAGCCACATCCTCCAGGCACGCTCACGCCTCGCTCTGTGCCATCACCTATTCTACCTGGAACCCCAAGGCCCGGGGCATTCTGTCCTCATGCGCCCAACCATATATATAGCTGAACTTCTAGGAGGAATATTGGGGATCTTCCTACAGATACTTGGAAAAATCTTCGGCCTCACACCTAGGGAGCCTTTGTGGGTAAACCTGAACCCCCCATGGGAAGAAGGAACCCTTGGGAAAATGAACCCTAGAACTCGAGGTGGAGTGAAAAGCAGCTTCACTGGAAAGGACCCAACTTACGGCTCAATGCTGATCTTGGTGTCATCCTTCAACACACAGATGCCAAAAGACCCATCCACTTGATCTAGAAACACAGAGTGAAAAGGCTCAAGAAGACTGACAGCAGGTAACCCACAGGGCCCTCTGCCTGCCTGTGTGGACGCAGCTGAAAGCAGGCTCTCTAAGATCTCATGGGAGACGGTAGCGTTTCTGAAAAGGTAGAGGGAGGAACTCAGCAAACAAATTAACTCATGACAAGTATACGTATATATAAAAACAACATGCTCAAGTCTCCGGAAATTGTCCTAAGGTCATTCAGCACTTGGAGAAATATTCATTTTAAAAGAATCATTCATTTTCAAATATTTAAAAAATATCAACTAGGCCAGGCGCAGTGGCTCACATCTGTAATCCCAGCACTTTGGGATGCTGAAGTGGGCAGATCACTTGAGGTCAGGAGTTCAAGACTAGCCTAGCCAACATGGCAAAATCCCATCTCTACTAAAAATACAAAAATTGGCCGGGTATGGTGGCGGGTGCCTGTAATCCCAGGTACTTGGGAGGCTGAGGCAGGAGAATCGTCTGAACCCGGGAAGTGGAGGTTGCAGTGAGCCGAGATTGTAGCAGTGCACTCTAGCCTGGGCAACACAGTGAGATTTCATCTCAAAAAAATTAAAAATTAAAAATCAACTAAATATTGATAAGAACAACAAGAGGCTGCTGCATCTGAGCTGTGACCTGCTCCTTCACCCAGCCAGCTTCCAGCTCCGAGGGTTCTAATCCAGGTAGGTGCAGCCCAGGCTGCCTCTCCCTCAGCTCCCATGCTTAAAGAAGTAAAGGAAGGCATAGCAACAATTTCTCATCATAGACAGAATATCACTAAGATATAGAAATTATTAAAAAGAGAGAACCAAATGGGAATTCTGGGGTTAGAAAGCAAAATATTGGCAAGTGTAGCTGTTGAGAAAAAAAAAGTAAAATAACCAAAATGGGGCTCAATAGGTTTGAGTTGGCAGGAAGAAAACAGTCAGTCAACTTGAAGACAGAGCAGTAGAGACTATGGAATCTGAAGAACAAGGAGACACGGAATGAAGCGAAATAGAGCCTCAGAGAAATGTGGGATACATTAAGTACAGCAACTACATGTAACAGGAGTAGCAGATGGAAAGGGGAAAGGCACAGAAAGAAATATCTAAAGAAACAGGCCGGGCACGGTGGCCACGCCTGTAATCCCAGCACTTTGAGAGGCCGGGGCGGACAGATCACCTGATGTCAGGAGTTTGAGACCAGCCTGGCCAACATAATGAAACCCTGTCTCTATTAAAAATACAAAAATTAGTCTGGCATGGTGGTGCACTCCTGTAATTCCAGCACCTCAGGAGGCTGAGGTGGGAGGACTGCTTGAACTCAGGAGTTAGAGGCTGCAGTGAGCCAAGATCATGCCACTGTACTCCAGCCTGGGCAACAGAGCAAGACTCTGTCTCAAAAAAACAAACAAAGAAACAAAAACCCTTCAAAATCACCAAAAAAACCCAGAACTTACAAGCTACTACTGTAATCAAAACAGTGTGATACTGGCATAAGGATAAGCATACAATGCAATAGAACTGAACACCCAGGGCCGGGCGCAGTGGCTCACGACTGTAATCCCAGCACTTTGAGAGGTCGAGGTTGGCGGATCACAAGGTCAAGAGATCGAGACCATCCTGGCCAACATGGTGAAACCCCATCTCTACTAAAAATACAAAAAATAGCTGGGCATGGTGGCACGTGCCTGTAGTCCCAGCTACTCGGGAGGCTGAGGCAGAAGAATCGCTTGAACCCAGGAGGCGGTGATTGCAGTAAGCTGAGATTGTGCCGCTGCACTTCAGCCTGGTGACAGAGCGAGACGCCATCTCAAAAAAAAAAAAAAAGAACTGAACACCCAGAAATAAACCCACGCGTGTATGGTCAATTGATTTCTAACACTGAATTGTGCTGAGTCAATTCAATGGAAAGTCGTCAAAAAATGCTGCTGGAAGAACTGGATACATACATGCAAAAAAATGAATTCGGACCTTTATCTCATGTGATATATAAAAGTTATCTTCAGACTGAATACAGACCTAAGTATAAGAGTCAAAACTCTTAGAAGGAAACAGGAGTAACTCTTCATGACCTTGGATCAGGCAAATCTTTACACATAATATATCACACCACAAGACTTCATGGAAATTAAAATTGGACTTTATGGAAATTAAAAATTAGACTTCATGGAAATTGAAAAAGTTTGTCCTCCAAATGGAACACTTTACATCTAGTAGGATGGTTATACTAAAAAAGACAGACAATAACAAGTGTTGGCAAGAATGGGGAGAAATTAAGATGCTCATATACTGCTAGTGGAAATTTAAAGTGGCCCAGCCATTTTGGAAAACAATCTGGCAGTTCGTAAACAGTTAAATACGGAGTTACCATACGACCCAGCATTCCATTCCTAGGTATCTACCCAAGGGAGCTGAGAACATAAATCCACACAAAAACCTGTATATAAGGTGGCTGTGGTGGCTCAGGCCTACAATCCCAGCACACTGGAAGGCCAACGCTGGAGGACTGTTTCACCTCAGAGTTCCCCTTTTTTTTTTGAGACCGAGTTTCATTCTTTCACCTAGGCTGAAGTGAAGTGGCACGATCTCGGCTCACTGCGACCTCTGCCCCAAATTCAGGTGATTCTCCTACCTCAGCCTCCTGAGTAGCTGGGATTATAGGCAACTGCCACCATGCCCAGCTAATTGTTCTGTTTGTAGTTGAGATGGGGTTTTGCCATGTTGGCCAGGCTGGTCTTGAACTCCTGACCTCAGGTAATCCACCTGCCCCAACCTCCCAAAGTGCTAGGATTACAGATATGAGCCACCACATCTGGCCCACCCCAGAGTATGAGCCCAGTCTGAGCAACATGGCAAGACCCCCTCTTTATTAAAAAACAACTACAAAAAATTAGCCGGGTTGGGGGCACGTGCCTGTGGCTATAGGTCCAACTATTCTGGAGGCTGAAACAGGAAGATCAGTTGAGCCCAGGAGGCTGAGGTTGCAGTGAGCTGTGACTGCACCACTGTACTCCAGCCTGGGTGACAGAGTGAGACCCTGTCTCCCAAAAAAACTCAAAAAATGTCTACACAAATGTTCATGGCAGCATTATTCATAATAGCCCTAAGTGGTAACAACCCAAATGTCCATCAACTGATGAATAAAAAAAATGTGGCCCATCTGTACAAAAAAAACATGTTCAGCCATACAAAGGAACTAATACGCACTACAATATGAAGGAACTCTGAAAACATTATACCAAGTGAAACGCACTAGACACAAAAGGCTGCATATTGTACAATTCTACTTATATGAAATGTCCTGAATAGGCAAATCCAAAGAGAGAAGGCAGACGAGTGAGTGCCCAGACTGGGGAACAAGGGACTGTGGGGATACGGGCAGAGTCACTGCTAATGAGCTCTGGCTTCTCTGGGGATGTTAAGTGTGCTGTAAAATTACACTGTGTGTAAGCAAACAGAGCAACAAAAATAAAGAAAAAAATTAAAATTAGACTGTGTGATAGGTGCACGGCCTTGTGAATATCCTAAAAAACACTGCACACTCTAGATGGGTGACTTGCAAGATACGTGAAGTACAGCTCAATAAAGCTGTTAAGAAAATGACATAGGCTGGCTGGGCGCGGTGGCTCAAGCCTGTAATCCCAGCACTTTGGGAGGCCGAAGCGGGTGGATCACGAGGTCAAGAGATCGAGACCATCCTGGTCAACATGGTGAAACCCCGTCTCTACTAAAACTACAAAAAATTAGCTGGGCATGGTGGCACGTGCCTGTAATCCCAGCTACTCAGGAGGCTGAGGCAGGAGAATTGCCTGAACCTAGGAGGCGGAGGTTGCGGTGAGCCGAGATCGTGCCATTGCACTCCAGCCTGGGTAACAAGAGTGAAACTCTGTCTCAAAAAAAAAAAAAAGAAAATGACATAGGCTAGGCTGGGCGTGGTGGCTCACACCTGTAATCCCAGCACTTTGGGAGGCTAAGGCAGATGGATCACTGAAGGTCAGGAGTTGGAGACCAGCCTAGCCAGCATGGTGAAACCCCATCTCTACTAAAAATACAAAAATTAGTCAGGCATGGTGGTGGACACCTCTAGTCCCAGCTACTCGGGAGGTTGAGGCAGAAGAATTGCTTGAACCTGGGAGGTGGAGGCTGCAGTGAGCCGAGATCATGCCACTCCACTCCAGCCTGGGTGACAAAGTGAGACTCCGTCTTAAAAAAAAAAAAATGACACAGCCTGGACACAGTGGCTCACACATTTACTGGTGTGGTGATGCACACCTGTAATCACAGGTACTTGGGAGTCTGAGACTAGAGGATCGCTTGAGATCAGGGGACCGAGGCTGCAGTGAGCTGTGATCGCATCAGTGCACTCCAGCCTGGGTGACAGAGTAAGACCCTGCCTCAAAAAAGTAAAAGAGGGCTGGGCGAGGAGGCTCATGCCTGTAATCCCAGCACTTTGGGAGTCCGAGGCAGGCAGATCCGGAGGTCAAGAGCTCAAGACCATCCTGGCCAACACGGTGAAACCCCATCTCTACCAAAAATATAAAAATTAGCCAGGTGTGTTGGCAGACACCTGTAGTCCCAGCTACTCGGGAGGCTGAGGCAGGAGAATTGCTTGAACCCAGGAGGCGGAGGTTGCAAGTGAGCTGAGATCATGCCACTGCACTCCAGCCTGGCAACAGAGCAAGACTCCATCTCAAAAAAAAAAAAAAAAA
>NW_022437070.1:546139-579394 GCF_009761245.1 Sapajus apella | reverse complement strand
AAAAAAAAAAAAAAAAAAAAAAGAAAAGGAAAAAAGAAAAAGAAAATGACACAGAAGGGCAGGTAGAAGCATGGTCAGGCTAAATGGCCTCTACATTTTTTTTCTGGCCATAAAATTCTAAGCACTACAAGGCACTTAGATCAGTCTGGGGCATGTCTGAATAGCAAAGGGTCCCTCAGACTAGGTATGCCCGGGTGGGAGACAATCCCTGAACTACATGCTACAAGGGAGAGTGGGCATGGTCCACAGGCGATCCCCCCCGGGATCACAGAGTGCCCAGCCTCACTCACCGAGCATGGAGCTGAGGAGCTGGTCAGGGCTGGCCTGAGTGGACGTGGAACAGAGGGTGTTGAAGTATAGCCCAGAGCCCTCCCGGATGGGGCTGAGCATTGGGGGCGGTGTGTAGGGGGAGCACTGAAATAAGCCCTTCAAGAGGTGGTCCACCAGGAACACAGGTGACCGCAGGCGGCTCTGGTGGCATCCTGCAGGGCCGGGTTCCCCAGCCGTGGAGGGCAGAGCGGGGATGAACAGTGACTTGGGTGGAGGCCGCTTTTTCCGCTTCCTCTGCTGGCTGCTCTCCTTGCTGTCTCGCTCCTCCCCGTCTTTTTCTTGTCCCTGAAGAAGAAGGAGAGAGTTTAGAACCACAGGTGGCCACCCGAAGCCACCTACTGCACCACTCCGTCTCCAGGATGGAATGAGAGCGGGAAAAGGAGGCTGGCCGGAGAGAGGAAACTAAGACACACGTGCCCGACGTGGCCACCACCCCCCACCGAGCCCTCCGAGAAGGAGACCGGCCACACCTAGGCCAGACCTGAGGCACTGAGCCTGGCCATGATCCGGATGCCGCAGGAGAGCCCCTGACTCTTGTGAGGACGGCCTCAACCGTTAAGATGACTGGCCCTTAAATAAGGAGACATCCCTAAAGATACAGTGTGATGCTGACAAGAAAGAAATGCTGATCTGCTCAAATGACAAGCACCCAAATGACCCAGCCACTGACTCAGGGGACCTTCAGGTCCAAGGACTCTGTCCCCAAGTCCAGCAGGAGCTTCTCCAGGTGGGGTCCTCCAGTACAGGCTGCAGAGACAAGCCCTTTGAGACCGATCACTCGTAACTCACCGCGCTCTCTGGGTCCTCCACAGAATCCCTCTGCTCTGCCAGCCCTACTACTCCTTCTCCTTCAGGTCTCAGCTCCCGTATCGCCCCCTCCAGGAAGCCCTCCCTTACCTCCTCAGGCTGGTTCAGGATCCCCCTGGAACTCTCTGGGCTCCCTCTACTCCCAGCCCTGCCTACTCTGGGTTATCACGGTCTGGGGACAGGCCTGTCTCCTCCACTGGACTGGGAACCCCGGGAGGCAGGGCCCAGGCTATTGTGGTCACCTCTGTGTCCCCAGCGCCACCCAGCACAGGGCCTGGCACAGAGGGGTGCAGTGAATGCTGAATGACTGAATGAACGTGCAAACCAGCTTCTTCTGGATCAAGATTTTCCTTTTTTTGAGACAGAGTCTCACTGTTGCCCAGGCTGCAGTGCAGTGGTGTGATCTCGGCTCACTGCTGAGGCATCCTGGGTTCCAGTGATTCTCGGGCCTCAGCCTCCAGAGTAGCTGAGTTTACAGGTGCCCACCACCACGCTTGGCCAATTTTTTTGTATTTCTAGTAGAGACGGGGTTTCACCATGTTGACCAGGCTGGTTTTGAACTCCTGAGCTCAGGCGATCTGCCCACCTCAGCCTCCCAAATTCTGGGATTACAGGTGTGAGCCACGACGCCTGGCTTGGAGTCAAGATTTTCTGTGGTGTCTGGTTTGGGCTTTTCCTACAGCTTCCCCCAGCAGGGGGGGCAGTGGCAGGAAGGAGGCAGACTGACAAGCACCCACCATGGCCATGCTCCCTATGTGCTGGGTCACTGGAACCTCAGGGACCGACAGGGGGACCACCAAAGGGGCTGCAGCCGTGGGGTCCAAGGGCTTCTTGGGTTCTGAGGGACTGTGCCCGTCCCCTTCTGACCTCAGCACCTGTCTTAGCGGCTTGCAAAACTCTGTGCCGAACACCTAAACACAGAGAGAAGAAATGGCTCTTTAAGAGATAGGTAGGTGGGGAAAGGAAGAGCTACTTCAGAAAAAAAAAAAAAAAAAAAAAAAAAGCTGCCATAGAGAACAGCAGTGAGTCTGGGGCATGGCCTGAGCTGCACAGCTGCTGCAGCCCACGGCGATGGCCTGCCCCTGGAGAGCCACACAGCCCGACTCAGGCCCCCAACCGAGAGCGACAGTCCCATCCTGAGATAAGTGACACCAGTCTCGTTGACGCCCCACAGGCCTGCCAGAAACCCAGTAACCACAAAGCCACTGGTCATGCCCCTTCACCTGCAGTTCCTGCTTCCCTCGAGGTGATGGCCACTGGTCGCTGTGGAAACACATGTGGCTGCTCAGCCCTTTCTCCGTATAAAACATCTGGCTGCAGTTCTTGCAGATGTAAGTGCTCCTCGGCTCCGTCCAGTCCGTGGGACCACCGTTGTGCTGGCTACTGCGGGCAGACATGGCAGGAGAAAAGAGTGGGAGATTGAGACTCTGCCTTCGATCACTGATTTTTTGTTTTCTTTCTTTTTTGTCTATAACTCCAATCCACTGACTACTCCTTTTTTTTTTGTTGTTTTTTGGAGAGGCAGTCTTGCTCTGTTGCCCAGGCTGGAATGTAGTGGCATGATCTCGGCTCACTGTGATCTCTGCCTCCTGGGTTCAAGTGATTTTCGTGCCTCAGCCTCCCAAGTAGCTAAGATTATGGGTTTGTGCCAATACACCTGGCTAATTTTTGTATTTTTAGTAGAGACAGAGTTTCACTACGTTGGCCAGGCTGGTCTCGAACCCTGACCTCAAGTGATCTGCCCTCCTCGGCCTCCCAAAGTGCTGGGATTACAGGCATGAGCCATTGCACCCAGCCTGACTACTCTTGATAAACCCTAAAGAAATGGAGGCTGTACCCTAATCCCATTAAGACTGAAAGCACCCTCCCCACTCACTTATCCTGGCCAGCACAGGAAAGCCAGAGGACTCCTGTCGGGGCGCGTGCAGGAGGTGGGGAGCTTCTTAACTTACCCTCCACCTGCCACGTTCTCTTCCTTCACTGGATGGGGAAGCCTGTAGATGTTTCCACCCTGAAGATGAAAATGCATCTGAAGCAACACATCAGAAATGAAGAGGCAAGGAGAGCTCAAATTACAGACTCTTAGAAGAAAACATCGGAGTAAGTCTTCATGACCTTGGAGTAGACAGTGGTTTCTTAGATAAGATATGAAAGCAAAACAGACGAATTCGACTTCCTCAAACTTTAAGACTTTTAGCCAGGCATCGTGGCTCATGCCTGTGATTCCAGGACTTTGGGAAGCCGAGGTGGGAGGATTGCTTCAGTCCAGGAGTCTGAGACCATCCTGGGCAACATGGCGAAACCAAACCCCATCTCTATAAAAAATACAAAAATTAGCTGGGCATAGTGGCCTGGGCCTGTGATCCCAGTGACACAGGAGGCTGAGGTGGGAGAATCACTTGAGCCCAGGAGTTCAAGGCTGCAGTGAGCCATGATCATACAACTTCATTCCAGCCTGAGTGAGAGAGTGAGACCCTGTCTCAAACAAAACAAAACAAAACAAAACAAACAAACAAACAAACAAACAAACACTTTTGTCCTGCAAATGGTACCATAAATAAATGAAAAGACAGCCCACAAAATGAGATAATATTTGCAAGTCATGCGTCAGATAAGAGGCTTGTATCCAGAATATACAGAGAACTCAAAAAATAGTAACTTGATTTTTAAAAAATAAGCCAAGGATCTGAAGAGACATTTCTTTTAGGAAGATGCACAGATGGCCAATAAGCACACAGAAAGGTGTTCAACATCAGCAGCCGCGGGCAAATACAAACGCAAACCACAATGAGATACCACTTCACACCCACCAGGATAGTTATAATTAAAAAAACAACAACAACAACAACAGAGAGGCTGAGGCAAGAGAATCGCTTGAACCCGGGAGGCAGAGGTTGCGGTGAGCTGAGATTGCACCACTGCACTCCAACCTGGTGACAGAGTGAGACTCTATCTCAGGAAAAAAAAAAAAAAAAGAAAGAACCACAGACAATAACAAGTGTTGGTGAGGACGTGGAGAATGTGGAGCCCTCATACTCTGGGGGTTGGAAGATGAAATGGTGCAGCTGCTCAGCAAAACAGCCTAGTGGTTCCTCAGACTTAAAACAGAGAGCTGCTGTAAGACCTGGCGATTCTACTCCCAGAACACAAATCCCCACCCAAATGTGTACATGAGTGAATATTCACAGCAGCACTATATTCAAAATGGCCAAAAAGTGGAAACAACCCAAACGTCCATCCACTGATGAACAGACAAATCGAATGCAGTCTTATCCATCCAACAGAGCATCACTCAGCCATGGAAAGGAGTGCAGCTCTGCCACTTGCCACCCCTTGGATGAGCCTGGAAAATGTCACATTGAATGAAGGAAGCCAGAATGAAAGCCATAGAGTACATGATTCCACTCACATGGAACATCCAGAACAGACACACCCACAGAAACAGAAAGGGCACTCATGGCCGCCAGGGGCTGTGGGGAGGCTGAGATTATGGGTGACAACTAAGAAATGTGGGGTTCCTTTTGGGGAGATGAAACTGTTCTGGAAAGAGTGGTGATGGCTGCACAATCTTGTGAATATACTACAAATTACTCAATGCTATGCTTTAAAATGGTGTATTCACGCTGGTTGAGGTGGCTCACATCTGTAATCCCAGCACTTTGGGAGGCCAAGGCAGGTGGATCACAATGTCAGGAGTTCAAGACCAGCCTGACCAAGGTGGTGCAACCCCATCTCTCTTAAAAATACAAAAACTAGCCAGGCATGGTGGATTACACCTGTAATCCCAGCTACTCAGGAGGCTGAGGCAGAGAATCGCTTGAACCCAGGAGGCAGAGTTTGCAGTGAGCTGAGATTTCGCCACTGCACTCCAGCCTGGGTGACAGAGTGAGACTCCATCTCAAATAAATAAATAAATTTTAAAAATAAAATAAAATGTTGTATTTGGCCGGGCACAGTGGCTCATGCCTGTAATCTCAACAATTTAGAAGGCCAAGATGAGAGGATCGTTTGAGCCCACGGGTTCAAGACCAGGCTGGGAAACATAGTGAGACCCCCCCCACATCTCTAAAAAAACAAAATGGTGCATTTTATGGCACCTGAATAATAAAGCTGTTAATAAAACAAAAATAAGGCAGCTCTGGTGTAATGGGAAGCTACTCAGCCTCCCAAGTGCCTGGGACCACAGGCGAGCGCCACCATGCCCAGCTAATTGTTTAAAATTTTGGTAGAGACAGTGTTTTGCTATGTTGCCCAGGCGAGACCTGGAGTCTGGATTCCTGACTGAGCTCTTCAGACCAGGCCCTTCAAGCATAGTGTCTGGAGGAACCTGTGCATGATTATCAATGTGCTGAAGTGAGGGGTATGCAGCAGGTACCCACTTGTGCTCTTGGAAACCATGACGCACAGTCAGAAAACATGGCCATTTCAAGCAGGAATATTTAAAGAAGGAGGGCATCTACCTTCATATCCTCTGAAGCGTCTAAAAAGGCAAATCCAAAGGGAAACGAGAGAGAGAGAGAGAAAAAAAAAAAAAAAAAACAAGCACAAAAGGCTTAGTGAGATAAACGTGTTTCGAACAACTCTGGAATACCCTCATTTATTATTATTGTTATTTTTTGAGACCCTGTCTCACTCTTTTGCTCAGGCTGGAGTGCAGTGGTGCGATCTCAGCTCAGTGAAACCTCCACCTCCCAGGTTCAAGCGATTCTCCCACCTCAGCCTCCCTAGTAGCTGGGACCAGAGGTATGCACCACCGTGCCCAGCTAATTTTTTAAAATTTTGGTACAGACGGGGTTTTGCCATGTTGCCCAGGCTGGTCTCAAACACCTGAGCTCAAGGCGTCTTCCCAGTTCAGCCTCCCAAAGGGCTGGGATTACAGGTATAAGCCACCTCACCTGGCCTCATTCTGGTCTTTTTTTTTTTTTTTTTAGTGGGGGAACCACAATTTCTCGAATTTCTTCCTCTGTAAAATTGCATTTAGGGATTCACTTCGATGAAATAAAATGTCTGGACAACTAACAAATGCAGAGAAACTCACTCCGCTCTGGTTAGGCCACATGAGAGAGAGAGCTGGTACCTGGATTCTGTTGAATATTGTCAGCTTGGATGTGGAGTCTCGGGAAGGATCTGCCGGAGGCCCGGCCGACGAGAAGGAGGCCATGGCTACCTGGCTCGGAGAAGCCGTACAGCACATATCCATCTTCACCTTCTCCTTCCGGAAGCCGGAGAATCGCTGGGCCCTGGGGTTGCCCAGGAGCCGGTAGCTTCCGCCCCGGGAGCCGGCTGGGCCCTTCTCACCTTTCGTGGTCCCTGACGCTGTGCCATTTTCGGCAGGGGCCTGCTTCCCGGGCAGTGGGGCTCCCGGTGGCTCCTCCCCACCTAACTGGGTCTGCCGTTGGCCTGTGGAGGAGAAGATGTCCCCCAGGTCCAAGGTCGCTTTCGAGGATCGCAAGTGCTTGGCCAGGGAAGAGATTTCTGGATTCCTGGAAGGGTCCAGAGACTGCACTGCAAGGGGCGTTGGAACCGGGGCCACTTTCAGTCCCCCCTTTGCGTCTCGTCTCGTACTGCCGGGGGAGGCCTCTCTGGGAACCCCGGGCGTGGTTTTTCTCCTGCGGGCCGGGGAGCCCTCTGCCTCCGGGTTTCCAGGGCCGGCGTGGACAGAGTCAACAGCAGGAGTCAGCGGAGGGGGCTGCTGCGGCCATGGCCCCTGCAGCGGCTTCAGAGCGGCCGGCTTGCTCTCGGGCGCGGGGAGCTGGGAGGAGGCTGCTGCCACCTGGGCGTGGGAGAAGATCCGCTGAGACTTGGTGATCATCTGGAACACCTGCATCTGCTCGTGGCTCACCAGAGGCTCCTGCGACTTGAGGAAGAGCTGGCGGAAGAGCGGCGTGGCATCCGCCGGGAGCCCCCCTGGCTTCTGGGCCTCCAGGAGGCTGGGCTCCCCGGGGTTCTGGCACAGGAAGGAGTCGCAGTCGAACTTGCTCTTCTTGGGGGCCCAGGGGTCATCTTCCCCGCTGGCAGGCCTGGGGTCGCTCGGGGCCTCCCCGGAGGCCTTCAGGAGCGCGGGAGGGAAGGGCAGCGCATCCTCCAGGCAGCCACTGGGGCCGGGCGAGGGCTCCTCCGCGGGGGCGGCACTGCTGGGCCCTGGGCCAGACTCGGAGCCTTCCCGTGACAGCACGGCGGGGGGCTTGTGGACAACAAACAGGTTGTTGCCTTTGCTTTTGGGGCAACCCGGCAGGTTCCGGAGCCACTGGAAGCCGTGGCTCGATGACTGGGAACTGGCAGGGACCGTCTGGCCTCGGAAGAGAGGCAGGCAGGCGGGCACGGAACCGCCCTCCGGCCAGCCCTCCGCGGTGGACAGGGCCTGGAGCAGCGCGGGATCTGGCTCCGGCGGGTCTAGGGCGCAGTTCTCAGCGGCCCTGGAATTAGCGGCGGTGAACACATCAGCTGCCTGCTCCTTCTGCGGTAGGCGAGGCTCCTCCGGAAGCTCGGTGTCCAGCTCTGAAGGGGCCGCGGTGGGGTCGGCTAGGGTGCAGGAGGAAGATCCTGATGAGGCGGGGCAGGGACAGGCCGTGTTCCTCCCTTCGCTGTCTGAAGCCCCTGCCGGGGCCGGGCCAGGAGAAGGGGTCTTCTGGTGGACTATGCTGCTCACGATGCGGCGCAGGAGGTCCCGGTGGGGCAGGAGGGAGCCGGGGGACCTGGCCTCCGGGGGCACCAGGGACCGCAGACTGCTGGGGGGCGGCTGGCCAGCAGACTCATGGGCGTGAGGGGAGTCCCCGCAGGCCTCCTCCTCCGGGGGGGCTTCCTTCAAGATGCACAGGCCGTGCTGGACCTCGTAGTGCCGGCGCAGAGATCGGTAGTCGCAGTAGCTCTTGCTGCAGCCCTGCTCGATGCACACGAAGGGCTTTGTCTTCTGGTGGGTGAGCATGTGCCCGGTCCTGGAGTCAGACACAAGGAGGGGCATCAGCGGGTCGCCTGGGACCAGCCTTTCTGCTGTAGGACCCCGGCGGCCCCCAGTCTGTGGTGCAGTTGCACCACAATGCAGAAATTGTACTCAGCCCCCACGAGGAAAGACCATCCGGCAAACCCTGCTCGGTCAAAGCCACCTGGCAGGAGAGCTCCTCTCCCTCACTTTTAAGCAAACCCCTTACAGAAAAGTAAATAAAATCCAGCAAGGCTCAGTGGCTCATGCCTGTAACCCCAGCACTTTGGGAGGCTGAGGTGGGTGGATCACCTGAGATCAGGAGTTTGAGACCAGCCTGACCAACATGATAAAACCTGTCCACCAAAAATACAAAAAATTAGCTGGGTGTGGTAGCACATGCCTGTAATCCCAGCTACTGGGGAGGCTGAGGCAGGAGAATCACCTGAACCCGGAAGGTGAAGGTTGCAGTGAGCCAAGATCATGCCACTGCACTCCAGCCTGGGCAACAGAGCAAGACTCTATCTCAACAAAAACAAATAAATAAATAAAATTTTAAAAAATGATTAAAACATCCACTGAGGCCAGATTAGACTTCGCCAGAGTGGGTTCCCAAGGAAGACACAAAGCCCCAGAGTTGCTCCTCAAGGACTTTGGGCGCAGCTGAACAATAAGTTTTGAAAAAACACCTTTCACTCCTTGGAAGTTCACAATGCACAGCAGCAAATTTAACCAATTAATTAGTTAATATTTTGTTTTTGAGATGGTGGCTTGCTCTGTTGCCCAGGCTGCAGTGCAGTGGCATGATCTCGGCTCACTGCAACCTCCACCTTCCAGGCTCAAAAGATACTTGTGTCTCAGCCTCTTGAGTAGCTGAGACTACAGGTTCGCAGCACCACACCCAGCTAATTTTTGTATTTTTAGTAGAGACAGGGTTTCGCCATGTTGGCCAGGCTGGTCTTGAACTCCTGACCTCAAGTGATCTGCCCACCTCAGCCTCCCAAAGTGCTGGGATTACAGGCGTGAGCCATTGCACCCGGCGCACAGTAACGAATTTAAAAGCCACACAGAGAGAGACCTGTTTAACTTTCATTGTCTCTCAAACTTATTTGCCCAGAGAACTGTTTTTGGTTTTATTTTCAAAAAGCCCCTAAAAGCATTCCTGAGAACCAGAATTCTGCAGAATAGACTGGAGGAGGTGCTAACTTGGGGACGATCGTTCCTTTAACAAAGGAGTCTGTGCCTTACCATTGGAGACCCCTAAGAAGATGCTACCTGGAACCTCCCACAGCAGGGGAGCCAATTTACAGAGGCCCAATCCATTGAAACTTTATAGAGTCAAACAGCCAAATGTGCCTATAGTCTCTGCAAACAGAAATGCATGTAAATATGTATTCTATCACACCTACCTCTGCATGAACACATTATAAACATAAGCAGAGGAGTGCCTCACCCTCTGGGCCCCCCTCAGCCCTACTCTAGACAGTCCTAGTCAATGTGGGGGAAACCATAGAGTCTTTCCCCAAAAGCTCCCCCTCGGCCTCTGTCTGAGGGAAGCAACAGAGATGGAATCAGGAGACCTAAGTTCTACCCCAGCTGTTACCAACTTGCGACATGAGCAAATCAGCTCCTTTTCCTGGGGTGGGTGTGGGTAAGAGGATAAGATGAAAGATGGATTGGTCAAAGCCCCCTGTGAAAGGGAGGGGCCCAGTAAGAATGCACGGTATTTTCATCTCTCACTTGCAGGCGTCCCGGTTTGAAAAAAGTCTTTCCTTCCTCCACAGGCGAGACAAGCTTTTCATTTCCAAGACATGAAGTGGTGGCTTATGCCTGTAATCCCACCACTTTGGGAGGTCGAGTTGGGTGGACCGCTTGAGGCCAAGAGTTCTAGACCCATGGCCAACATGGTGAAACCCCATCTCTACTAAAAATACAAAAATTAGCCGGGCATGGTCGTGCATGCCTGCAGTGCCAGCTACTCAAGAGGCTGAGGCAGGAGAATCGCTTAAACCTGGGAGGCAGAGCTGCAGTCAGCTGCCATCACACCACTGCACTCCAGCCTGGGTGACAAAGTGAGACTGTCTCAAAAAAAAAAAAAAGGAAATTTTGCTCCTGATACTTTTTAAGTCAAAGCATAAAAGGAAGAGAATGAGTTTTTTTAAAAAAAGAAAAAACAAGGGTTAATGCTCCATTGCCATATTCTGGAGACAGGCATCTCATCTTTCATTTCCCATGCTATCCCAACACACACGGAATGCAGATCTGTTTTCCTCAGACACCTACCAGAGACTCAGGACACGGCTCTATAAAGTTAACCCAACTCTGCCCATGACACAATTGCCTCAGGAGCAAACCGTTAGGCGTTTTTAACCCACAAGGGGCCCTTCTGCAAACAGGAGCAGCGGCTTCCTCACAGGTGTGAATTTAGGGGCTGGGAAGAGTGATCTGTTGGGGCAACTCCCATGTGAGAAGAACGCAGTGGGCTAGGCACAGTGGCTCACGCCTGTAATCCCAGCACTTTGGGAGGCTGAGGCCGGTGGATCACTTGAGGTCAGGAGTTGAAGACCAGCCTGGCCAACATGGTGAAACCCTGTCTCTACTAAAAATAATACAAAAATTACCTGGGCATGGTTGTGGGCCCCTGTAATCCCAGCTACTCAGGAGTCTGAGGCAGCAGAATTGCTTGAACCCGGGAGGCAGAGGTTGCAGTGAGCGGAGATCGCGCTGCACTTCAGCCTGGGGGACAAAGTGAGACTTTGTCTCAAAAAAAAAAAAAAAGTGGCTGCAGCTAAGCAGAGGTTATACATGTCTGGAAAACCCAACAGAGGATGAGGCAGGTTGATCTGGGAGGATAGGAAGAAGACTCAGGAACATGTCCGCACCCCCAGCCCCTGAGCAGACGTGTTTCTGACCCAACTCCTACGTACAGGTGGTCCTGGCGCTTAAAGGCCTTGCTGCAGATTTTGCAGACGTGCTTCCTCTCCTGACTGTGCGTCAGGTAGTGCTTGCTCAGAGAGCTGGCACTGCTGAACAGCTTCCCGCACAGGCTGCAGTCCAGAAGTGGGTGTTGAGGGGAACTGTGCTGTCGCCTTCCTTTCCTGGCACTCCCCGAGGTGGCCCTTCCCCCATCGTCAGCCTCTTTAGCCTTCAGCACGCCTAGGCCCAGGTCTAAACAAAGGGAGAAAGCACAGCTTATACGCAGCCGGGGCAACCAAGCAAAAAGCGAGGCCAAGGCACTCCACACCTCTCAGAACCATGGTGGCCTTGTAATGTCTCGCAAGAACTCTTGCTCGGACCTCAGCAGCTTTCCACACAAAGGAAACAAGGGTCAGGAGCAGATGAGGGGAACGGAAGCCCTGCAGTACGGCACCCGGACTTGGTGCCACATGTGGAGGGACAAGCTGAAGCCCTTCCAGAGCAGCGTGACCACGATGGGCAGGGCTTTATGACCACGCCATCACCGGTTCTCTTGGAAGGACAATCAGAAATATACTCTCCAAATCCTTGGAAAAGTGGAAATCCTTTCACACACCCAGCCAATTCTATTCGTGGGTTTTTCACATAAGGAAATAAATGTAGCTTTGTACACAGATCTAGCTGCAAAGGAGTAAACTGCCATATTGCTTTTCCTGGTGAAATGTTTGAAACAACTTAATATCTGGGCCGGGCGCAGTGGCTCACACCTGTAATCCAGCACTTTGGGAGGCCAAGGCAAGTGGATTATTTGAGGTCAGGACCAGCCTGGCCAACATGGTGAAACCCTGTCTCTGCCAAAACTACAAAAATTAGCTGGGCATGGTGGTGTGCGCCTGTAATCCCAGCTACCTGAGAGGCTGAGGCAGGAGAATCATTTCAGCCTGGCAGGCTGAGGTTGCAGTGAGCCAAGACTGCGCCACTGCGCTCTAGCCTGGGCAACAGAGTGAGACTCTGTCTCAAAAAAAAAAAAAACCTGGACTATCTCTCCAGTGCTTTGGTCTATAAAGTGTGTTTACAACAGTTTCTTCTTTTGCTTTACTCTAGGGGGAGGCAGAGAGGACATTATTGTCCACCTGCTCTATGGATGAAGACACTGGGGTCTAGGAAGGTCTTGACAACCCAAGATCAGAAGGGAGAGGACACCAGTTCCCTCTGGAAAAGTGAAATGAGCCTCAAGGATGTGGTAATGGGAAGGAAATTCATCAGTAAATGCTAATATCTGCCCACACACCACACAAAAGTTAAGGATATCTCCAAACACCTAAGTTTCTGAACATTATTCCCTAGAATGAGGGTTCTGCTTTGTTTACTAAGAATTGGGGGCTGGGCATGGTGGCTCATGCCTATAATTCCAGCACTTTGGGAGGCCGAGGTGGGAGGATCACTTGAGGTGATCGAGACGAGCCTGGCCAACGTGGTGAAACCCTGTCTTCACACCTGGCTAATTTTTGTATTTTTGGTAGTAGCAGGTGCCTGTAATCCCAGCTACTCAGGAGGCTGAGGCTGGAGAATTGCTTGAACCTGGAAGGCAGAAGTTGCAGTGAACTGAGATTGCACCACTGCACTCCAGCCTGGGAGAGAGTGAGACTCCACCAAAAAAAAAAAAAAAAGAATTGGGGAATAATTCCCAAGGCGGAAAAAAAAGGTGACTGTTCCCTAAGTCACCTGTAGGAAGGAAAAATTTTGTTAACCAGACCACGCAGAATCAGTCCCTCGCGCCACAGAAACGGCCCAAGAGCCCGCAGGGCCCTTCTACCCAGGTGACAGCCTCACCTTGTAAGGATGCCTGAGTCTCTGAGTCTGCATACTCCTCCGGCAGCTTCACAGAATCACTGTCCTTCCCTGAGTATAGGGACATGGTGTCTAAGTTGTCCTCGAGCGCCTCACTGGGCATGTCAGGCGTTGGGAGGCTGGGGTCCGAGTCCAAACCACTCAGGCCAGCGTAGAGCAGGTCTTGAGGGCTGGGACCCAGATCCCGGCTGAGGGTGTCACTGCAGTGGAGCCCTTGGCTCTCGGAAAACGAAGGGAGGTGCATTTCTGACGGGAGGGTACCCTCGTCCCTGAGGCTGCACTGGTCCATGGCTCTCCGCTGCCAGGTCTTGGCCAAGAGCTACTGTCCGGATAAGTAGAACCGTGTAAGGGAGACAGGGAGGAGAGAGCACTTGATGGCAACTAATTCCTGAAAATGAAGCAGGAAGAATGCAGGTTATAAGGGGGCAAAACAGCATGGCGGGCAGAGCGTGGACTTGCAATTCAAGCAGACCTTGATCGATCTGGGTCTCTTCTCAGCCATGTGACTTTGGGCAAGTCACTTAAGCTCCATGAGCCCCAGGTACCTCATCTGTAAATTGGGCCTACGGTACCTCCTTCACAAGGTTGTTGTAAGGAATAACTAAAAGTACTTCCAGTGACATGGTGGACTGAACTAACCTCTTCTTGCAGCTATAAACATAGACATGTATGACAAAAGATCATTTTTTAACACGTAGCTTAGGTCAAAAGCCAGGAAAATATCCCAAGTGCCGGCAGCAACAAGACAGCTCAGTGCTGGAGGTGTAAGTTCACATAGGCCCCAGGGGAAGATCAGAATCGGATACAGGGCCTAGAGCCATTTGTCCGACATGGCAGCCACTAGTTCCATGTGGCTATGAAGTACTTGATAGCTCTTTTTTTCTTATTATTAAATCAAAAATTGATAACTTTTTTTAAGATACAGGGTCTCACTCTGTTAACCATGCTGGTCTCGAATTCCTGGCCTCAAGCGATCCTACCACCTTGGCTTCCCAAAGTGCTGGGATCATAGGCACACCCCAATGCACATGGTCCTGTGAAGCTCTTGAAATGTGACCGCCCCAAACTGAGACATGCTGGGAGTGTAAAATACAGCCTGGATTTGGAAGACTCAGTAACAAAAACATGTAAATTTAATAAGTTTCTATATAGATTAAATGTGGAATGATAACATTTTTTCTTTTTTTTTTTTTTGAGATGGAGTCTCACTCTGTCGCCCAGACTGGAGTGCAGTGGCACGATCTCAGCTCACTGCAACCTCCACCTCCCGGGTTCAAGTGATTCTCCTGCCTCAGACTCCTGAGTAGCTGGGATTGTAGGCACATACCACCATACCCGGCTAATTTTTAAATGTTTAATGGAGATGGGGTTTCACCATGTTGCCCAGGCTAGTCTTAAACTCCTGACCTCAGGTGATCCGCCCACCTCAGCCTCCCAAATTGCTGGGATTACAGGCGTGAGCCACCGTGCCCGTCCTGGAATGATAATATGTTCGATATAATGGGCTAAATGCAACATGTTATTAAAGTTAGTGTCATCTGCTTACCTTTTTAATGTGGCTTCTGGGAAATTTTAAATTCTGTATGGCTCATATGTATTATAGAATGCTGCCCTACAGGCTAGGAGCTGGGATGACAATAGACACGTGGGAAAGGGAAACAGGGCCTCCAGTTCCCAGGACACAGAGGCCTGGGGCCCTGGAAGGGCTGAACCATCCACAGGAAAACTAAATAAATGAAAAACTGCATGCAACCCTAGAAAAGCATCCCCAAGAACTAGAAAAAACAGGACAATGAAAAATGACAAAGCCGAGCACTCTACAAGTCTACCAAAAGAATGACAGCCTGATGGCAAACTTCTCAACAGAAACAAGCCTAGCAGGAGAATTGCCTGAACCCAGGAGGCGGAGGTTGCGGTGAGCCGAGATCGCGCCATTGCACTCCAGCCTGGGTAACAAGAGTGAAACTCCGTCTCAAAAAAAAAATTAAAAAAAAAGAAACAAGCCTAGAACATAACGATATCATCGACTGACTAAGGAAAAGTCAGCCAGCACAGCGCTCAACATACAAGCATGAGGGAGGGAGGGAGGAGGCTGGGCGCCATGGCTCACACCTATAACTCCAACACTTGGGAAGGCACAGGAAGGAGGATTGCTTGAGGCCAAGAGTATGAGATCAGCTTGGGCAACACAGCAAGACTCACTTCTACAAAAAATTAAAATATTTAATTTTTATTAATAAATTAAATACCACCAGGCGTGGTGGCGTCTATCTATAGTCCCAGCTACGCAGAAGGCTGAGGCAGGAGGATCACTTCAGCCCGGGAGCTTATCGACTTTTACCCACAAGGCCTAAGACTCTACCTTATAGACCTTGGTCCAGAAAATGACCAAAAGTTTAGAGTCATTTGGAAAAAAGAGGTGGTGATAACTTCATACTTTTAAGTTTGCACACTAAAAGAATCTAAGTATAACAACCCAGAGAAGAAAAATAAACCACGTAACATCTAAACTAGCAGAATTCATTCCCCCAAAATGGGGTAGGGGTGCAGGGTTTGCTTTAAAATACTGTAAGGGGCCGGGCGCGGTGGCTCAAGCCTGTAATCCCAGCACTTTGGGAGGCCGAGGCGGGTGGATCACTAGGTCAAGAGATCGAGACCATCCTGGTCAACACAGTGAAACCCCGTCTCTACTAAAAATACAAAAAATTAGCTGGGCATGGTGGTGCGTGCCTGTAATCCCAGCTACTGAGGAGGCTGAGGCAGGGGAATTGCCTGAACCCAGGAGGCGGAGGTTGCAGTGAGCCGAGATTGCGCCATTGTACTCCAGCCTGGGTAACATGAGTGAAACTCCGTCTCAAAAAAAAAAAAAAAAAAAAATACTGTAAGGAAAAGAGAGAGAAAAAAGACTCACAGGATTGTAATTAGGAATTAAAGGAGACACATCACGAATGACCTTAGAAAAAATAAAAAGGATTATAAAAGAATACTATAAACAACTGTATTCAGATAATTAACAAGTGAGAGAACTTAGATACATTAACTTAGTTATTTAAATTAGATACAACGAATTACATAACAGATTAAAATGGAGAAATTGATAGAAAGATACAAATTCCCAAAACTGACTCAAGAAGAAACAGAATTTCCGAATGGACTCGTGAGAAAAAGACCATGCCAGGAGCAGTGGCTCATGCCTGTAATCCCAGCACTTTGGGAGGCCAAGGCAGGCGGATCACTGGAGGTCTGGAGTTTGAGACCAGCCTGGCCAACATGGTGAAACCCCATCTCTACTGAAATTACAAAAAATTAGCTGGGTGTGATTGTGGGTGCCTGTAATCTCAGCTACTCAGGAGGCTGAGGCACGAGAAGCACTTCAGCTGGGGAGGGGGAGGTTGCAGTGAGCCGAGATTGTGCCACCACACTCCAGCCTGGGCAACAGAGTGAAACTCCATGTCAAAAAGAAAGAAAAAGACTGAGTTAGTAATTTTAAAACTCCCCATACATGTTGCCATAGAAATACCAAAAAAAAAAAATCAACTTTATCAAAACTCTGGAAAGCAGTCAAAGGTTTATAGCAACCAAGCAAATCCTAAGAAAAAGATGACTGATATTAAAAAAAAAAAAAAAAAAGAAAAAAAAAAAAAGGCTAGGCCCGGTGGCTCACGCCTGTAATCCCAGCACTTTGGGAGGCCAAGGTCGGTAGATCACCTGAGGCCAGGAGTTTGAGACCAGCCTTGCCAACATGATGAAACCCCGTCTCTACTAAAAATATAAAAATTAGCCAGGCGTGGTAGCTCACACCTGTAGTCCCAGCTACTTAGGACGCTGAGGCAGGAGAATCGCTTAAACCTGGGAGGTGCAGGTTGTAGTGAACTGAGATTGTGCCACTGCACTCCATCCTGGGCAACAGAGCAGGACTCCATCTCAAAAAAAAAAAAAAGGTGAATGACACGGTGGGAGAGCTTTGTGGCATATTTAAATTACCCCTGCCCCATCCCTACTCCCTGGTTCAGCAGTGGTCTTAAAGGCAGCAGCCCATGTTTCTCGTGTGGGTTCCTGGTGCTGGAGGGAACAGAGAGGATCTGTTTTCAAAGAACAGTGGTTGTCTGTCTGTCTGACCTGTCAGTGGCTCCCTGAAAGCCCAGTGCAAAGGTCTTGCCTTTTTTGTGCCTAACTGGGAGCTCTCTGGGGTACAGAGTGGCTACGGGCAGGGCGTTTGTTGGAACCATTGAAGTCAAATGAACTAGACACTCCAGCCTGGCGCAAAGGATACTGACTGGGGCAAACAACTGACTTGCCAAGAGCCAGAGAGGAAAAGTTGGGAAGTTACATACTTTGGAGAAATAAAGCCTTTGAAAATTGAGCCAGGCATGGTGGCTCATGCCTGTTGTGCCAGCATTTTGGGAGGACGATGCAGGCGGATCACCTGATATCAGGAGTTCAAGACCAGCCTGGCTAACATGGCGAAACCCTGTCTCTACTAAAAACACAAAAATTAGCTGGGCATGGTGGTAGGTGCCTGTAATTCCAGCTATTTGGGAAGCTGAAGCAGGAGAATCACTTGAATCTTGGAAGTGGTGGTTGCAGTGAGCCGAGATTGTGCCACTGCACTCCAGGCTGGGAGACAAGGGCAAGACTCCGTCTCAAAAAAAAAAAAAAAAAAAAAAAAAGTCCACACTGGCAGTTTCTTATAAATCCAAATATAATATTTCTTCTTCATCTATATGATGATTCATATATATATATATAAAATCTTATGTGATCCAGCAACTACACTCCTAGGCATCCACCCAACTGAGCTGAAAATTTCGGTCCATACAAAAGCCTGCACACACATGTTTCTAGCAGCTTTGTTCAGAACTGCCCCAAACTGGAAGCAATCAAGACATCCCTCAATAGATGAACGGATCAACAAACTGTGGAACATCCAGACAGTGGAATGCTCTTCAGCAATAGAAATCAATAAGCTATCAAGCCACAAAATGACAATGGAGGAAACTTTTTTTTTTTTAAGACAGAGTCTCGCTCTGGAGTGCAGTGGCACAACCTCGGCTCACCACAACCTCCGCCTCGTGGATTCAAGTAATTCTCCTGCCTCTGCCTCCTGAGTAGCTGGGATTACAGGCACACGCCACCATGCCCGGCTAATTTTTGTCTTTTTTTTTAGTAGAGACGGGGTTTCACCATGTTGGTCAGGCTGATCCTGACTCTTCACCTCAGGTGATCCACCTGCCTCGGCCTCCCAAAGTGCTGGGATTATAGGCGTGAGCCGCTGTGCCTGGCTGTGAGCCACCGTGCCCGGCTGCAGGAAGCTTAAATACATACTGCTAAGTGAAAGAAGCCAGTATGAAAAGACTACATACTAAAAAAAAAAAAAAAAGAAAGAAAGAAAAAGAAAAGAAAAGAAAGAAAAAAACACCACATACTATGAAATTCCAACTATATAACATTCTAGAAAAGGCAAAACTATAGAGACAGTACTTTGGCCCGGGAGTTTGATACCAGCCTGGGTAACAAAGTCAGACTCTGTCTCTACGAAAAAAATTCTTTTTAAAATTAGCCAGGCATGGTGGCATGCGCTTGTGGTTTCAGCTACTTGGGAGGCTGAGGTGGGTGGATCGCTTGAGCCCAAGAGTTGGAGGCTGCAGTGAGCTATGATTGTGCCACTGCACTCCAGCCTGGGGAACAGAGTGAGACTCCATCTCAAAATAATTAATTAATTATTAAAACCAGAAAATAAAAAAACAAAAAAGAATAAAACCCAAACAAATAAAAAAAGAGCTTCCACATATTCCTGGGAATTTAGGCAGCATCTCAGGGTGGGCACACGCTGGGACAGACCGGAGGAGGCTTCCAAGCTCTCACCTCTGGCTGACCTTCGCTCTGAGCAGGCAGAATGAAAGCGAGGGTAGAGCTTCCACACCTGCCTGAGTGTGGAAGGAGTGCCCAGCTGCAACTACGGGGAGTTTTTGTTTTCTGGGTTTTGTTTGTTTGTTTTATTGTTTTTTCTCCAGGAGTTTAAGAAGATTTCTGCTAAGTCATTAGCTGATCACTAAACTAACAGAACAGTTTACTGACCACACCCCACAAAGAACACAGTGTTTACAAAAATAACTTAGAAAAGCCACTAAACAAACAGTTACAACCCACAATCAGCAGCAACAACCAAGCCCGAGGGCAGGGAAGAAGGGAGAGTTACCAGACTGTACTATGCAAAATGTCTGGTTTACAGGATGGGCATGGTGGCTCACGCCTGTAATCTCAGCACTTTGGGAGGTTGAGGCAGGAAGATCACCTGAGGTCAGGAGTTCAAGAACAGCCTTGACAACATGGCAAAACCTCGTCTCTACTAAAAATACAAAAACTTAGCTGGGCGTGGTGGTGGGTGCCTGCAATCCCAGCTACTTGAGAGGCTGAGGCAGGAGAATCACTTGAACCCACGAAGCACAGGCTGCAGTGAGCCAAGATTGCGCCACTGCACTCCAGTCTGGGTGACAGAGTGAGACCAAGTCTCCAAAAAAACCAAAAACAGGTCAGGTGCAGTGGCTCACACCTGTAATCCCTGAATTTTGGGAGGTCCAGGAGGGTGGATCACTTGAGGTCAGGAGTTCAAGACTAGCCTGGCCAACATGGTAAAACCCAGTCTCTACTAAAAATACAAAAATTATCTGGGTGTGGTGGCGTGCACCTGTAATCCCAGCTACTTGGGAGGCTGAGGCAGGAGAATCACTTGAACCTGGGAGGCTAAGGACGCAGTGAGTTGAGATTGCGCCACTACACTCTAGCCTCGGTGGGTGAATCGCTTGAGCCCAAGAATTCGAGGCTCCTGAGGTCAGGAGTTCAAGACCATCTTGACCAACACGGTGATACCCGCTCTCTACTAAAATACAAAATTAGCTGGGCGTGATGGCAGGCACCTGTAATCCCAGTTACTTGGAGGCTGACGCAGGAGAATCGCTTGAACCCAGTGGGTGGAGGTTGCAGTGAGCTGAGATCATGCCACTACACTCCAGCCTGGGCAACAGAGTGAGACTCCTTTAAAGGAAAAAAAGAGAAATGCTTCATGACTCGCTGATAACAAATCTAGTAGTGCCTATTGGAATAATGGGAGTTTGGGACTAGATTTCTAGGCCAACTTTTTCTGCTTTCTAAGAACTTTTCATGCAGATATGTACGAGCACCGCTGTACCTGCGATGTCTGCATTGCATGTTATGTGTCTACCTGCCTGTCTGCGTGTATGCAGCCTACGGAGGCAGTACAAAGTTACAGTCAGATACAGGTCCGTAAGCCCATATGACAATTCTGGGACCCAAGTGAGTTTCAGAATTTTCAGCGGTTTTAGAAGGGTAAATCAAGGCATACACTGTATTTTACATAACCTCCAGTGGGGTTCGGGGCAGTGCCTGCTAACCAATTCATGATTTCTGCATCGTCACCTCTGTCCATTCAGCACACATGAAATAAAGGCCATGAAAAGCAATGTGTAGGGCCAGGTGTGGCCACCAGATGACATCTGAGATGCCTCCGGATTCTCAGAGTTTTTGGGGTTTCCAAAAAATCAGAGAGAGGACTGTGGATCTGTAAGCCAGATTCTGATTTCACCAATTCCACAGTTTCTGCTACAGTGCTGCTATAAACTGTTTTCAGTACAGTACTCCTTGGGGAGAAAAACCCATCTCTTCCTGCATCTCCCCAGAAGAAAAACAAGTGAATAAAAATCATATATATATATTTTTTGAGACAGAGTCTCGCTCTGTCACCCAGGCTAGAGTGCAGTGGCATGATCTCGGCTCACTGCAACCTCTGCCTCCCGGGTTCAAGCAATTCTCCCGTCTCAGCCTCCGCCGAGTAGCTGGGATTACAGGCACCCGCCACCACACCTGGCTAATTTTGTATTTTTAGTAGAGACGAGGTTTCACCATATTGGTCAGGCTGGTCTCGAATTCCTGACCTCAGGTGATCCACCCACCTCGGCCTCCCAAAGTGCTGGGATTACAGGCGTGAGCCACGGCACCCAGCCTAAAAGTCGTATTTAGTAAGTACTTTCTCCACATCAGGTATTATACCAAGTGCTTTATATGCATTAACTTATTTCTCACAAAAACCTAAATTCTAATGTTACTTCTCTTTTCAGATAAGAAAAGAGAGACGGCCGGGCGCGGTGGCTCAAGCCTGTAATCCCAGCACTTTGGGAGGCCGAGGCGGGTGGATCATGAGGTCAAGAGATCGAGACCATCCCGGTCAACAGGGTGAAACCCCGTCTCTACTAAAACTACAAAAAATTAGCTGGGCATGGTGGCGCGTGCCTGTAGTCCCAGCTACTCAGGAGGCTGAGGCAGGAGAATTGCCTGAACCCAGGAGGCGGAGGTTGCAGTGAGCCGAGATCGCGCCATTGCACTCCAGCCTGGCACTAATGGTCTTGCCCACTAGAGTCCTGGTTCCCTATAAACTAAACTGTATACTGCACTGCTCCAATTAAACTACAAAACACATAAGGTGCTGGGGAGGAGGGAGGAACGTCTCTGGATTCTGCAAGGCCAAATCACCTGGTTTCCAATACACTCCCACAGTCCATAGAACAAACTGGTCGGGTTACAACCTTAGACAGGCAAGCCAAAAGTCCAAAGGCCATGCTTTGATATTGACATCCTTCTCCAGGCAGTAAAGCAAAATCCTCTCTGCTGATATTGAACTTGCTCTTGTTCTGTCAACAAATGAATTCAATTCAACAAGAGTTTTGGCACCTCCTAGGTAGAAAACTCCCTGCTAGTCCCCGTGAGGCAGAGTTTATGGTCCCCTGCAAGCCGGCAGACATTCCCAAGGACCCAAATACTCTTTCCAAGAATTTTCTCATTTTGTGTTTTCATTTAAATGGTCAACATCAGGCAGGCGCGGTGGCTCACGCCTGTAATCCCAGCAATTTGGGAGGCAGAGGTGGGCAGATCACGAGATCAGGAGATCAAGAACATCCCCGCCAACATGGTCAAACCCCATCTCTACTAAAAATACAAAAAACTTATCTGGGCATGGTGGCGCGCCTGTAATCCCAGCTACTCAGGAGGCTAAGGCAGAACTGCTCGAACCCAGGAGGCAGAGATTGCAGTGAACCGAGATCGCGCCACTGCACTACAGCCTTGGCGACAGCGTGAGACCCCATCTCAAAAAAAAAAAATTGCTCAGCATCACTAATGATAAGGGAAATACAAACCAAAACCACAATGGGATACCACCTTACTCCTGCAAGAATGGCCATAATCGGTCAGGCACGGTGGCTCACGCCTATAATTTCAGCACCTTGGGAGGCTGAGGCGGGCACACCACGAGGTCAGGAGATCGAGATCATCCTGGCTAACACGGTGAAACCCCATTTCTACTAAAAATACAAAAAATTAGCTAGGTGTGGTGGCATGTGCCTATAGTCCCAGCTACTCAGGAGGCTGAGGCAGGAGAATTGCCTGAACCCAGGAGGCGGAGGTTGCAGTGAGCTGAGATCACACCATTGCACTCCAGCCTGGCAACAGAATGAGACTCTGTTTCCCAAAAAAAAAAGAATAGCCATAATAAAAAATCAAAAAGTAATAGATGTTGGCATGGATGCGGTGAACAGGAAACCTTTTTACAGTGCTGGTGGGAATGTAAACTAGTACAACCACTGTGGAGGACAGTGGGAGAGTCCCACAAGCACTAAACGTGGAACTACCATTTGATCCAGCAATCCCACTACTGGGTGTCTACCCAGAGGAAAAGAAGTCATTATTCCAAAAAGATAATTGTACATGTGTGTTTAAAGCAGCACAATTTGCAAATGCAAAAATATGGAACCAGCCCAAATGCCCATCCACCAATCAATCAACAAGTAGATAAAGAAACATAGACGATGGAATACTACTCAGCAATAAAAAGGAACAAAATAATGGCGTTCACAGCCACCTGGATTGAACTGGAGACTATTATTCTATGTGAAGTAACTCGGGAATGGAAAAACCAAACATCTTATGTTCTCACTTATAAGTGGGAGCTAAGCTATGACGATGCAAAGCCATAAGAATGATATAATGGACTTTGGGGACTTGGGGGAAAGGGTGGGAGGGGGTGAGGGATAAAAGACTACAAACTGGATTCAGTGTATACTGCTCGGGTGATGGGTGCACCAAAATCTCATGAATCACCACTAAAGACCTTGCTCATGTAACTGAATACCACCCATTCCCCAAAAATCTCTGGAAATAAAAAATTTAAAAAAAGAAAAACGCAGTACATCTGGATCATTAGAGGACTCCCTTGTAACTGAGTACTGCTATGTGGTTTCAATGCCTGGGTGTGTTTACAATTGCACTCTTGCCAAAAAGGACTACTTTAATTGCTTCAGGCTAACGAGGAGAGGATGGAGGGGGATTTTGCCTATAAAAAGGCCTCTACTAGAGGCCAGCTGGCATCACCGTACAAACGGAGGTTTTGCTGCAGTTCACACTGAGACAAGGGATGGTAGAATTGAGACCTCACAGGGTCTGCTAAGCCCAAAAGGGCCCAGAGTGGCAGTGAGCAAAGTAATTGTTTCAAGGAGCAGTTAAGTTACAGGAAATGACATCCCTCTCATTAAATTAATGTTTGCATTTCAAATTATACTGGTTTGGTTGCTTTGTTTGTATTTAATTTGCAAATTGATTTTGGCTTTATAGCTGCACAGGAGCTGTACACTTTAGGAACTTATACCTTGTTCTGTCATTATTGATGCCTTGTTTAATAGTTTTAAAACAATTTAAGTCAACATTGCAGATCCAAAACAATTTTAATTTTTCTTCTTTTAAAGAAAGGCCAGGCCGGGCGCGGTGGCTCAAGCCTGTAATCCCAGCACTTTGGGAGGCAGAGGCGGGTGGATCACGAGGTCAAGAGATCGAGACCATCCTGGTCAACATGGTGAAACCCTGTCTCTACTAAAAATACAAAAAATTAGCTGGGCATGGTGGCGTGTGCCTGTAATCCCAGCTACTCAGGAGGCTGAGGCAGGAGAATTGCCTGAACCCAGGAGGCAGAGGTTGCGGTGAGCCGAGATCGCGCCATTGCACTCCAGCCTGGGTAACAAGAGCGAAACTCCGTCTCAAAAAAAAAAAAAAATTAAAAAAAAAAATAAAGAAAGAAAGGCCATTAGCCCACCATGGTGGCTCGCATCTGCAATCCCAGCACTTTGGCAATCTAAGGCGGGCGGATCACTTGAGGTCAGGAGTTCGAGACCAGCCTGACCAATACAGTGAAACCTCGTCTCTACCAAAACTATAAAAATTAGCTGGACATGGTGGCACATACCTGTAGTCCCAGCTACTCGGGTGGCTGAGGCGGGAAAGTTGCTTGAACACGGGAGGGGGGAGGTTGAAGTGAGCAGAGATCAAGCCTGGGCAACACAGCCAGACTCCATCTCAAAAAGGAATAAATAAATAAATTAAATTAAATTAAATAATAGAAAAGTAGACGGATGGAGCAGTAGAGCATCACTCTCCAGAAGCACTTCCTGTGCTGCTAAACCTGCACTGCCCAATACTTCAGTCTCCAGCCACATACAGCAGCTGAACACAGAAATGCAGCTAACACCCCTGAGGAGCTAAACTCCTTATTTTATTTAAGTTTAGTTACATTTAAATTTATTTGTTTATTTACTTCGAGACAGAGTCTCGCTCTGTCACCCTTGTTGGAGTGTAATGGTTCGATCTCAGCTCACTGCAACCTCTGCCTCCAGGCTCAAGTGATTCTCCTGCCTCAGCTTCCTTGTAGCTGAGATTACAGGCGCCCACCACCACACCCAGCTAATTTTTGTATTTTTAATAGAGACGGGGTTTCATCATGTTGGCCAGGTTAGTCTCGAACTTACCTCAGATGATCCTTACCTCAAATGATTCGCCCGCTTTGGCTTCCCAAAGTGCTGGGATTACAGGTGTGAGTCACCACGCCTGGCCAGTCAAATTTAAACAGGTACAAGTGACTAATGGCAATTACATCAGACACTGTAAATCTAGAGATTTCTCATTCAAGTTAGGCTTTCCAACTTCTGTTTAAAAATCTGAAAGAAAAAAATCAGAAGATCTGTCAATGCTGAGTCCACATTCCTGCAAGGCAACAGTTGGCTGGAGCTGAGAAGCTGCAGCTTTTAGACAGGGCATGCAACTCTCCAGTTTGCCACAGACCCCACCACTCCCTATTCTCTCACACTCTCACTGATTTCTATGCCCTGCCAGGCCTCGAGGCATCTGAGTTTATGACCCTCCAAACTCAGGCTTAAATGTCACCTCCGCTGTAGAGAACACTCCCAACATAACGAAGTCTGAGATGATTTCTCCCTCCTCTGAACCCTGATAAGCACTTGTGTAACAATCCACCTAACATGTATTCTAAATGATCTAGGAAGTTAATTATCTTTAGTTTTCCTATTTCCCCCAGACTCTGAGCTCTAGGATTGCTGGGACTCTGCCTGAGGTGTCTAAACCTCTCACAGTATCTTGCCTAGCACAGAACCTTGATCACAGAAGGCTCTCAGCATCCTTTTCATTCATGAGTGACAGAGTTTCATTGTGCCACCTCTTTTCCCCTTCAAAAAGCTCCAACCACTGTTCTGCTGCCCTTCCCCCCACCTCCTGAGCACCACCTTCTCCCTTCTCTCTCTGCATCCATGTCACCAGGGAGAGGGTCATCAAGTCTGAGAAACAGCAGGTGCTTGGGAGTTGAGAGGAGAGACTTGCAGCCTTCACCCTAGCTATGCAATTCTCTTTATTTTATTTTTTGAGACAGGGTCTCACTCTTTCCCCAGGAGTGGAGTGGCATGGCATGATCTTGGTTCGCTGAACTTCTGCCTCTCAGGTTCAAGCAATTCTCCCAGCTCAGCCACCTGTGTAGCTGAGCTTACAGGCATGCGCCACCACGCACGGCTAATTTTTTTATTTTCAGTAGAGACAGGGATTTGCCATGTTGGCCAGGCTGCCCTCAAACTCCTGCTTTCAAGCAATCCACTGGCCTCAGCCTCCCAAAGTGCTGGTATTACAGATGCAAGCCACTGTGCCTGGCCCACAATTTCCTCATTTTCCACTACAAATATACATGTTCACATATATATATATGTATATGTGTGTGTGTATATACATATATATTTTTTATCCTCCCTGAGTTGGAGTCTCACTCTGTCACTGAGGTCAGAGTGCAATGGTGTGATCATGGCTCACTGCAGCCTCAACCTCCCCACATCAAGCAATCCTTCTGCTTCAGCCTCCTGAGTATCTGGGGCCACAGGTGTGCACCACCACGCCTGGCTGATTTTTGATTTTTTTGTAGAGATGCTGGGGGGCGAGGGGTCTCACTCTGTGGCCCAGACTGGTCTTGAACTCCTGGACTCAAGCAATCTTCCTACCTAGGCCTCGGAAAGTGCTGTGATTACAGGCAAGAACGTTCTCCTCTCCTCTCCTCTCTCTCCCTTCCCCTCCACTCCCCTCCCCTCTCCTCTCCTTTCTTCTTGATATAGGATCTCACTCTGTCTTAAATTATCAAATGTGTTGCTAGTATTTAAAAACCAGAAGGTTTCACCTGTAGTTTTCTGGCCTCTTCTCGAAGGAATTGCAAGTTCTGGCAACAATGGCCTGGCATTTCCACTGGCTGGCAACACTTAGATGGGACATACAATCTTTGGTTCACCACAATTCTTACTTCTTCCCTTTACTTGTGCCTTACCTTAAGTATCTGAGTTGCTACCCTGAGCTAGGGAAGGAATAACTTTTTTTTTGCAATAAACATCAATAAAGAAACACACATCAAGCTGGGTGTAGTGGCTCATGTCTGTAATCCCAGCACTTTGAGAGGCCGAGGTGGGCCTGAGGTCAGGAGTTTGTGACCAGCCTGATCAACATGGAGAAATCCCATCTCTACTAAAAATACAAAATTAGCCAGGCGTGGTGGTGCATGCCTGTAATCCCAGCTACTCAGGAGGCTGAAGCAGAAGAACCACTTGATCCTGGGAGGCGGAGGTTGCGGTGAGCCAAGACTGTGCCATTGCACTCCAGCCTGGGCAACAAGAGCGAAAACTCCGTCAAAAGCAAAAAGAAAGAAAGAAGGAAGGAAGGAAGGAGAGAAAGAAAGAAACAAAACACACGTCAATCTATGTCTTTACTCCTAACAAGTCAACATGCACAATAAGTAGCCCTTTTCCCTACCTGACTTCTCCAAAGCAGTAACTTGTATGGTCTCGCCATTAGTACAGACTTTGGGATTGCTTAGAAACCCTCTTGAGAAAGGACAAGATCTATCCAACAAAGCAGGTGACTTTGGTTAGGTGCAAAGGAAGGAAACTCACCAGAAGAACAAGTGAGTGAATCTCCAGGGAACAGGAAGGCTCAGTTTAGGCCCCACCGGGAGGTGGTTTAGGTGACAATCAGACCATTGGTTATGTCCTCCCGGAACGCTGGGTAGTACATACAGGACCCAATTTCTTTTGCCCTGAAAGCAGGTGCTGGAAAGGAAGAAGGAGTCAGGACTTGGGTCCCAAAAGAAACAAGAACACAGATGTGAAATTGGGGGAGAGCAACAATTTTTGGGAGAAGACAGACAGCAATATCAACAGGGGAGAGCTGAGTGGGTAGAAAAGGTTTTTTTGGTAAGAGGAAATAATTGTTCCTTCTTTCCTTATTTTACCCCTGGGAAGAGACCTAGAGAGTTTTTCTGGGGGAAGCTTAATTAGGGCAGAAATGGTGATAAAAGAAGGGTATTTGCTGGAAAGTTGGGGGAAGAGGAGGACTGGAAAAATAAATATTAGACAAGAGAGAAACTAGAAGGAATTAGTTGGTTTGTTCTAAGTGGAAAGGTATTCCAAAAAGAGGGACGCTAGGTGTGAAGAAAAAAAAGTTTGCAGGAAAGTGATCCCGAATCCTGAATGGATTTAAAAAAAAACAAAACTGGATTAATTTTTTTTTTTTTTTTTACTTTTTTTTGCGCTAAAGGAAGTTTCTTAAAGGAGGGGGAGGGGCATGTCAAGGAAGAGAGGAGAGATTTGGAGTTTTGCTGGAAGATCCTAAAAAGAGACAAAGCTAGGTGCCCCAAAATGGGACTATGGAGGAGGAAGCAGGATTTTGAGCAGAAAGGGCCTGGAAGGGGCCACCGAATGCAAGGCCGAGATGCAGAAGGCGCGGAGGTCGGGTAGGGCCCGCGGCGCGAGCTGGGCGGGGCTGCCAGGGGGCAGTTGAGGCCTGGAGGGACGGAGTGGGAAGGAAAAGCGGGTGCAGCGGGCCAGGGGCTTGAGGAAGGTCTTCTCCAAGGGGGAAGGGACTGCGGGGTGCAGCGGGGCCCGGAGCTGTTGGGGTGCAGAGTGCGTGCGTGACGCGGGGCGAGGGGCACCCGCCGCGCCTGTTGCGTCCGTCAAAAGGGAGATGGAGCCCCCTAAAAAAAGAAATCAAGAAACGAATGAGATTGTAAAAAAAGGGGGAGGGGTTGAAAAAAGAGGAAAGAATAGGAATGGGGGGTAGGGAGGAAAGGGAGGGGCAGGGGCAGCAGGAACCGGGTTTTACCCGCCCCGGGGGCTCGCGCGCCGGGCCTCGCGCCTCGCGCCTCGCGGGGCTCCCAGCAGCCTCCTGCCTTCCCCGCGCCGCCTGCCCGGCGCGCACGCGCAGCCCGGTCCACCCCCGGAGCTCCTTGCTCACGCGCGGCGCGGGCGCGCGTACGTGACCGCGGGCCGCCTGGCGCCTCCAAGAGCGGACTCGCGCCCGCCGCGCGACGCCCGGGTTCCCGGCGCGTGCCGCCCGGACGCGCGCTCTCGATGGCTCCTCCGGGGGGGGCGGGGCCAAGCAGGGGGCGGGGCTTGCCGCGGGAGGGAAAGGAGGCGGTTGGTCGCCATTTTGGGAGGAGGGCGGTTGAGGGCGGAGAGTGGGAAGAGAGAGCAAGGGAGGGGTGGAGGGGTGGCGGGGGGAGGGGCCGGTCCCCCAGGACCCGCACCCCGAGGTCGAGAGTCCGGCTCCGCTCCGCTCCGGCCATTGTTCCTGGCGGGCGGCGTTAGAACGCGGTGGCGGCCGCGGGGTGGGTGCCCCCATCCCCCGGAGGGCTTCTCTGAGCAGCGTCCTGGTGCTGGGGAGGCCGCACCGTCTGTTTCCGGGAGTCTGTCGCCAGCGCTGGAGTCTCTGGGGGCCTCTCTGGGGGCCTCTTCTGCCCCCGGGTGGGTGGGGGAGATGTGGGGCGAGCTGCTGCTCCGTTTCTTTTTTACATTTTATTTTCAGAGACAGGGTCTGTCCCTGTCGCCCCGGCTGCGATCACGGCTCGCCGCACCCTCCCCTTCCCGGGGCTCAAGCGATCCCCCTGCCTCGGTCTCCTGAGTAGCAGGAACCACAGGCGGGCGCCGCCACACCCAGCTAATTTTTACATTGTTTCGTAAAGATAGGGCTCCCGCGATCCTCCTGCCCCTGTCTCCAAAAGCATTGGGATTACAGGTGACAGCCACCACGTCCGGCCTGTTCTTCCCTTCTTTGGGGAAAAAGGCTGAGGCATCTGGGGCCCCTGTGTTTGGAAGGGAGGTGAGCCCGGTGCTGACTGGCCAAAAAGTGTCTTCCTTTTCTTTTCTTTCTTTTTTTTTTTGAGACGGAGTTTCGCTCTTGTTACCCAGGCTGGAGTGCAATGGCGCGATCTCGGCTCACCGCAACCTCCGCCTCCTGGGTTCAGGCAATTCTCCTGCCTCAGCCTCCTGAGTAGCTGGGATTACAGGCACACGCCACCATGCCCAGCTAAGCGCCTGGCCTTTTTTTCTTTCTTTGTGTCTTCTTTTTTTTTTTTTTTTTTTTTTTTTTTAAGACAGGGTCTTGTTCTGTCGCCCAGGCTGGAGTGCAATGGCGCGATCCCGGCTCACTGCAACCTCCGCCTCCCAGGTTCAAGCGATTCTCCTGCCTCAGCCTCCTGAGTAGCTGGGATTCCAGGCACGCGCCACCACGCCCGGCTAATTTTTTGTATTTTTAGTAGAGACGGGGTTTCACCATGTTGGCCAGGATGGGCTTGAATTCCTGACCTCAGGTGATCCGCCAGCTTCGGCCTCCCAAAGTGCTGGGATTACAGGCGTGAGCCACCGTGCCAGGCCTGGCCAAGGAGCTTGAACTGTGTTACAACTGAGGCAGAGAATTCATTCCTTAGAAACAGAGTGCTGGCGGGTCGTGGTGGCTCACCACTGCACTCCGTGACTCCGTCAAAAGAAAAAAAAAAAAAAGCGGAGTGCTGAAGATCTGTGGAGAATGAGAGCAGATTCGTGGTTGCCTGGGGTGGAAAAGGGGCATGGCAGATCTTATCGGGGTGATGGAAATGTTTTAAAACTGGGTTATGGGTCAGGCATGGTGGCTCACACCTGTAATCCCAGCTCTTCGGGAGGCCAAGGTAGGAGGATCCCTTGAGCCCAGGAGTTTGAGACCAACCTGGGTAACCTAGTGAGACCCCCATATCTAAAAAAAAAAAAAAAAAAAAAATTAACTGGAGATGGTGGCATTCGCCTGAAGTCCCAGCTACTTGGGAGGCTGAGGCAGGAGGATCGATTGAGCCCAGGAGTCCAAGGCTGCAGTGAGCTGTATGATCAGGCCACTGCACCCCAGCCTGGGGGACAGAGTGAGACTCTAGTCAGGGGGAAGAAAGGGTTATGGTGACGGTTATGGTGACAACTCAATAAATTTCTAAAAATCATTAAGTATACACTTAAGTGAGTGACTTTTATGTAAATTATAACTCAAAGTTTTTAAAAATTGATTATTAGGGGAGGAAACAGGAAAGAAGAGGGATTAGCATCTTGCTTTAGGATCCCTTCATTTAGCAAGCTTTTATTGGGTCTCTGTTCTAGGTGCTCAGATTCAGTCAGATGCAGTGTCTGGGTCAAACAGACACCCCTCCCCTCCTGGAGTGTATGTTTTAGAGCAGTGCTTTTCAGTAGAAATAAAATGCGAACTACGAGCACCAGCCACATATGTAATTTTACATTTTCTAGTAGCCATGTTTAAAAAAACAAACAAAATGTGAAGAAAGCAGGTGTGGTGGCTGGCACTTGTAGGCCAGCTACTTGTGAGGCTGAGGTAGGAGGATCACCTGAACCCAAGAGTTGGAGACTGCAGTGAGCTATGGCCCAGCCTGGGCAACATAGTGGGACCTACTCTCTTAAAAAAGGTCGGGGTGGGGGGAGTTGGGACGGGCATGGTGGTTCACACCTGCAGTCTCAACACTGAGAGGCTGAGGCAGGAGTATTGCTTGAGTTCACGAGGTCAAGACCAACCTGGGCAAGACACCCAGACCTAAAAATCAAATAATAATATCAAATAAAGAAAATCAAATAATAAAATCATATTAAAGTGAAAGAAAGAAATACAGGTGAAATTGATTTGGTAATATTTAATCGCAAATATTCCAACAGGTTATCAATATAAACACTTTTTAAAAGATAATAGGTGGGGTGCGGTGGCTCACACCTGTAATCCCAGCACTTTAGGAAGCCGAGGTGGTCAGGTGTTCAAGACCAGCCTGACCAACATGCTGAAACCCCGTCTCTATTAAAAATACAAAAATTAGCTGGGCTTGGTGGTGTGCACCTGTAAGCCCAGCTACTCGGGAGGCTGAGGCAGGAGAATCGCTTGAACCTGGGAGGTGGAGGTTGCAGTGAGCCAAGATTGCGCCACTGCACTCCAGCCTGGGTGACAGAGAAAGACTCCATCTCAAAAAAAATAAAAGATAATTTATACTTTTGGGGTGCTCTTTAAAACGCCGTGTATACAGTATTTTATATTCACAGGACATCTCAATTCAGACCAGCCACATTTCCAGGGCTCCCTGGGCACTTGTAGCTAGTGGCTCTGGTCCTGGACAGCATACCTCCACAGGGGGACAAGCAAATGCATTTACTTTTATTGTTGTATTTTTCTGAGACAGAGTCTGGCTCTGTCGCCTAGGCTGAAGTGTTGCAGTCATGGCTGGCTGCAGCCTTGACTTCCTGGACCCAAGCTATTATCTCACCTCAGCCTCCCGAGTAGCTGGTACGACAGGCACGTGCCACCATGCCCGGCTAATTTTTTGCATTTTTAGTAGAGACAGGGTTTCGCCATGTTGGCCAAGCTGGTGTCAAACTCCTGGGCTCAAGCGGTCATTCTGCCTTGGCCTCCCAACGTGCTGGGATTACATGAGTGAGTCACCGTGCCTGGGTGCAAATACATTTATAATGCAGTATGTTATAGCTGGAAGAAAAACAAAGGAAAGAAGATAGGGTCAGAGGGTATTGTTTTATACAGGTTGGTAAAGGCTTCTCTGGCGAGATTGCACTGAGCAGAAATCTGAAGGAAATAACGAAGGGGCCTATGAAACTGAAGGAAGAGGATAGGGAACAGAAAGTGCAAAGGCACTGAGGCAGGAAGATGTGGGACCCTTTTGAAAGGCAGCAGAGAGGCCAGGCATGGTGGCTTATGCTTGTGATCCCAACACTTTAGGAGGCCAAGGTGGGTGGATCACTTGAGACCAGAAGTTCAAGACTAGCCTGGTCAACATGGTGAAACCCCATCTCTACTAAAAATACAAAAAATTAGCCAGTCATGGTGTTGCACGCCTATAGTCCCAGCCACTCGTGAAGCTGAGGGAGGAGAATCACTTGAATCCAGGAGGTAGAGGTTGCAGTGAGCAGAGATAGCGCCACTGCGCTTTATCCTTGGTGACAGAGTGAGACTCTGTCTCAAAAAAAAGAATAGAGACCAGTGTGGTTAGAATCACGAGATAAAGAAACTAGGGGCAGATGGTGTAGGGTCTTACAAGTCATGCTAAGGCAGGAATTAAACACCTGGAAACAATTTCAGAGGGATTCTTCCTTTATTTAGCACACATTTGTTGTTGTTGTTTTGTTTTGTTTCTTTAATTTCTTTTTTTTTTTTGAGACAGTCTCACTCTGTTGCCCAGGCTGGAGTGCAGTGGTAAGATCTTAGCCCAATGCAACCTCCGCCTCTGTGTTCAAGCGATTCTCCTGCCTCAGCCTCCCGAGTAGCTGGGCTTACAGGTGCACACCACCACGCCCGGCTAATTTTGTGTATTTTTAGTAGAGACGGGGTTTCACCGTGTTAGCCAGGATGGTCTCGATCACCTGATCTCGTGATCTGCCCGCCTCGGCCTCCCAAAGTGCCCGTATTACAGGAGTGAGCCACCTCGCCCGGCCTTCTTTTCTTTTCTTTTCTTTTTTTCGTTTATTTAGCACACATTAAAAAAAAAAACACGGCCGGGCGCGGTGGCTCAAGCCTGTAATCCCAGCACTGTGGGAGGCCGAGGCGGGTGGATCACGAGGTCAACAGATCGAGACCATCCTGGTCAACATGGTGAAACCCCGTCTCCACTAAAAATACAAAAAATTAGCTGGGCATGGTGGCACGTGCCTGTAATCCTAGCTACTCAGGAGGCTGAGGCAGGAGAATCGCTTGAACAC
>NW_022437070.1:537952-546039 GCF_009761245.1 Sapajus apella | reverse complement strand
ATTTAAACTCCTGAAATAAAGTAGGATCTTCTGTTGTTGATAAACATTGAACACTTTATGGACAAAGAAGATAAATTAACACACAAAAAATGATCATTGGTTGGGTGTGCCTGTAATCCCAGCACTTTGGGAGGCCGAGGCAGGTGGATCACTTCAGATCAGGAGTTCAAGACCAGCCTGGCCAACCTGGAGAAACCCCATCTCCACTAAAAATACAAAAATTAGCCAGGTGTGATGGTGCACACCTTTAATCCCAGCTACGCAGGAAGTTGAGACAGGAGAATTGCTTAAGTCTGGGAGGTTGAGTCTGCGGTAAGCTGAGATTGCGCCACTGCTCTCCAGCCTAAGCGACAGAGACTCTATCTCAACAACAACAACAAAAAATAGCATTTAGAATTTATTTAAAAGGCCTACAAATGAAGGTGACAACCTAAAAACTAAAAGAGTATAAGGTTTGAAGAGGCACTTCATATAAGAGGAAACATTAAATGGGGACTAACCACAATAACAAGGGAATGCAAATTAACCAAAGACACCGTGGCACACCCACCAATCTGGCCAATTAAAAAATTTTTTTTCTCTGTTTGCTGAAGCAAGAGGAACTCATACAGTACTAGTAACGGGTAAAATTGGTACAACTGGCTGGGCGCAGTGGTACGCACCTCTAATCCCAGCACTTTGGGAGGCCAAGGCAAGCAGATCACCTGAGGCCAGGAGTTTGAGACCAGCCTGGCGAACATGGAGAAACCCCGTCTCTACTAAATTACAAAAAATTAGCCGGGCGTGATGGCAGGTGCCTGTAATCCCAGCTACTCAGAAGGCTGAGGCAGGAGAATCGCTTGAACCTGAGGGGTGGAGATTGTGGTGAGCTGAGATCATGCCGTTACACTCCAGCCTGGGCAACAGAGCGAGACTCCGTCTCAAAAAAAAAAGGACATTAGTGAAAAAACTAGTGAAATCTCAACAAAGGCTAGACCAGGCATCTATAACCCCAGAACTTTGGGAAGCCAAGGCAGGAGGATCACTTGAGCTCAGGAGTTCAAGACAAGCCTACGCAATTTGGTGAGATCCTATCTCTACAAAAAATTTTTAAAAGTCACCCAAGCATAGTGGCACATGCTTGTGGTCCCAGCTACTCCAGAGGCTGAGGTGGGAGGACTGCTTTAGCTCAGGACTTTGCGTCTGCCGTGAGCCAAGTTTGTACTACTGCATTCCCATCTGGGCAACTGAGCAAGACTACCACACAAAAAAGAAAAAGAGGCCGGGCACGGTGGCTCACACCTACTAGCCCAGCACTTTGGGAGCCTGAGGTGGGTAGATCACAAGGTCAGGAGTTCAAGATCAGCTTGGGCAACATGGTGAAACCCCATCTCTACTAAAAATACAAAAACTAGCTGGGCATGGTGGTGCACGCCTGTAATCCCAGCTACTGGGGAAGCTGAGGCAGTAGAATTGCTTGAACCCGGGAGGTGGAGGTTGCCTGGGTGACAGAGTAAGACTTTGTCTCAAAAAAGAAAAAGAAAAAGAAATTCCAAAGATTGGAATTTAGTTAATAGTAATGTATCCACTTTTTTAGTTTCTTTTTTTTCTTTTGTGTGTGTGTGTGTTTTTGTTTCTTTTTTTTTGAGACGGAGTCTTGCTCTGTCTCCCAGGCTGGAGTGCAGTGGCATGATTGCAACTCGCTGCAACCTCCACCTCCCGGGTGTAAGCGAGTCTTCTGCCTCAGCCTCCCAAGTAGCTGGGATTACAGGTGCCTGTCACCACACCTGGCTAATTTTTGTGCTTTTAGTAGAGATGGGGTTTCACCATGTTGACCAGGGTGGTCTAGAACTCGTCCTGACCTCAGATGATCCATCCACCTCAGCCTCCCAAAGTGCTGGAATGACAGGCGTGAGCCACCGCACCTGGCCGGCTTTTTTGTTTTGTTTTGTGTGTTTGTTTGTTTTGAAACAGGGTCGAATTCTGTGGCCCAGGCTGCAGTGCAGTGGTGCCATCTGGGCTCACTGCAATCTCCGCCTCCTTGGTTCAAGCCATTCTCCTGCCTCAGCCTCCCAAGTAGCTGGGACTACAGATGCGCACCACCACGCCTGGCTTATAAAGTTTGTATAAGACAGGGTTTCACTGTGTTGGACAGGATGGTCTCGAACTCGTGGCCTCAGGTGAGCCGACTGCCTTGGCCTCCCAAAGTGTGGAGATCACAGGCGTGAGCCACAGAGCCTGGTCAATGTTTTTGTAGTTTGGACAAATGTATGGCCGTGTCATTTAACAACAGAGATCTGTCTGAGAGATGTATCTTCAGGCAATTTTTTCCTTGTGTGAACATCATAAGATCTATAAACCCAGATGGTGTAGCCTACCACACACCTAGGCTATGTGGTCTAGCCTCTTGTTCCTAGGCTACAAACATGCAGCATGCAACTCTACTCAATACTGTAGGCAGCTGAAACACAGTAGTAAGTATTTGTGCATCAAAACATAGAAAGGTACAGTAGCCCAGGTGCGGTGGCTCACGCCTGTAATCCCAGCACTTTGGGAGGCCAAGGCGGGCGGCGGATCATGAGGTCAGGAGTTTGAGACCAGCCTGGCCAACATGGTGAAACCCTGTCTCTACTAAAAATACAAAAAAAAAGTAGCCAGGTGTGGTGGCAGTCACCTGTAGTCCCAGCTACTTGGGAGGCTGAGGCAGGAGAATCACTTGAACCCAGGAGGCGGAGGTTGCAGTGAGCTGAGATCTTGCCAATGTATGCCAGCTTGGGCAACAGAGCAAGACTCCATGTCAAAAACAAAAACAAAGAAGATTCAGTAAAAGTACAGTATTATAATCTTACAGGACCACTGTCATGTGTGTACTTCTTACTGACCAAAACCTGTTATGTGGCACATGACTGTACTGTGATCATGTAAGACGGTAACATCAGGGAAAGGGGAGGGAGATGTGGGAACTCTTTGTATCATCTTTCCAATATTCCAATAAATTTAAAATTACTCCAGAATGAAAAGCTTAGGGCAAAAAAAGGCAATGAAAATATCCACCTATAGGAGACTGGATAAATTGTGGTATATTTATTCAATGGAGTATTATACAGCAGTGACAATTAGTCAATTGCCATTACACACAACACCACAGACGTGCTTCCATTTACATATAAAGTCTCAACAGGGTGTGGCGACTCATGTCTGTAATCCCAGCACTTTGGGAGGCCGAGGTAGGGGGATTGCTTGAGGTTAGGAGTTCAAGACCAGCCTGGGCCACATGGCCAGAAAAATTAATAATAAACTGGGTGCAGTGCCATGGTCTGCCTGTGGTTCCAGCTTCTTGGGAGGCAGAGGCGGGAGGATTGCCTGAGCCCTGGAGGTCGAGGCTGCAGTGAGCCGTAATCCTAACACTGCACTCCAGCCTGGGCGACAGAGTAAGACCCGTCTTGAAAATAAATATCATTTCAAAACACAGGCAAAGCTAAACAATAAACAGTTTAGGGACACAGCATTATTTATTTAAAAGCAAGGGAGCCAGGCGTGGTGGGACACACCTGTAGTCCCAGATACTTGGGAGACTAAGGCAGCGGGATCACCTGGGACCAGGAATTCTGGGTTGCAGTATACTATGCCAGTGCAGTGTCCACACTCGATTTGGCATCAGTTTGGTGACCTCCTGAGAGCGGGGGAACTGGCCCACGTTGGAAATGGAGCAGGTCAGAACTCCTGTGTTAATCACTGATGGGACCATGCCTGTGAATCGCCACTGCACTCCATCTGGGCAACATAGCAAGACCCTGTCTCTTAGAAAAAATTAGCCAGATGTGATGGCATGCGCCTGTAGTTCCAGCTACTCAGGAGGCTGAGGTGGGAGGATTGCATGAGCCCGGGAGGCCGAGGTTGCAGCGAACAATGATTGCACCACTGGACTCCAGCCTGGGCAACAAAATGAGACATTTTCTCTAATCAACAAACAAAAGAAAACGAAATAAAATGGAAGCCCCCAAGAAGCTAAGGGAAAAGATGCTCTTCAGGAGAGGGGTCCACTCTGGCCGCAGGTTCCTCTTCTCTGCCACCCTTTCCTGTTGTCTCCATCTGTTCACTTTGTTTAGGGCTGCTTTCCGTGATTCATCTTTTGAATCACATCCTTCAAGCATTCTCACACTCCTCACTCCTCTCAGCCTCCAAAGGACTCACCTGTCATCCTCTCCTCTGTGCCAGCTGAGCCTAGCAGCAGGAAACCACCCAGCCAGCTCAACGGGTTTTACCTGAATCAGAGAAATCAGAGGCCTCAGATGTGCGTACGGCACTCTCTGTGTGTCCGGTGTGCTTGCATTTCCCCCGCTGCCTCCAGGCCATGACCGGGTCCCATACTTCTCTGTGCACATAGAAGCCATGAGAAGAGAACGCCCTTGCCACCTGTTCCTGTGATTCATTCTCTCAAAGACTGGGGTTTCCTTGCTTCCTTCTTCCCTTCCCTTCCATTTCCCTCCCTTTCTCCCTCTGTGCTCTTCCATTGGTTTCTCCTTCTCTCCTCCTCCCCCCGCCTCTTCCTCCTTCTCCTCTCCCTTCTCCCCTTCTTTCTCCCCCCCTTCTCCTCCTCTTCCTCCACTTGCTCCTCCTTTTCTTCCTCCTCTTCCTTCCCCTCTTCCCCTCCTCTTCCTCCCCCTCCTTCTCCTTTTCCTCTTCCTCCTCCCCTCCTCCTCTTTTTCCTTCTCTTCCCTCTTCTCCTCCTTTTCCTCCCCCTCCTCCCTCCCTCTTCCTCCCCCTCCTCCCTCCCTCTTCCTCCCCCTCCTCCCTCCCTCTTCCTCCCCCTCCTCCCCTCCTCTTCTTCCCCCTCCTCCTCCTCTTCCTCCTCCCCTCCTCTTCTTTTTCCTCCTCTTCCCCCTTCTCTTCCTCCCCCTCCTCCCTCCCTCTTCCTCCCCCTCTTCCCCCCTCTTCTTCCCCCTCCTCCTCCTCCTTCCCTCCTTCTCTTCTTCCTCCTCTTCCTCCCCTCCTCCTCTTCCTCCCCTCCTCCTCTTCCTCTCCTCCTCCTCTTCCTCCTCATCTCCTCCTCCTCCTCTTCTCCTCCTCCTCTTCCTCTCTCCAGTATCACCCATCATCTTTCTCTCCTTCTGCAAAACGCTGCCCATCGCTATCCCCAAATGCTCCTGCCTCTCCCGTTCTTTTAAGAATCCCTCCCTTAAGGGAGCCAATAGATAAAAGAGACTGTAGCAACAAATCAATCACATGCAACCCGAGGACTCTGTTTGGATGGGGAGTCTAACAAACCAATGTTTTGTTTTGTCTTTTAACTATAAGATAAGTGGAGAAATCTGAACTCTGACCGCATATTTGATGATAGGAAAGAATTATGGTGCACTTTTTAGATGGATCACAGGACTGTGGTTATATTTCTATAAACAAACCTTATCTTCAGAGATATGAAATGAATCATCTGTGCATGAAATGATGTGATGTCTGGGATGTGTTTTAAAATAATCTAGGGCAGTGAGGGTGGGAACAACGAGACGGAGTAGAAATGAGACAGCATTGGTCATGAGTGGATGATCGGAAGGCCCAGTGGCGGGTATGTGGACTTAACCATACTCTTTTATTATTATTATTTATTTATTATTTTTATATCTATTTGCAAATGGCCTTATTTAAACCTGTTTTAAAAATCCCTCTCTTCATGGTGGCTCACGCCTGTAATCCCAGCCCTTTGGGAGGCTGAGGTGGGTGGATCATGAAGTCAGGAGTTCGAGACCAGCCTGGCCAACATGGTGAAACACTGTCTCTACTAAAAATACAAAAAAAAAGTAGCCAGGTGTGGTGGCAGGCACCTGTAATCCCAGCTACTTGGGAGGCTGAGACAGGAGAATCGATTGAACTCAGGAGGCGGAGGTAGCAGTGAGCTGAGATTTCGCCACTGCACTCCAGCCTGGGCGACAGAGCGAGACTCTGTCTCTAAATGAATAAATAAAATAAAATCACACAATAAAATCCAACATCCTTTTCCATAGCCCCAAGGTCCTGTAAGTCTGGCCCATCCACACTCTTGGCCCCATCTCCACTTTCTGTCCAGGCTTGCTGCCCTCCAAGCACACCAGCAGAGTGAGTTCCTGTATGCCGTTCCCTTTCCAAAAGATTCACCTGCTGCTTCCCTTCCTTCCTCTGTCTCTGCTCAATTGTCCCCCGCTGGGAGGTTCCTTCCACTAAGTATTCTCTCCAGCTTTATTTTCTTAAGGAACCTCATCTCTACCTGATATCACGTCACACCTGGTTGTTGATCATCAGTCTCTCTAACAGAACGTAAGCTCCACGTGGGCAGGGGTTTTGTCTGTTTTGTTGCCTAGAACAGTGCCTAGCACACAGTAGATAACTAATACTTTTTTCCTTTTTTTTTTTTTGGAGACTGCATCTTAGTCTATTGCCAAGGCTGGTCTGAAACCCTTGAGCTCAAGAGATCCCCGAAAAGTGTGTGAGCCACTGCACCCAGCCAATAATTAATAATTTTTTTTTTGAGACAGGGTCTCACTCTGTGGCCCAGGCTGGAGTGTAGTGGCACAATAAAATCTTACTGCAGCCTCGACATCCCCAGGTTCAGGTGATTCCCCCAACTCAGCCTCCTCAGTAGCTGGGACCACGGGCATGCACCACCATCCCCGGCTAATGTTTGTGGTTGGATTGTTTTTTGTCATTTCTTTTGAGATAGTCTTGCTCTGTCGCCAGGCTAGAGTACAATGGCACAACCTTGGCTCACTGCAACCTCTGCCTCCCGGGTTCAAGTGATTCTCCTGCCTCAGCCTCCTGAGTAGCTGGGATTACTGGCGCCTGCCACCACGCCCAGCCACGTTGGCCAAGCTGGTCTCAATCTTCTGACCTCGTGAGCCACCAGCCTCAGCCTCCCAAAGTACTGGGATTACAGGCATGAGCCACCTTGACTGGCTGATTAACGTTTGTATTTTTTGTAGAGACAGGGTTTTGCCATGCTGCCCAGGCTAATCTCAAACCCCTGGGGTCAAGCAATCTACCCACCTTGGCCTTCCAAATATTACTTTTAAAATAAATGAATTTAAACCTGCCAGTCTCTGCCAAAATCTTATTTGGCCACAGTTGCTTTGGGTGTAAAAACATGCATAAATAAGGCTGAGTGCGCTGGACTTACCCAGACAGAGCGTTAAACAATTTTGGAGCTCTGGCCGAAAACGATGGCTCATGCCTGTAATCCCAGCACTTTAGGAAGCCGAGGTGGGTGGATCACTTGAAGTCAGGAGTTCAAGACGACCCTGGTCAGCATGGCGAAACACTGTATCTACTAAAAATACAAAAATTAGCCTGGCGTGATGGCGTGCACCTGTAATTCCAGCTACTTAGGAGGCTGAGGCATGAAAATTGCTTGAACCCAGGAGGTAGAGGTTGCAGTGGGCCGAGATTGCACTACTGCACTGCAGCCTGGGTGACCGAGTGAGACTCTGTCTCAAAAAAAAAAACAAACTGCAGCTGGGCACAGTGGTTCATGCCTGTAATCCTAGCACTTTGGGAGGCCAAGGTGGGTGGATCACTTTAGGTCAGGAGTTCAAGACTCAGGAGTTTGAGACCAGCCTGGCCAACAGATGAAACCCCGTCCCTACCCAAAATAGAAAAATTTGCTGTATGTGGCGGCCACGCCTGTAATTCCAGCTACTCGGGAAGCTGGGGCACAATAATTGATTGAACCCGGGAGGCAGAGGTTGCAGTCAGCCAAGATTGTGCCACTGCACTCCAGCCTGGGCGACAGAGTGAGACTGTTTAAGAAAAAAAATATATATATACATAGATAGAACACCCTATTCCATCCGTCACACCACTCCTCAGGTTGTTGTGTCCAGTGGCGTGGGAGATAATCTCAATCCCTGATGAAACCATTCCTATACATTTTACAAAGTTAATCAGGATGGGAGAAATGAAAACAAACCTGGCTGGCCAGGTACGGTGGTTCACGCCTGTAATCCCAGCACTTTGGGAAGCTGGGGTGGGAGGATCACCTGAGGTCAAGAGTTCGAGATCAGCCTGGCCAACATGGAGAAACCCTGTCTCTACTAAAAATACAAAATTAGCCGGGCGCAGTGGCTCAAGCCTGTAATCCC
>NW_022437070.1:504938-537852 GCF_009761245.1 Sapajus apella | reverse complement strand
CTGGGCATGGTGGCGCGTGCCTGTAATCCCAGCTACTCAGGAGGCTGAGGCAGGAGAATTGCCTGAACCCAGGAGGCGGAGGTTGCGGTGAGCCGAGATCGCGCCATTGCACTCCAGCCTGGGTAACAAGAGCGAAACTCCGTCTCAAAAAAAAAAAAAAAAATACAAAATTAGTTGGGTATGGTGGTGCCCGCCTGTAATCCCAGCTACTTGGGAGGCTGAGACAGGGGAGAATCACTTGAACTCGGGAGACAGAGGTTGTGGTGAGCCGAGATCGTGCCACTGCACTCCAGCCTGGGCAGCAAGAGTGAAACTCTGTCCAAAAAAAAAAAAAAATCATTAGACCCTTTCTCTGCTGCAAACCCTGCTGTCTCCATGCAACTGGTCTATTGCTGCACAGCAGGCATATGAAGCTATTGTTCCTGTAATACTGAGGGAGGGTATGGAACCCAGGGGTTGGAAGACTGAAAGGGCCTCACATGGGAGGGGACAGGTAAGACCCTTGGTAGCATGGGTCTCCATTGTCTCTGTCCTTCCTGGAAAGCAGTCCCCTCTAAGCTGACTTGATACCACACAAGACTGTTCTCCTCCTAGGAAAAAGTCACTGTTGGCAACATCCCCAACCAGCCCTGCTCTCATATCCCCCAGCTGCTAGTGGCTCCCAGCTGTCCCTCCAAGGCAAGTTTCCTTCAGCCAAACTACCTCTCCTGGGAGGCTACACCAGGTAACCCCCAGCCAATGGCCTACTGACCAGCCTGGGTGGCATAGCAAGACCTTGTTTCTACTAAAAATGTTTTTAAAAGTTAGCAAGGCATGGTGATATGTGCCTGTGATCCCAGCTACTTGGGAGGCTGAGGCAGGAAAATCGCTTGAACCCTGGAAGCAGAGGTTGCAGTGAGCTGAGACTGAGCCACTGCTCTCCAGCCTGGGCTACAGAGGGGACTCCATCTCAACAACAACGACCAAAAGCTGAATTACACACTTTCAAATGGTGAATTTTGAGCCAGGTATGGTGTTATGTGTTTGTAATCCCAGCTACTTTGGAGGCTGAGGCTTGAAGACGGCTGGAGCCCAGGAATTCAAGACCAGTTTGGGAAACATAGCAAGATCCTGTCTCTATTAAAAAAATTAAAAATTAAATAGTGAGTTTTATGTTAGGTAAATTATATCAGAATTTTTTTTTTTTTTTTTGAGACAGAGTCTTGCTCTGTCACTCAGGCTGGGGTACAGTGGCGTGATCTCAGCCCACTGAAACCTCTGCCTCCTGGGTTCAAGTGATTCTCCTGTCTTAGCCTCCCAAGTAGCTGGGACTACAGGCACCCGCTACCATGCCCAGCTAATTTTTGGTATTTTTATTTTTTAAATTTATTATTATTATTTTTTTAAGATGGGGTTTCACCATGTTGGTCAGGCTGGTCTTAAACTCCCAACCTCAGGTGATCCACCCGCCTTGGCCTCCAAAGTGCTTGGATTACAGGCGTGAGCCACCACGTCTGGCCAATTTTTGGTATTTTTAGTAGAGACAGGGTTTCACCATGTTGGCCAGGCTGGTCTCAAACTCTGACCTCGTGATCTGCTCGCCTCAGCCTCCCAAAATGCTGGGATTTACAGGCATGAGCCATAGCACCCAGCCCATAGCGGGGGGTTTTAATCTGGAAAGTGCCAAGGTTGATCTGTGCTTTAGAAACCACAGGCTTGGCCAGGTATGGTGGCTCACACCTGTAATCCCAGCACTTTGGGAGGCCAATGCTAGTGGATCATGAGGTCAGAGTTTGAGACCAGCCTGGCCAGCATGGTGAAACCCCGTCTCTACTAAAACTACAAAAAAAAAAAAAAAAAAAAAAAATTAGCTCGGCGTGGTGGCACACACCTATAATCCCAGCTCCTTGGGAGGCTGAGGCAGGAAAATCACTTGAACCCAGGAGGTGGAGGCTGCAGCGAGCGGAGATCGTGCCACTGCACTCCTGCCTGGGCAACAGAGTGAGACTCTGTCTCAAAAAAAAAAAAAAAAGAAAAGAAAAAAAGAAACGCCAGGTTCCCTCTCTACTCTGGGCCCAGATCTAACACCGCTCCTGTGTTATTGTGAAATATGCATTTGGTCTTCTCTGTTTTCTTGTGTACAACTCCTAAAATTTCTGGAATCACTGAAGTGATAAGTGTCTTTGTATGCCAATGAGATGACTGGTGGCTGGCCACCCCTAGGTAGCTTCAGGATGGGGCCGGTCACTAGAAAGACCAAGGCAAGATTAATGAGTTGGGACTTTCAGCTCCATCCGCTAACCCCTGGGGAGGGGGGTGCCGTTGAAGGTTGAGTGGATCACCAATAAGCGGGAGTTGAATCAGCCATACCTATATAATGAAGCTTCCATAAAAACTTCATGAATGCCTGGTGTAGTGGCTTACGCCTGTAATTCCAGCACTTTAGGAGGCTGAGGCAGGCGGATCACCTGAGGTCAGGAGTTCAAGACCAGCCTGGTTAATGTGGTGAAACCCCATCTCTACTAAAAATACAAAAATTAGCTGAGCGTTGTGGTGGGTGCTTGTAATCCCAGCTACTCAGGAGGCTGAGACAGGAGAATCGCTTGAACTTGGGAGGCGGAGGTTACTATGAGCTGATATTGTGCCATTGCACTCCAGCCTGGGCAACAAGAGCGAAACTCCATCTCAAAAACAAAACAAAACAAAAAACAAAACCAAAAAAAAACTAACAGATGCCTTGTGTAGTGGCTCACACTTGTAATCCCAGCAGTTTGGGTGGCTGAGGTGGGCGAATCTCGTAAGGTCAGGAGTTCAATGTGGTGAAATCCCATCTCTACTAAAAATACACAAATTACCTGGGTGTTGCGGTGGGTGCTTCTAATCCCACCTATTTGAGAGGCTGAGACAGGAGAATCGCTTGAACCTGGGAGGTGGGGGTTGCTGTGAGCCAAGATTTCACCATTGCACTCCAGCCTGGGTGACAAGAGTGAAATGCTGCCTCAAAAAAATAAATAAATAAAATAAAAGTAAATTAAAAAAAAAACCCTGAAAGGTCTCCAGATAGCTGAACACATGGAGGTTCCTGGAGGGTGGTATACTCAGAGAGGGCATGAAAGCTCAGCGCCCCTTCCCCCAGCTCTCCCCCGTGCATCTCTTCATCTATAGCCTTTACAACATCCTTTGTAATAAACTGGCTTCCCTGAGTTCTGTAAGCCTCTCTACAAATTAATCCAATCCAAGGAGCAGGTCATGGGAAACCAGATTTGTAGCCAGTTGGTCAGAAGCAGAGTTAAAACAATCTGGGGCTTGAGATCGGCACTGGAAGTGGGGGACAGGCCTGGCTCGGCAGCTCACACCTGCAATCCCATCCCAGCACTTTGGGAGACTGAGGGGGGCAGATCATTTGAGCTCCGGAGTTCAAGATCAGCCTCGCCAAAATGGCAAAACTCTGTCTCTACTAAAAATACAAAAACTTAGCCGGGTGCGATGGTGGGTGCCTGTGGGAGCTGTCAGGATGGCTGGAAAGATTGTAAAATTGTAGAATATAGTCACAAACCTTCTTGGAAGTCCGAGAGGTTTGCATAGTTTCAGTAGAAGTTTTGGCTGAAGGCAGCCTAATCGCCTTTAACTTTAGTTGTTAAAGAAAAGCAAATAACTAGGGAATGTGGGGGAGTTTGTCTGAATAACTTGTTTACTCATGTGGTCCTAAAACTGACCTTTAATCCTTTGCAGGCTGAATGGCTCTGTCACTGGGAGGGTGACTAGATTTATCACCCACTAATGGTGTTTGCTTTAGTCCTCAAAGCCTGGCCTTTAATCATTATCTGTAAGTGTGTTGACTCAGAGCCTCTGTTATTTTGTTTGTTTGTTTGTTTTTTGAGATGGTGTCTCGCTGTCGCCCAGGCTGGAGTGCAATGGCGAGATCTCTGCTCACAGGTGCATGCTACAATGTCCAGCTAATTTTTGTATTTTTAGTAGAGGTGGGGTTTCACCATGTTAGCCAGGCTGGTCTCAAAATCCTGTCCTCAGGTGATCTGCCTGCATTGGCTTCCCAAAGTGCTGGGATTACAGTCATGAGCCACCACACCCGGCAAAGCTCCTGTTATTAAATTTATACTGAATAAATGCCTAGAACGCCAGCTGGCTGGGGCTGTGGCTGCTATCTTTCTCAGGAATGTCTGTGAGTGGTCACGAAACCCCAGACCACTCTTTCACTGGAGATTTGTGTTTGAGTGAATTTGTTCATCTGTCATTGGGTCAGGGTCTGCAAGTCAGACCCCAACAGGTGCCTGTAATCCCAGCTACTTGGGAGTCTGAGGCACGAGAATCACTTGCACCCAGGAGGCGGAGGTTGCTGTGTGCAGAGGTCACCCCACTGCCCTCTTGGCTGGGTGAAACAGGGGAGCCCCCAAACCAAAAAAAAAAAAAAAAAAACAGCTGGGGCCTATAATCCCAGCACTCTGGGAGGCCAAGGTGGGCGGATCACCTGAGGTCAGGAGTTCAAGACCAACCTGGCCAACATGGTGAAACCCCATCTCTACTAAAAATATAAAAATTAGCTGGGCATGGTGGTGGGTGCCTGTAATTCCAGCTTCTTGGGAGGCTGAGGCAGGAGAATCTCTTGACTCAGAAGAAGGCAGTGGTTGCACTGAGCTGAGATTGAGCTGCTGCACTCTAGTCTGGGCAACAGAGCAAGACTTCATCTCAAAAAAAAAAAAAAAAAAAAAGGCCAGGTGCGGTGGCTCACACCTGTAATCCTAGCACTTTGGGAGGCCGAGTGGGTGGATCGCCTGAGGTCAGGAGTTCAAGACCAGCCTGGCCACTATGGTGAAACCCCATCTTAAAAATAAATAAATAAAAAGAAGAAGTTGGGGACAATCTTGTGGGACTCAATCTTCAACTTGTGGGATCTGATACTGTCTCCAGGTGGATAGGGTCAGAAGCGAATTGAATTAGAGGACCGGCTGGTGTCCCCTAGGGGGAGATCTCCCTCATACCTAGCAACATAAGGATGTTGTGAGAGTGTTGTGGGACAAACTGTGGATTCCTCTATTCTCAGAATTCTCTGCCCTATCTTTTCCTAAAAAATCCTCTTTATCCTCTTCCTCCTCCTCCAGGAAGCCTTACCAAACCCCAAGCTGAGTCAAGTGCCTGCTCTGAGCTCCCACAGCCCCAGGACTCACTCCCCCATCCCAGCCCTATCCACTTTGGGAACAGGTAGTAACACCCACAGACCTGGGAGTGCCACGAGGTAGGCCCCAGGGTCTCCCAGTAACCCCCACAGATTGGATACTGACAAACACTCATTGCATTGACCCGACCTCACTCCATCGCCATCTCCCCAGGCCTCTCAGTTCTTGCCTTCCACCAGCCCCTCATCAACCATTTTTGGCTCCTCTTCTTACCTATGCTGCTGCCATGTCTATTATTTTTTATTTTACTTTTTATTTTATTTATTTATTTATTTGAGATAGAGTCTCACTCTGTCGCCCAGACTGGAATACAGTGGGGAGACCTCGGCTCATGGCAACCTCCACCTCCCAGGTTCAATCAATTCTCCTGCCTCAGCCTCCCGAGTAGCTGGGATTACAGACGCACACCACCACACCCAGCTAATTTTTTTGTATTCTTAGTAGAGACAGGATTTTGTCATGTTGTCCAGGCTGATCTTGAACTCCTGACTTCAAGTGATCCACCTGTCTTGGCCTACCAAAATGCCAGGATTACAGGTGTGAGCCACCATGCCCGGCATGTATTATTATTTATTTTGTTATTTTTATTATTATTTGAGACAGAGTTTCACTCTTGTTGCCCAGGCTGGAGTGCAGTGGCGTGATCTTGGCTCACTGCAACCTTCACCTCCAAGGTACAAGCAGTTCTCCTGCCCCAGCCTCCCAAGTAGCTGGGTTTACAGGCATGTGCCACCATGTCTGGCTAATTTTATATTTTTAGTAGAAACAGAGTTTTGCCATGTGGGTCAGAGTGGTTATCAAACTCCTGACCTGAGGTGATCCACCTGCCTTGGCCTCCCAAACTGCTGGGATTACAGGTGTGTGCCACTGCGCCTGGCCGATTTTTAAAATCATATATGCTCAACACCTCTGCTTAAAAAAAAAATTTAAGCGGCCGGGTGCGGTGGCTCAAGCCTGTAATCCCAGCACTTTGGGAGGCCGAGGCGGGTGGATCACGAGGTCAAGAGATCGAGACCATCCTGGTCAACATGGTGAAACCCCGTCTCTACTAAAAATACAAAAAATTAGCTGGGCATGGTGGCGCGTGCCTGTAATCCCAGCTACTCAGGAGGCTGAGGCAGGAGAATTGCCTGAACCCGGGAGGCAGAGGTTGCGGTGAGCCGAGATCGCGCCATTGCACTCCAGCCTGGGTAACGAGAGCGAAACCCGCCCTCAAAAAAAAAAAAAAAAAAATTTAAGCATTTAAAAAAAATTAATTAATTAATTTTTTTTCTGAGAGATGGGGTCTTGCCCTGTTGCCCAGGCTGGAGTGCAGTGGTGCAATCACTGCTCACTGCAACCTTGAACTCATGGGCTCAAGAGATCCCATTACAGGCATGAGCCACCGCACCCAGCCTAAGAATCGTATTTATTAAGTACTTTTTCCACGTCGGGTATCATACCAAGTGCTTTATATGCAGTGGCTCATGCCTGTAATCCCAACGCTTTGGGAGACTGAGATGGGTGGATCACCCCAGGTCAGAAGTTCAAGACCAGCCTGCCCAACATGGTGAAACCCCGTCTCTAGTAAAAATACAAATAAATTAGCCGTGTGTGGTGATAGGCACCTGTAATCCCAGGTACTTGGGAGGCTGAGGCAGGAGAATTGCTGGAACCTGAGAGGCGGAGGTTGCAGTGAGCCAAGATTGCGCCATTGCACTCCAGCCTGGGTGATAAGAGCTAAATTCCATCTCAGAAAAAAAAAAAAAAAGAAAGAAAGAAAAAAAGAGATGCTCTTGCCTCAGCCTCCTGAGCAGCTGGGACTACAGGTGCACACCATCATGCTGGGCTTTTTGTTTTTGAATGTAGAGATGGGATCCCATTATGAGCCGGGGCTGCTCTCAAACCCCTGGGTTGTGCTCTTTTGCATCTCCTCTGGCAGTGAATGAGGGATCTGATTTCTCCACATCCCATTTCTCCCCACCAACACTTGCTATTTTTTCCTCTTTTCTTTCTTTGAGACAGAGTTTCTCTGGTTTTGCTCTTGTTGCCCAGGCTGGAGTGCACGTGGCGCAATCTCTGCTCACTACAACCTCCGCCTACTGAGTTCAGGTAATTCTCCTGCCTCAGCCTCCCAAGTAGCTGGGATTACAGGCGTGTGCCACCATGCCTGGCTAATTTTTGTATTTTTAGTAGAGATGGGGTTTCTCCATGTTGATCAGGCTGGTCTCACACTCCCAACCTCAGGCGATCCACTCGCCTCAGCCTCCCAAAATGCTGAGATTACACGTATGAGCCACCGCGCCTGGCCTGTCTTCTCCTCCTTTGGTCGCGGTCATTCTAGTGGGTGTGCGGTGGTATCTCGTTGCGGTTTTGACATCCATTTCCCTAATGCTGATGACTTCGGGCATCCTTTTCTGTGTTTCTTGGCCATTTCTCACCACCTTTTGCAAGCTGACCTGAGCCCTCACCACCTCACTGAAACATCATTTCCACCTTCACCAATCCAGTGGTTTAATTTCCCTTCTTTTCTCTCTCAGCAACTTTCGACACTTCCTCCCTCTCCAGCCATTCTTGGTCTTCCTCTTCCTTTTCTGGAGAGAAATCTGAGAACTTGGGCCAGTTAGTTAACTTCTCTGTGCCTCAGTTTTTCATCTGTGAAATGAAGATGTTAACAGTTCCTACTTCAAGGTTGCCGAGAAGTTTCCATCAGCTAATGTATATAAAGGGCTTAGAAGTGTAGGGAGGCCCAGGCAGGCTTATTGCTGAAGCCCAGGAGTTTGAGACCAGCCTGGGCAACATGGTGAAACCCCATCTCTACAAAAAATACAAAAATTAGGTGTGGTGGCGTGTGCCTTTAGTCCCAGCTAGTCAGGAGGCTGAGGTGGGAGGATTGCTTGAGCCCAGGGAGTTGGGGCTGCAGTGAACTATGATTGCCTGTAGTCCCAGCTACTCGGGAGGCTGACGCTGGAGATTGATTGAATCTGGGAGGTGGAGGTTGCAGTGAGCTGAGATTGCACCACTGCACTCCAGCCTGGGTGCTAGAGCAAGACTCCGTCTAAAAAATAAATAGATAGGGGGCCGGGCGCGGTGGCTCAAGCCTGTAATCCCAGCACTTTGGGAGGCCGAGGCGGGTGGATCACGAGGTCGAGATTGAGATCATCCTAGTCAACACGGTGAAACCCCGTCTCTACTAAAACTACAAAAAATTAGCTGGGCATGGTGGCGCGTGCCTGTAATCCCAGCTACTCAGGAGGCTGAGGCAGGAGAATTGCCTGAACCCGGGAGGCGGAGGTTGCGGTGAGCCGAGATCGCGCCATTGCACTCCAGCCTGGGTAACGAGCGAAACTCCGTCTCAAAAAAAAAAAAAAAGATTCTTGTAGCTTTAGCTTTTAAAACAATACATCGGGCCGGGCGCGGTAGCTCACGCCTATAATCCCAGTACTTTGGGAGGCAGAGGCGGGTGGATCACGAGGTCAAGATATGAAGACCATCCTGGTCAACACGGTGAAACCCCATCTCTACTAAAAATACAAAAAATTAGCTGGGAATGGTGGTGCATGCCTGTAGTCCCAGCTACTTGGGAGGCTGAGGCAGGAGAATTGCTTGAACCCCGGAGATGGAGGTTGCGGTGAGCAGAGATCGCGCCATTGCACTCCAACCTGAGTAACAAGAGCGAAACTCCATCTCAAAAAAAAAAACATCTAAAGACAGAAAACTTTTTTTTTTTTTGAGACAGAGTCTTGCTCTGTAGCCCAGGCTGGAGTGCAGTGGTACGATCTTGGCTCACTGCAACCTTTGCTCCCATGTTCAGGTGATTCTCCTGCCTCAGCCTCTCAAATAACTGGGACTACAGGCGCGTACCACCATGCCCAGCTAATTTTTGTATTTTTAGGAGAGACGGGGTTTCACCATATTGGCCAGGATGGTCTCGAACTCCTGACCTCGTGATTGGCCCACCTTGGCCTCCCAAAGTACTGGGATTACAGGCGTGAGCCACTGTTTCTGGCCAACACATAAAACATTTATACGGCATAGTGTTACATGGTTGTTTAAGAGTATGAATTTTGGACCAGGTGCAGCAGCTCACATCTGTAATCTCAGCAGTTTGGGAGGCCAAGGCAGAAGGATCTCTTGAACCCATGAGTTCGAGACCGGCCGGGGAAACAGGACAAGACCTCATCTCTACAGAAAAATAAAAATAAATTAGCCAAGCATGGTGGTGGCACCTGTGGTTCCAGCCACTGTAGAGGCTGAGATTGGAGACTCACTTGCACCCAGGAAGTCAAGGTCAAGCGGTGAACTCGCTGCTGCACTCCAGTCATTGAGACCTCAGCCAAAAAAAAAAAAAAGAAGGTATACATTTTGGAACAGGGCTGCCTGGGTTCAAATCCCTTTGCCCCGACTCTGACAATATTGCGACTTCTCTATGACTTACTTTCCACATCAACAGGAGATAATATTAGCATATCCTACCTGCTAGGATTGTTGGGGGCATTCAATGAGAGCATCCAAGCACAGAAAGAAGCTGGGTTAAGCATTACATATTTACTTACATTTACTTGCATTATAAATCCCCCTCTGGCCATGGGCGACTTTCATAGCCATCTAAACCATGCTGCACAAATCCTGCAGTGAAGGGGGATGATCGCCTGCCTTGGCCTCCCAAAATGCTAGGATTACAGGCGTGAGCCACAGCACCCAGCCGAGATCTGTTAACACACTCCAAATCTCGACCTAGTCTCATTGGCTCCAAGCAGCTTTCTCACTCTCTCCTCCAGATCTTCAGGAACAGAGTGATAACAAAAATCAAAACCCAGTCAACTCTTCCTCTGTCAGTGCGGTTGACCAGCAGAGGCCGCTTCCCTTCTTAAAGGGGCCTCTCCTAGTTTCGACTTTCTCTTCTCTTTCCTAAGATGGCCTGGGGCGTTTCTCCTGTCACCCTCCCCCAAGCTTCGCCAAGGAAGCGCCCCTCCCACGTAGCTGGAATGTTACATCTCTCAGTGATGACTACACGGCTTAAAGCAACAAATAAATAAAGCCACTGTCTTAAGTTGGGTCAGGATATTTTATCTGGTGGTGCATGAGTAGATGAAGACCCATTCCGAGCGTGGTCTCTATCCCCCAAACACTGCAGGGTGCAGAGGCTGCAGGTTGGAGGTCCACAGCCTCTAGGGCAAGGTCAAGAGCAGGAGCAAAGGGACATGTGAATGAAAACCGGAAATTCTCAGAACTTAATTTTTTGTGTATTTCTTTGATTTTTGTGTGTGTGTAATTTCTTTGAATTTTTTGTTTGATTTTTGTGTGTGTGCATGTCTTTGGATATTTTGTGTGTATTCCTTTGAATAGGTGACACCAGGCTCAAACTTTCCAAAGGTAGAAAAAGATCTAATATCTACCCATCCCCATCTCGCTCCCCACAGGTAACTGCTGTGGCTAGTTTGTTTCTTCTCCCTTTTTTTTTTTTTTGGAGTCGGAATCTGGCATGTTGCCCAGGCTGGAGTACAGTGGTGCGATCTCGGCTCACCGCAGCCTCAGCCTCCCGGGTTCAAGCGATTCTCCTTCCTCAGTCTCCCGAGTAGCTGGGATTGCAGGCACGCTCCACCACGCCCGGCTAATTTTTTGTATTTTTTAGTAGAAACGGGGTTTCGCCTTGTTGGCCAGGCTGGTCTCGAACTCTGACCTCAGGTGATCCGCCCACCTCAGGATTACAGGATTACTCCTGTAATCCTGGGATTACAGGAGTAAACCACCGCGCCTGGCCACAGTTTGCTTATGCTTTTCAAGACATTCTGTATTTAAAAAGAAAAAGACTGTATTTTTATAATCTCCACCTTTTACATTTTTATACTTTTTTTCTTTCTTCTCTCCTTCCCTGTCAGGCTACATAGCTCATCCCCCGTCAGTTGAAGTATCCCGTACTCATTTTACGGCTACTCCGCATCCCACTGTGGGTCGCACCACAGCTTATCTGGTGAGTCCCCCCATCGATGGACAAGTAGGTTGTTTCTGGTCTTTTGGGGTTTTTTACGAATTTTTATGAGAAAAACAAAAAAAAACAATGATACCCCCACCCCTTGGTTAGTGTTTGTCAAGAAACGGACAGTGAGAAGTCCCAACCTACGCCCCCCAACGCCAGACTCTTCGCATCTGCCGAGGGTACCCCAGCTCCGGGATCGCAGTGCTCGGGGACCCCGCGTTCAAGGCCTGCCCAGCCTCCCCGAAGCTGTCAGGCGGCGGCTGCGGCCAGATGTAGCCACGCCCCGTGGCCCGCCCGCAGTCGGCCCGATTCAAATCTGGCCAATGATAGTGTGTAAACAAACCCAGGCCCCGCCCCTCAATGAATAATCTCCCCACCGCACCCCCGGCAGGCAAGAGGCCCATTTAACCCGATGGGGGGTTGGGGTCGGGACAGAGTCGGAGTCGTGGCTCCGCCCCCAGGCCTGGGCCAATAGGCGGCCAGGCTCCGCCCCCGGCACTTGCCGCGCTGAGGACCCGAGGCTGGGCTGGGCGCGCAGCTGCCTGATTTCGCCGCGGCTCGCCGTCTGGGCGCTCCGGGCGCTCTGAGCCTGGAACCGGGGCGGCGCCCTCCGCTGTACCAACCGCATTGGAAGGGCGCGGTCAGAGGGCAGAGGTCGCCCCGGCATCAATGCCCTCTGAGTCCCCCCCTTACTTCCAGCGCCTGGCTGCTAAAACTGGACCCAGAAAGGTCTCCGATGAAAGCTTGTTCCCCTCACCCCTATTTAACGAAACCTGGAGGGGACTCCAGGGGTGTTTTTGGCTTGCGCAAGGCTTTTCATTTCTTTCTCCTAGTTCTTGCAGCGTTACATGAATACGGAAAAATGCACGTATCATGTGCGCCTCTCTACGGAAAACTAAAACTCCATGTGGCACCGGCATCCTCCCAGGTCGTGTTACAACTTGGGTTGGCGAAGTTTTCAACCTTATAGCCGCCAGTGCGGGGGAGGAGCCGCGAAGGGCGTTTGGTTTTGACTCTCAGAGGCACAAACCACTTTTTAAAAAGTGAGGTCGGGCGCGATGGCTCACGCCTGTAATCCCAGCACTTTGGGAGGCCGAGGCGGGCGATCACCTGAGGTCAGGAGTTGAAGACCAGCCTGGCCAACATGGTGAAAACCCGTCTCTAAAAAATACAAAAAAAATTAGCCGGACGTGGTGGTGCATCCCAGCTACTTGGGGGGCTGAGGCAGGAGGATCGCTTGAACCCGGGAGGTGGAGGTTGCAGTGCGCCGAGATCGCGCCATTACACTCCAGCCTGGGTGACAGAGTGAGACTCTGTCTCAAAAAAAATAAAATAAAAAATAAGTGAAAGAAAGGATAGAAGGAGGGAGGGGACGGAGAGATGGAAAAAAGGGAAGGAAGAAAAGAAAGAAAAAGAAATAAAAAGAAAGAAGAGAGAGAAAAGAAGAAAAGAAAAGAACAAGAATAAACAGCCCCCTTTCTGGCCAGGCGTGGTTGCTCATGCCTGTAATCCCAACACTTTGGGAGGCTGAGGTGGGTGGATCATTTGAGATCCAAACCCACCTGACCAACGTGATGAAACCCCTTCTCTACTAAAAATACAAAAATTAGCCAGGCCTGGTGATGGGGCCTATAATCCCAGCTACTCCGGAGGCCGAGGCAGGAAAATCACTTGAACCCAGGAGGTGGAGGTTGCACCTCTGCACTCTAGCCTGGGCAACAGAGACTCTGTCTCAAAATAAATAAATAGATAGATAATGAGATGGATTTGGCACAAGAATAGATGCACATAGGTGTGATGAAGCAAATAGAGCAACATGCTGATGTCAAATCTAAGTGGTGGGTATTTAGGTGTTCCCTATATTTCTTCCACTTTTCTATGTTTGAACATTTTCATAATAAAATGTTTGGGGACTGGGTATATTTGGGTGCCTGACAATACACTCCCATTGAAGAGATGAGAAAATGGAGGAGCCGGAGAAGTGACTTGCCCTAGGTTCATCGGGTGACTCAGCCACAGAACACCTGGGTGTATGACTTAGTCCCCCCGCTGCCTGGCTGGCCCCGGGACAAGTCACTGAACCTGTCTGGGTCTGACTGTTCAACTCAGTGCTTAACCTGGGACTCATAACTTGCACCTAATTCTCAAATAAAAAGGGTGTGTCACCCCCAAAGGACAGCAGGTCCCTTTCGATCTGGGCCCATATTGACCCCAACACTGGTCTTTGGTCACCCCTTTGGCTGCCTCTGACCTTCCCCCCACTGCTTCTAGAACAGTGTGCACAACACTCATTAACTCTGAAGCTTGGTCAGCCTTTCCAGGATGCCAGGGAACCGATAGGCAGAGCAGAAAATACAGACGTTTGTTCTCCCAGGGCAGGGACTGCCAGGGAATCAATGCCCTTTCACCCACCCCTTTAGTTGCACCGCCTGGCAGCTAAAACCCAGATGCTGTACCAAGGGATCGTCGTGTAAAGGATTCCATTTGAGAATCAGAAGCAAGTTATGAGTCCTGCATTAAGAACTGAGTCGGTGCCTGTAATCCCAGCACTTTGGGAGGCCAAGGTTGGGGGATCATTTGAGGCCAAGAGTTCCAGAGCAGCTTGGCCAATATGATGAAACCCTGTCTCTAGTAAAATACAAAAATTAGCTGGGCATGGTGGCAGGTGCCTGTAATCCCAGCTACTCGGGAGGCTGAGGCAGGAGAGTTGCTTCAACTTTGGAGGTGTGGGTTGCAGTGAGCTGAGATTGTGCCACTGCACTGCAGCCTAGGCGACAGACCAAGACTGTCAAGAAAGAAAGAAAGGGGAGAAGGAAAGGGGAGGGGAGAGAGAAAGAGAGAGAGAAAGGAAGGGATGGGGAGGGAAGGAGGAAGAGCCTGGTGCAGTGGCTCACGCCTGTAATCCCAGCAATTTGGGAGGCTGGAGGTGGGTGAATCACTTGAGGTCGGGAGTTCAAAACCAGCCTGACCAATGTGGTAAAACTCTGTCTCTACTGAAAAAAAAAAAACAAAATTAGCTGGGCGTGGTGGCACATGCCTGTAATCCCAGCTACTCAGGAGGCTCAGGCAGGACAATGGTTTGAACTCTGGAGGCGGAGGTTGCAATGAGCCGAGTCATGGGCAAGAAGAGTGAAACTCTGTCTCAAAAAAAGAGAGAGAGGAGAGGAGAGAGAGGAGGAAGGAAAAAGGAAAGAGAGAAAGAAAGGAGGAAAGAGAGTAAGAAAGAAAAAAAGAAAGACAGAGAGAAAGAAAGAAGTAATTGAGTTGGGCAGTTAGACCCAGACAGGTTCAGCAGGGCCACCCAGGCAGGGTGGGGACTAATGGCTAGGTTTTTGGGCTTGCTTTTTTTTTTTTTTGAGACGGAGTTTTGCTTTTACTGCCCTGGCTGGAGTGCAACGTTGGGATCTCAATTCACTGCAACCTTCAACTCCCGGGTTCAAGTAATTCTCCTGCCTCAGCCTCCAGAGTAGCTGGGATTACAGGCATGTGCCACCACGCCCAGTTAATTTTGTATTTTTAGTAGAGACAGGGGTTGCTTCATGTTGGTCAGGCTGGTCTCAAACTCCCAACCTCAGGCGATCCTCCCAGCTTGGCCTCTCAAAGTGCTGGATTACAGGTGTGAGCCACTTCGCCCGGTCTCTTATTTATTTATTTATTTTTTAGACAGAATCTTGCTCTGTCGCCCAGGCTGGAGTGCAGTGGCACGATCCTGGCTCACTGCTACTTCCCTCTTCCGTGTTCAAGTGATTCTCCTGCCTTAGCCTCCCGAGTAGCTGGGACTACAGCTATGTTTTTCTATTTTAGTAGAGATGCAATTTCACCGTGTTGCCCAGGCTGGTCTTGAACTCCTGAGCTCTAGCAATCCGCCCGCCTTGACCTCCCAAAGTGCTGGGGCTGGCTTCTTGCTGGTGTCCTCTGCACCCTGCCAGAGCCATTCCAAATGGCATGGCCCAAGGCCGTCTCCCTGAGGCCAGATGTGTGTATGAGGTAGGTTAATGTTGTTATATCTATTCAGCATACTTTTCTTGAGCATTTGCTAAGTGCCAAGCACTGTTTTAGGGGCAGTGGATATTCTACAATGTACCTGGGAACTGCCACAAAGGGCATGACTGAGGGAGGTAAACTGAGGCCCACAAACCGAGGCTCAGTGACTTATTTGCTTAGTTGCAAGCTGTCTGTGTTGTCTAAAAGATTGTGAGTTGCATGGGAGGCAGGAACCAGGGTGGGGTTGGTCATCACAGGATCCTTGGTACACACCAGACATTAAACAAATATGACTGGGCCGGGCGTGGTGGCTCACGCCTGTAACTCCAGCACTTTGGGAGGCTAAGGTGGGCAGATCACAAGGTCAGGAGTTGGAGACCAGGCTGACGAACATGGTGAAATCCCATCTCTACTAAAAATACAAAAATTAGCTGGGCGTGGTGGTGTGAGTCTGTAATCCCAGCTACTCAGGAGGCTGAGGCAGGAGAATGGCTTGAACTCGGGAGACGGAGGTTGCAGTGAGCCGAGATCGGGCCACTGCACTCCAGCTCGACAACAATAGGGAAACTCAGCCTCAAAAAAAAAAAAAAAAAAAAAACAAAAACTGAATAAACTCTGACGAAGTCTGCAGTTAGTCCCCTAGTTCTGAGTCCCCCAGGGCTGGCAGCTATGACAGATACACAAGTGCTACCATCAGGTCCCACTGTACAGTGAAGCCTTCCGAGGAGGGTGGAGTCTCACTTCCTGGGTGCATGACTGGGCAAAACACTTCCCTTCTCGGAGCCAATTGAGTTTTCCACACTGTGACATTTGGGTAACTAAAGGCCTCTCCCTGTGGGCAATTCCCATCAGAAACTGTCATCACTACGTAGTTAACACTTTAAAAGTGTAGCTCCATCAGTGGCTGTGAAAGTGCAGAGTGAGGAAGGTGCAGACTATACAAAAATAAAGTAAAAAACGTGTGTACTGCTGCTTCCTGGAGGATCCGAATACCTCCAATGGGTGGTGGATGATCAGTTTTTTTTTTTTTTTTTTCTTTTTTGAGAGGGAGTTTCACTCTGTTGCCCAGGCTGGAGTGCAGTGGCATGATCACAGCTCACTGCAGCCTCAACCTCCAGGGCTCAAGCGATCCTCCTGCCTCAGCCTCCCAAGCAGCTGGGACTACAGGTACATATCACCATGCTGGGCTAATTTTTGTTCAGACAGGGAGACAGGGTCTTGCTATGTTGCCAGCGCTGGATAAATTCTTTTCTTTTCTTTTTGAGACGCAGTTTCGCTCTTGTCACCCGGGCTGGAGTGCAATGGTGTGATCTCGGCTCACTGCAACCTCCACCTCCTGGGTTTGAGCGATTTTCCTGCCTCAGCCCCCGAAGTAGCTGGGATGACAGGCCTGAGCCTCTGTGCCGGCAGATAAATTCTTCAAAAAAAATACATTGCGGTAGATATTATGGGTAGCACCGCCAAATACTAAAAGACATGTTAAGGCTTAAAAAACAGAGGCCGAGGCTGAGCGTGGTAGCTCATGCCTGTAATCCAAGCACTTTGGCGGCCAAGGTGGGTGGATCACCTGAGGTCGGGAGTTCAAGACCAGCCTGACCAACATGGTGAAACTCCGACTTTAAAAACAACAACAACAACAACAAAAAGAAAAAACAGAGGCCAAGCACGGTGGCTCACACCTGTAATCCCAGCACTTTGGGAGGCCGAGGCAGGCAAATCACCTGAGGTCAGGAGTTCCAGACTAGCCTGGCCAACATCGTGAAACCCCATCTCTACTAAAAATGCAAAAAAAAAAAAAAAAAAAAAAAAATTAAGTGGGGGTGGTGGTACACGTCTGTAATCCCAGCTTCTCCAGAAGCTGAGGCAGGAGAATCGCCTGAACCCGGGAGGCGGAGGTTGCAGTGAGCCGAGATCATGCCACTGCACCCCAGCCTGGGCTACAGAGTGAAACTCCCCTCTCAAAACAAAACAAAATATAACAACAACAAAAACAATCACAGATCTGTCTCAATTACTTATTTATTCAACACGCATTCACTGGGCACCTACTGTGTGCAGGAGATTTTTCTAGAGCACTGGGGAGACAGAAGTTACTAAGGGAACAGAATATACATCTCCCAGGGCTCGCAGGCCCGGGGGTTGTGCCCTCGCTGGACTCCCAGCACCGCGCAGCGCACACAGTGGGCGCTCACCAAGCGCTCGCTAAGGGAACGCGTGAATCCCAGTGTCCCGCCAGCAGGGCGTTTACGGCCTGATGGGGCGGAAACGGACCCGACACCACCACGGCGTCCTGGGGCTTCTGGGAATCCCATCAGCGCGGCCGGAGCGGCCTGGGACAGGCTCCGGGGCAGGTCCGACCCGCCTCCCCGGCGCCGCCGCGGCTCGGCGGAGACCCACTGGGGTGAGTGATTGAGCCACGTCCGGGATCCCGGCCTGTCACCCCGTAGTCCCCACCGCCTTCCACCCTGCCAGGCTCCAACTCGGGGCTCCGGCGGGGTCCCAGCTCCGGGGGGGACACCCCTCCATCTCCTCCATCTTCATCCTCAACTCCCGCTGTCTTTTCGAACCTGGGACGCTCCCCTTGGGCGCGTCCTCCCGCCGGACGACCGTCCTCCGCCTCGGGGGACGCGCCTAGGACGCACGACGCCCCCTCCCCAGCCGGACCGGGGGTGTGAGAGCTCGGACCTCTTCAGCTCCCCCGCGCCTCGGCACCCGGATCGCTGCTTTAGGCAGTCGACATACTACACCGGAGCCCGGGCAGGCGCACCCCCGAACCCCCGGGACTGGGGCTGGGGGCGGGGGCGGCGCCGGCGCGGAGGGCCCAGTCCTCGGGCGTCCGCAGCCTCCCATTGGCTCCTGGGCCCGCCGCTCGGCCTGGCGGGGCCGGGGCTGGTCCGCCCGGGCGTGGGGCGGGGCCTCCCGAAGCCCCTCCCCCGGCGAGGGAGGAGGGAAGAGGAGGAGGAGGAGGAGGAGGAAGGGGGGGCGGAACACAAAACCTGCGAGGTTTTTTTTTTTCCGTTTGCATTTAATTAAAAGAAATTTTTTTTGCATACCCGAGGGACGCTCCCCGGCGCGGGCGCGGGCCCGGGGCGCGCGGGCCTGGGCGCGGGGCGGCGGCGGGGGCCCGGCGGCGGCTGCGGAGCGGCCGCCATGCGATCAGGCAGTGCGCTGACCGGCCCGGCCGGCCGGCCCCTTCTGGGTCCTCCCTTTGCAGCCCGTGCGGGGCCGTCTCGGAGACCCCGCGCCGACGGCTGCTCAAACATCAGGGTGAGTTTCTCACAATGTAGCAATTTCTCTTTAAATCTCTTAACTCTCTCTACCTGCGAGTCGGGGCTGTGACAGGGCGCAAAAGCGAGGGGGGAGTGGGGGTTGGCGGCGAGGGTGTGTGTGGGGGGAGCCGGAGCCGGGGCCGAACCCACCCCCGCGACACTCACACACTCAGCCCCCCAGCCGGGGCGCAGCGCCCGCTGCCTCTTTTTTTTTTTTTCTGCTCGGCGCCCACCGCCACCGGCACCCCCCCGCCCCGCGTCTCTCCCACCACCGCCGCCGCCCCGATCCTACGGGGACCCCCCCCAACCGGCTTCCCTGCCCAGACCCGGCGCCCGGTGCCTCCCCGGCCCTCCCGCCGGCTGCCGGGGATACAATGGAGCGGCGGGGAGAGGAGAACTAACGTTCCACGGGGGGAGGGGCGCGGAGACCCCCTCCCCGGCCTGGCCCCCTCCCCTCGCCCCGCTCCCCGCCTTTCGGGGAAGGCGAGGGCCACCGGGCAGCGGGCGGCGATCTCCCTGCCGGAGGCGGCGAGCCTGCATCTCCCCGCCTCGCTTGGCCCCTGCGCCCCCTCCCCAAATCCCTCCCGTGGGTGTCGCGGACACGGGGGGCCCCTGAGAGCTGGGGAGGGATGGATGGGGAAGGAGGCCATCGGGGCTCCCCCTCCGCACCGCTCCTAAACAATGAAAGGAGTTGACTTGACCCCCCACCCCCGGCAGTGGAGGGAGGTGACCCCCTCCCCCATCCCCAGCTGAGGTTCATCCCGGAGGGGGCCGTTACGGGTGTGGGGGGGTGAGCGCCTCTCCTGTCACCTCCCGAGGTTCGGGGCGGCCCCCCATCTCCTCCCTTTCGGCCTGGGAACGGGAGGCACCAGGCCGGGCCGGGGCACGGCGCTCGGGTGGTGACCTTTAGACAAAGGCAGCCCTTTCCCCGGGGTGAGCCCGGACGAGTTGGGCCCGCGGCCTCCTCGGGCCCCTGCGGAGGGCAGCCAGGCCGCGGGCACCCGGAGGGAGGGATGGAGGAGGAGGGAGGAGGGATGGAGCCATCTGGATTTCCCATCCCCGGCTGCCCTCGGCTGCTTCCCCGACTCCTGTCACGGGCAGCCGCGGGGAGACGAGGGACCAGGGGCTGCCTGGGCCTTGGTGCGCCGCCAGCCGGGACGACCGGGCGAGGAGCCGCGGAAGGGCTCGACTCGGGCTTGGGCGCCGGTGGTGATTGGAAGGCACTAGGGCTCCTTCCTCTACGCGCCCCTTTGTTTTGCTTTGTGGTTCTGAGCAGCTGAACTTCCCTGGAGGTGGGGTCAGAGGCCGCAGTGTCAGCTCTCCCGGGGAGGCCCGGGTGACAGGTCCTAGTCTCTGATGTCCCCAGCCTTGTGGGCTGCAGTCTGTGCCCAGGTCCGTGTCCTGACCATCGCCCCCTTTTGTCAACCCCCCACCCCACCTACCACCTACCCATAATATAATACAGATCTAGGGATGGCTTTCTCTTAACTCCTCTTTACAGAGGGCACTTGTCAGGGAAACTAGAAACATCCCGGGCTTCAAGGCCTGAGATTTGGGATAAGCTCTCTGTGCTTTTCACCTCTTCCAGCACCTGGGGTGGGGCGGGGGGATCTGTCAACTCTGACCTGCCCTGGGTCATGAGAAAACAGGGGAGGACAACTCAGGAAGCAACCACTTCCCATGCTGGTAGAATTTTGGGGGCACGTTGACCTCCCTTGTTTTCCCCATAGCTCCCTCCACCCCCCCAATGGAAATATTAAGAACAATATTTCTCTAACTAGGGAGCCTCTTTCTGCCGCTGCTAAATGCATTACACACTGGCCACAGTCCAAGGAGGAAGTGGAGGGACAGACATTATTCCCATTTTCCAGACAGGTTCATGGAGGCTCAGAGAGGTTAAGGGGCTTGCCCAGGATCACACAGCCCTGGGTCACACAGAGCCCCAATTCGTTACCTCCTAGAGTATTTCCATCTCAGTTAGAAAATCTTAAGCTCTTCTGTCCCACCCTTTGGCACTTTGCTTCTCTGACTTCAGTGGACCTGGTTGGAAATGTAGCTAATACCTAGAAGCGGTGGCCAGATTTGTTTTCCCTGGGAGCTGGTTTTGGGAAGGGGTGTACTTGGAAGTGGGGCTGAGGGCAGGATCATTTATTTCGCTTGTGGCTGGAATGAAGAATTGCCTGCAGGAGCTGAGAATTGGAGGCCTGTGAAGAGTCAGGGAGGGGGAGTCCCAGGCCTGGCCAGTGATGGGCTTGGGGCACCTAGGAGCTGGCCCCAGTCATGCTCTCCCTTCTCCGACTGAGCAGGGTACTTGGCCACATTTGCTGCTACTAAGCCCTACCTGGAGAGAAGCTGAACTGTTTGGGACTGTTGTCATCTGGTTGTTACTATGCCCTGTGACCCGCTGTCACTTTGCCATATCATGGCCCTTTGATGCAACTAGCGGAGAACTTTCTTTTTCTTTTTCTTTTTTTTGAGACGAAGTCTTGTTCTGTTGTCCAGGCTGGAGTGCAGTGGCACAATCTCGGCTCACTGCAACCTCCGCCTCCTGGGTTCAAGCAATTCTCCTGCCTCAGCCTCTCAAGTAGTTGGGATTACAGTTGTGCACCACCACGCCCTGCTATTTTTTTTTTTTTTTTCTGTATTTTTAGTAGAGGTGGGGTTTCACCATATTGGCCAGGCTGGTCTCGAATTCCCAACCTTGTGATCTGACTGCCTCGGCCTCCCAAAGTGCTGGGATTACAGGCGTGAGTCATCATACCCAGCAGCAGAGAGCTTTCTTGCCTGTCTCTCTCTGGCCTGATCTGCTCTGTAACCTTAGTCAGGTCATTTAACTTCTGGTCCTCAGTTTTGTCATCTGCAAGTAGGGATAATTATAGTTTCTCTAAGTGACCCGGAGGTGGGTAAAAGTATTATCCAAACGTGTCATTTATAGTTATCATTCAGCAGGCAGGGTGTGCAGTGTGGGTGCAGGGCAGGAAGGTCAGCTGCTGGCATTGAATTTTTTTTTTGAATTTTTTTTTTTTTTTGCAATAGAGTCTTTCTTTGTTGCGCAGGCTAGCGTGCAATGGCGTGTGATCTTGGCTCACTGCAACCTCCACTTCCTGGGTTGAAGTGATTCTTCTGCCTCAGCCTCCCGAGTAGCTGGGATTACAGGCACCCATCACCACACCCAGCTAATTTTTGTATATTTAGTAAAGATGGAGTTTCACCATGTTGGCCAGCCTGGTCTCGAGGTCCTGACCTCAGCTGATCTGACTGGCATTTAAATTTAAGATTAGGTGCTGTGGCTCACGCCTGTAACCCCAACACTTTGGGAGACCGAGGCAGGAGGATCACTTGAGCCCAGGATTTCAAGACCAGCCTAGGCAACATGATGAGACCCTGTGTCTACAAAAAATCAAACAATTAGCTGGGCATGGTGGCACTTGCCTGTGGCCCTAGCTCCTTGGGGGTGACGATGTCGGACGATTGCTTGAGCCGAGGCATTTGAGGCCAGGGTGAGCTGTGATTGTGCTCTCAACGCTGGGCAACAGAGTGAGACCCTGTCTCAATAATAATAATAATAATAATAATAAATTAAATAAAAAATTTAAAGGTGAATAGAGGACTTTGCCCCAGAAGAATTCCCTGTGGTGGGGGAAGGCCAATTGCAAACAAACAATTTCCCTCAGTGCCACGTACCCTCTGAGCGCTTTGGGGACTGGGGCCCTACCCCTTAAACACTTTACCCATGCTGAATACATATTTACCTGGCGGGGTGGAGGGGTGGGGGCTGAGGGAGAGAGGCTGGCCCCAACTCACTGGGTGTAGGAGGTAATACAGGTGATCTTGCCATTTTACAGATGAGGAAACTGAGGCGAGGGGAAGCACTTTGGGAGGCTGAGGCGGGTGGATCATAAGGTTGGGAGTTCGAGACCAGCCTGGAATATGGTGAAACCCCATCTCCATGGCCGAGCCAGGACTCCAAGCCAGACAGCAGAGATTAGTGGTGGGGACTCCATATTTGTCAACAGAACTGGGGAGATGGTACTTCATGGAGTCTGATCCCAGAAGCGTTGAGGGACCCCTAATCCCTGCAGCCACTGCCCCCTACTTTAAGTGCAGATATTTCCCTTGGTGAAATGACAGGCATAAATAATAATTCTCGGGGGAGGTGGGCAGGAGGAGAGGGGCTCTGGAGAAGTCGCAGATCTCTCAAGGCTGAGTGCTGGCTCAATGTAGGAACTGATCTTTTCGGAGGGTGGTGGGAGAAGTCTGAGTGAGGCCCAAGAGGGTCTCCCTGCTGACTTCCTTCCCAGAGGCCTCCGGCCCTTCCCCACCCTTCCTTTAGGAGATGGGGTCTGCCCCAGGTTATGGAAGGGCCAAGGGATCAGGGCCCAGAGGTCTGGGAATGGGGAGTTCCTGGGGGTGTGTAGGGCTCCCCAGGTTCCCGTGGGCCACCTTGTAGCCCCAGGTCCAGCCAGCAGGGCAGTTCCCCGCCAGCTCTCAACCCCCACCCCCCAGGCTGCCTTGACTCCAGGTCTCAAGAATGCAGAAGGCTGCTGGTAAGGGAAGTTAATTGGAAACAGGAAAACATGGCATTCCTTTCCAGGCCGCCTGGGCTTGGAAGGCAGAGGGGGCTGCCATTTCCCCTCTCCCGCCCTGCAGGGGAGAGGGGTGAGGAGCATGGTTGTCTTGCCTTGGTCATAGTTGAGCCTTCTTCCCCCACCAGGCACCCTCACTTAGTAGAAAACAAGAATAGTTACCCGCGCTGCGTGTCCACGATGTTAACTGCCCCCATCCCCCAGCAGAACGAATTGCCCCCTCCTTACTCACCCCTTCACACCCCTCTGGTTTTTTGTCCCCGGTCTAGCCTGAGCTAGCTCCCTGCTAGCAGGCACCTTATGCCACACCAGAGGAAGCGTTTGGTGGAGGGGTCCTTAGGGAGTGTCTCCTGGTTCCGTTCCTTGCATTCTCCTCTGCCTGGAGTACTACCATTAGAGTTGTGTCCCAGTTGACTGAAGCTTTTGTGTCTCAGGAACAAGCAAGTTTCCCCAGTGGAGAGAGAGGGTTTTCTAAGGCATTTCTAGTTTGGTGACAATTAGTTTTGTGTATGAGTGTATGTATTCATTGGTGGTGGGGGGGGGGTATTGGCAAAAGCAGAGAGGGCCTTTGTTTCTTTAATTGTTCCCAATTAAACTTCCTGAGGGCCTACTGTGTGGCAGGGCCCTAGGGAGCAGTTAAGTCATAGGGATCCAGTCCAGGAGGAGGAGAGAGAAGGGTTGGATTAGCTGTTGTGGGGTTTCATTCATGCTGCCTGGGTGGTCTGAGACAGCATCTTTCTCTCTCTGCCTTTCGTTCTTTTTTTCCTAAGTGATACATAGCACACAGGGCAAATTCAGAATACCAAAGATGACGTGTCCCTGTATCCTCCCCAGAATCCCTGGTCCCCTAGCTCTCTTCCCCAGAGCAGCCGCCACCATTCTGATGTTCTGTGTGTGTACTTTTATATACCGATGTATGTCTTTAAAACCATTCAGGCCGGGCACGGTGGCTCACGCAGGTAATCCCAGCTCTTTGGGAGGCTGAAGTGGACAGATCACCTGAGGTCAGGAGTTTAAGACCAGCGTGACCAATGTGGTAAAATCCCATCTCTACTAAAAATACAAAAATTACAGGCCGGGCGCGGTGGCTCAAGCCTGTAATCCCAGCACTTTGGGAGGCCGAGGCGGGTGGATCACGAGGTCAAGAGATCGAGACCATACTGGTCAACATGGTGAAACCCCGTCTCTACTAAAACTACAAAAAATTAGCTGGGCATGGTGGCACGTGCCTGTAATCCCAGCTACTCAGGAGGCTGAGGCAGGAGAATTGCCTGAACCCAGGAGGCGGAGGCTGCGGTGAGCCGAGATCGCGCCATTGCACTCCAGCCTGGGTAACAAGAGCGAAACTCCGTCTCAAAAAAAAAAAAATTACAAAATAAAAAAGTTAGCTGGGTGTGGTGGTACACACCTGTAATCCCAGCTACTCAGGAGGCTGAGGCAGGAGAATTGCTTGAACCTGGGAGGTGGAGGTTGCAGTGAGCTGAGATCGCGCCAGCCTGGGTGCTCCAGCCTGGGCAACACAGCGAGATTCCGGCTAAAACGAACAAAGAAAAAACTATTCATCTTACACAGATGGTAGTCTGCTCTATCCATTGCTTTCTTCCTGCTTCATCTTCCTGGGAGACCTCATGTAGGTCTTCCATCCTTTTCTTGGCTGTGTGGTATTCCTCTGTGTGGGCGAATCCTCCTTTACTATAATGGATGTGGAGGCGTTTCTGAATGTTTCTGTTTGCAGCCTGGGAAGGCACAGGTCCACACACATTACAGGAAAGTGGGTGTGCCTGTGGTGGCCTCCTGGAAGTGGGATTGATAGATCAAGGGCCAGCAATTTGTCCTTTGCTGGCTCTTAGGGGGTACCTTTGATGCTGTACCTTTTTAATTTTTTGAGACACAGTCTTGCTGTGTCACCCAGGCTGGAGTGCAGTGGCGCCATCACTTTTCACGGCAGCATTGCCCTTCCCGGGCATGAGTGAGCCTCGCATCTCAGCCTCCCCAGTAGCTGGGACTACAAGTGCCCACCACCACACCCAGGGAGTTTTTGTATTTTTTTGTTAAGACGAGGTCTCACTGTGTTGCCCAGGCTGGTCTCCAACTCCTGCTCAAGGACTCTTCCCGCCTAAGCCTCACAGAGTGCTGGGATTATAGGCATGAGCCACTGCGCCCGGCCCCTTGTGCCGCACCTTGAAGGACCTTGTTCTCTTTCTCTCCTGTTCACTGTGATCCCGCCTGTCGCCCAGGCTGTGTCTCCAGGCTGCACCTGCACATGTCTTTGCCTCCTCCGGTGACCTCCTTGCATCTGATGAGCTTCTTGCCTCTTCCTCCTCCTTATGGGCTGCATCACGTGCTTGCCACCTGGTGTGGAGGTCGGGAGTGTGGGCTCTGGACCCTGCCAGTTGGTTCTGATCCCAGTTCTGCCACTTGCTGGATGAATGGCTGTGGACGGGGGCCTTGCTTGGGGCCTTGGTTTCCCCCTTTTCTTTTTCTTTCCTTTTTTTTTTTTTAAAAACAGAGTTTCACTCTTGTTGCCCAGACTGGAGTGCAATGGTGTCATCGTGGCTCACTGCAACCTCTGCCTCCCGGTTTCAAGGGATTCTCCTGCCTCAGCCTCCTGAGTAGCTGGGATTATAGGCATTCGCCACCACACTTGGCTAATTTTGTTTTTTTTAGTAGAGTCGGGGTTCCTCCATGTTGGTCAGGCTGGTCTTGAACTCTTGGCCTCAGGTGATGTGCCCACCTCAGCCTCCCAAAGCGCTGGGATTACAGGTGTGAGCCACCGCACCTGGCCTGAGCCACTGTGCCCAGGTTTCCCCCTCTTTTAAGTGAGTTAATCTCAGTATCTATTTGGTAAGGCTCTTTGAGGGTTCCCAAACACCCATAAAGTGTCAAGGTAGCCCCATCACTCAGTGTTGGTGTCACCTGTCATTTTTAGGCAGTTCTTTCTCCTGTGGACTGTGACCCCTTATTTGGCAGGCGTTGGATGGAATGCTGACTTCTCTGCCTAATTGCAGTGTGACTCTGGGCAAGCGATCCCTTTGCGTGGCCTCAGTTTCCTTGTCTATAAAGTGGGCTCATGATGCCTCCCTTGTAGGGTCTGCTGTAAGGCTGAACAAAGCAATGTTCTGTCCAGCTGGGCATGCAGTTGCTTTCAGGAACTAGCAAATGATGCTGCTGTAGTTTTCCCTATGATTGCTGTTCTCCCGTGGGGCTCACGCTGACTCCTCTGCTCTGAAAGGTCCCCATTGTCTTCCTGAAAGGCACACGATGAACAATGTTGGCATTTTAAACCGTATGGCAGCAGAGGGCACGCAGCAGGCTGCTCCGGCATGAGGCACACAGGGCTTCCCGATACCGTGCCTCAGTTTCCCCATCTGGAAGAATGGGCATGGGAGGAAACCAACCTCAGGCATGCTCAGTCTTCAGTACAGTGCCTGAGGTATAGCCAGCGCCTGAAAAAATGTGTGGCTGTAATGAGAATAATTATTATTAAGTAGCATAGTCTCCCATAGGATCAGATACCCAAGTCGCTATGGCCTTCCCCGCAAACCCTAGGCAAACAGTGCTGGCTTTTTTTTTTTGATGGAGTTTCGCTCTTGTTGCCTAGGCTGAAGTGCAATGATGTGATCTCAGTTCACCACAACCACCACCTCCCAGGTCCAGGCGATTTTCCTGCCTCAGCCTCCTGAGTAGCTGGGATTACAGGCATGTGCTACCACTCCAGGCTAATTTTGTATTTTTAGTAGAGACGGGTTTCTTCATGTTGGTCAGGCTGGTCTCGAACTCCCGAACTCAAGTGATCCACCTCCCTCAGCCTCCCAAAGTGCTGGGATTACAGGCTTGAGCTACCATGCCCCACCAGTGATGGCATTTTAAATGGAAGGCACAGAGCTGGTGTTGGTGGCTCATGCCTGTAATCCCGGCACTCTGGGAGGCTGAGGCAGATGGATCACCTGAGGTCAGGAGTTTGAGACCAGCCTGGCCAACGTGGTGAAGCCCTGTCTCTACTAAAATACAAAAATTAGCCAGGCATGGTGGTGCATGCTTGTAATCCCAGCTACTCAGTAGGCTGAGGCAGGAGAGTTGCTTGACCTGGGAGGCGGAGGTTGCAGTAAGCTGAGATGGCACTACTGTACTCCAGGACGACAGAGCGAGACTCCGTCTCAAAAATAAAATAAAAGAAAGACAATGTCCAGATACCCTTTGGGCCTCAGTTTCCTCTTCCGCAACAGAGCTTCCTCTGCTTTGGGTGCTGTGAAGCTTCAATGAGTGAAGATGTGGGAAGCTTTTTAGAATAGGACCTGGCTCTCGGGAATGCTCAGTGAAGATTCACTTTCTTTTTTTTTTTTTGAGATGGATTCTCACTCTTGTTGTCCAGGCTGGAGTGCGATGGTGCGATCTCGACTCACCACAACCACCGCCTCCCGGGTTCAAGCGATTCTCCTGCCTCAGCCTCCCGAGTAGCTGAGACTACAGGCATGCACCACCACACCCAGCTAATTTTTGGAATTTTCAGTAGAGATGGGGTTTCTCTATGTTGGTCAGGCTGGTCTCGAACTCCTGACCTCAGGTGATCCACCCACCTCAGCCTCCGAAAGTGCTGGGATTACAGGTGTGAGCCACCGTGCCCGGCCGAAGATTCACTTTGATTCTTCTTATTTTTTTATTTTTATTTATTTAATTTAATTTTTTTTTTTTTTTCAAGACAAGAGTCCTGCTGTGTGCCCAGGCTGGATGGAGTACAATGGCACAATCTGAGCTCACCACAGCCTCTGCCTCCTGGGTTCATGTGATCCTCATGTCTCAGCCTCGTTAGCTATGACTACAGATATATGGGCCACAACACCCAGATAATTTTGTATTTTTTTGTAGAGATGGGGTTTGGCCATGTTGGCCAGACTGGTCTCGAACTCCTGGACTCAAGCAATCCACCCTCCTTGGCTTCCCAAAATGCTGGGATTACAAATATGAGCCACCATGCCTGGCCTATTATTTTTAATATTTTATTTTATTTTATTTCATGTGACAAGGTCTTGGTATATTGCCCAGACTGGTCTCCAACTTCTGGGCTCAAGCAGTCCTCCCACCTTGGCCTCCCAAAGTCCTGGGAGTGTAGGCATCAGCCACTGTACCTGGCCATCTTTACTTATTATTATTATTATTATTATTATTTTCTTTTTTTTGCCATCTAGACTTTGCTTGGCGGGTTTATTATTTTAACTTACATTTTTTATTTTTTTGAGACAGGCTCTCACTCTGTCACCCAGACTGTAGTGTAGTGGCGCAATCTCGGCTCACTGCAACCTCTGCCTCCCAGGCTTCAGCGATTTTCCTGCCTCAGCCTCCTGAGTAGCTGGGATTACAGGCGTGCGCCACCATGCCTGGCTAATTTTTGTGCTTTTGGTAGAGATGGGATTTCACCATGTTGGCCAGGCTGGTCTCGAACTACTGACCTCAGTTGATCCGCCTTCCTAGGCCTTCCTAAGTTCTGGGATTACGAGCATGAGTTACACACCTGACCTTTTTAACTTTTTGTTAAGGAAATTTTAAAGCACTCACCAAGAGTTGAGAGAATAGCATAGCCATCCTCTGTATAACCATCACCAGCTTCTGCAAGAATTTTTTGCTGATCTTTTTTTGGCCATTATGCCTTTCCTACCCTGCAAATATATATATTTTTCTTTTTTACCAAGCAAATACCAGATCATTTCCTCTGTATTATTATTGTTATTAATGGTATTGTTATTTCTGGGATCCAGAATTTGTTTCAGCACCTCCGGAGTCTGTCCTGTTCTGTGAAGGAAGTGGCATTAGGCCCATTTCACAGGTTGGGGAAACTGAGGCAGCAGAGAGTGCTTTGATCAGGTTGTCCTTTTTCTGTGATCACCCTTTGGGACTGTGGTGAATTCCCTGCCTTAGCCACACCAAGCCTGGAACCCTGAGGGTTGTTTCTGGTGACACAGGTTTGGTGGGGTTCCACCTGGGGGCATACAGTGTGGGGTACTGGTTCTGTTACTCTGTGCAGAAATCATCCTCCTAAAGGAAGAGTTGAAGTGGGGCTGGCAGCAGGGGTGGACCCCTAGGATGACCCTGGAGGTGACAAGCAAGTGGGTCAGCTGTGTGGATTAAAGTCCTGTTTCTGCTCCTTCTAACCCCGGGACTTGGTGGCAAGCTCTTTGCCTCCTTTAGGCCAGCCTAGAGAAGCGGAAATGCAGGAGAAATAATAAATGCTTCTTTGGATAACCGTATTGTTAAATAAGGTTTAGCGCGGAGAGGATGTTTTCCAAGTGCCTAGCTTACAGTAAACAGTCACTATTGTTACTGTTGTTAGTTGTTGCCTCTGCATGTACGCTTGAGGTTGGGGACAAAAATGAGCTTTCTTTCTCTTTCTTTTTTTATTCTGAGACAGTCTTGCTCTGTCCACCAGGCTGGAGTGCAGTGGCTCGATCTCAGCTCACTGCAACCTGTGCCTTCCATGTTCAAGCAGTTCTCCTGCTTTAGAATCCTGAGTAGCTGGGGTTATAGGCATGCACCACCACACCCAGCACGTTTTTATATTTTTAGTGGGGACAGGGTTTCACCATGTTGGTCAGGCTGGTCTCGAACTCCTGGACTCGTGATCTGCCCACCTGGGCCTCCCAAAGTGCTGGGATTACAGGCATGAGCCACCGAGCCTGGCCCAAATGTGCTCTTTCTAGGGTTGCAGACAAAGGGTTAATGCCCCTGGACTCCTCAGCCCGGCCCCGCTGCCTTCATTCCCTCGCCATGCCCACCCTGTCCCTCTGCACTCTCCCTTTGAAATGCTCACCTGCTTAGGGGGCTGCCAACTTCTGCGTGGCCCCTGTCAGCCGCGTAGGTCCTCTGTGTCCCAGCCTGGTAACCTTGGGAATGAAGTAAGCGGGAATATCTGTCTGCGGCTATGAGACCCTTGCTAATGACCCTTGGGGTCCTTGAGAGAGCGCCTGGTCATCTCTGCTGACTGGAGGCAGAGGATGGCCAAGTGTCCAGGGACGCCTGCAGGTGAAGCTCCCCAGAGCTACCTCTCCAGAGGCCGGATACCACCTCTTGTCCACTGTGTGAGGCTGGGCAGGCAGATAGATGCCCATAGCCCCTGCCTCACAGGGTGACTTTGACAGTTCGCTGGACTGTAACCTCCATCAGCTGGCATGCATTGCGCCGCATTGCGCCTCATTGACCTCAGACACTAGGCACCCAGCCTGGGTGAGGGAGGTCTCCCTGGGAGAGGTCTTAGCTCACAGCCTAACAAACCCTTGGGATACTGGTGGAATTTCTCTCCCTAGAATGTGCATGGTGACCTCCTACTGTTTTTTTTTTTTTTTTTTTTTTGTCAGAATCTCACTCTGTCGCCCAGGCTGGAATGCAATGGTGCAATATTGGCTCACTACAACCTCTGCCTCCCGGGTGTAAGCCATTCTCCCTGCCTCAGCCTCCTGAGTAGCTGGGATTACAGGCGCCCGCCACCATGCCCAGCTAATTACCGTATTTTTAGTAGAGACAAGGTTTCTCCATGTTGGCCAGGCTGGTCTTGAACTCCCAACCTCAGGCTGGTCTCAAACTCCTGACCTCAGGTGATCTGCCCGCCTTAGCCTCCCAAAGTGCTGGGATTACAGGTGTGAGCCACCGTGACTGGCCTTTCCCAGTCCTTTTTCATTGAAGTGTAATTTGTATACAGTAAAATTCACAGAGGGGCCAGGTGTGGTAACTCCCATCTGTAATCCCAGCACTTTTCGGGAGGCTGAGGTGGGAGGATCACCTGAGGTCAGGAGTCCGAGACCAGCCTGGGCAGCACAGTGAGATCCTGTCTCTCCAAAAAAAATAAAAACCTTAGCTGGTTGTGGTGGCTCCCGCCTGGAGCTACTCTGAAGGCTGAGGTGGGAGGATTGCTTGAGCCCACAAGGCTGAGGCTGCAGAGGGCCATTCATTAAAATGCACATAGCTTAAGCATGCCTTTCCGTGAGTCCTCACCCCTATCAAGACACAGCACATTCTCGTGACTGCCAGAAAGTTGCCCTGTGCCCCTTCTGGTCAGCACGTGTTCCCAGAAGCAGTTACTGGCCTGCCTTGTCATCGTGGGTCAGCCTTGCCTCTTCTAGAATTTCACAGAGGTGAGCACCTGCCCTGTGGAGTCCGTTGGGTTGGGCATCCTGGCTCAGCAGCATCTTTTTGAGATGCAGGCATGTTGGTGTGTGTATTGCAAGTGCCTTCCTTTAAGAAATTCTTTCCCGTGAGTTATTTCTTCAGGACTGGCTTTCTCCCAAGGCTCCAAACTGCAGAAGTTGAGAAGGGAGTGCTGTGTTCCCTGTGTCTGAGCTCCTGGCATGCAGTAGGTGCTCTGTAGATGCTTGTTGAATGAATGGATGGATGGATGACAGTCATGTCCTAGGAATGGAGAAAGGGGAGCAGAGACCCCGTCTTTGGAGTTTTCGTATGTTTCTCAAAGAGGGTCCCTCTGGCTGGGGCTCAATGGCTCACACCTGTAATCCCAGAACTTTGGGAGGTTAAGGCGGGCAGATCACGTGAGGTCAGGAGTTTGTGATCAGCTTGGGCAAGATGGTGAAACCCCGTCTGTACAAAAACTACAAAAGTATCCGGGCATGGTGGTGCATGCCTGTAGCCCCAGCAACCCGGGAGGCTGAGAGGTGGGAGGATCACTTGTGCCCAGAAGGTCAAGGCTCCAGTTAGCCGTGATCGCACCACTGCACTTTAGCTTGGGCGACAGAGCGAGACTCTGTCTCAAAAAAAAAAAGAGAAAAAAAGTCCCATCTGCTTCCAAATGACCTGGGATGTTTGTGAAGAATGACCATCCCTGGGCCCCATGCAGACCAAACTCTGGGGAATCCCCATGAGTGGAGTCCGGGCATCAGCATTTTCTTTTCTTTTCTTTTCTTTCTTTCTTTTTTTCTTTTTTTTTTTTTTTTTTTTTGAGACAGAGTCTGGCTCTGTCTCCTCTGCTGGAGTCCAGTAGTGTGATCTCAGCTCACTGCAACCTCCACCTCCTGGGTTCAAGCGATTCTCCTGCCTCAGCTTCCCTAGTAGCTGGGATTACATGCATCCACCACCACACCCAGCAATTTTTTGTATTTTTAGTAGAGATGGTGTTTCACCATGTTGGTCAGGCTGGTCTCCTGACCTCAGGTGATCCACCTGCCTCAGCCTCCCGAAGTGTTGGGATTACAGGTGTGAGCTGCCATGCCCGGCATTTTCATCAAGCCTCATCTCTGGGCAGTTCTTTGGCACAGGCAGCTCAGTCCTAAGTCCTAGGCCTCCTCTGGCGGCAGCAGAGTTCCCCAGCAGGTCTGTCATCCTGTCAAGGTGGCCATGGGTCTTGGCGCAGTGCTCAACCTCTGTCTATAGGCAGTGCCTGTCCTGGCTCGGCTGCCTCCCAGGTGCCTGTGTGTGAGCCTGGAGTCCTGTACTCACTCCCTAAGTGCTGTTCCAAGAGGGAATGAATGGGAACCTGCAAGGCAGGTCAGGATGGTCAACCTCCCGACTGCTCAGCAGGGAAACTGAGGCTTCATGGGTTCAGGTGTTTCTCCTGCAGTTCACCTGGGAGTGAAAGCCGACATGCGGTATATCCTAGGCTAAGCAGCCGTCAGTTGTAAGATGCGTCTTCCTTTTCAGAGGCGGTAAAGTGTGGAAAACATGCATCTTGGAGTTGATAAAACTCAGGAAAAGTCCTCACCCACCTGCAGTTTGCTCGCTGTCTCAAGGCTATTTTGTGCAGGGTTGTTTTTTCTGTCAAATTTCTGTCTCTTTAGCCACAGGAACCAAATCCCCTGACATCTGCCCAGCCCTTTGTCCCTTCCCAAGCATGTCCCCTTCCATGGTTCTGCTTTTTTATTTAAAATTTTCTAGACTCTTTTTTGAGATGGAGTTTTGCTCTTGTTGCCCAGGCTGGAGTGCAGTGGCGTGATCTCGGCTCACTGTAAC
>NW_022437070.1:494676-504838 GCF_009761245.1 Sapajus apella | reverse complement strand
ATCTTGGCTCACTGCAACCTCTGCCTCCCGGGTTCAAGCGATTCTCTTGTCTCAGCCTCCTGAGTAGTTGGGAATTACAGGCGTGTGCCACCATGACTGGCTAATTTTTGTCTTTTTGGTAGAGACAGGGTTTCACCATGTCAGGCTGGTCTCGAACTCTTTTTTTTTTTGAGACGGAGTTTCACTCATGTTACCCGGGCTAGAGTGCAATGGCGCGATCTCGGCTCACCGCAACCTCCGCCTCCTGGGTTCAGGCAATTCTCCTGCCTCAGCCTCCTTAGTAGCTGGGATTACAGGCATGCACCACCATGCCCAGCTAATTTTTTGTATTTTTAGTAGAGACGGGGTTTCACCATGTTGACCAGGATGGTCTCGATCTCTTGACCTCGTGATCCACCCGCCTCGGCCTCCCAAAGTGCTGGGATTACAGGCTTGAGCCACCGCGCCCGGCCTTGGTCTCGAACTCTTAACCTCAGTTGATCCACCCGCCTTTGCCTCCCACAGTGCTGGGATTACAGGTGTGAGCCACTGCACCTGGCCTGAATTGGGAAACTTATTTAACTCAGTTTCTTTAATTTTTTTTTTTCCAAGATGGAGTCTTGATCTATTGCCCACAGTGGTGTGATCTCAGCTCACCACAACCTCTACCTCCCAGGTTCAAGTGATTCTCCTGCCTCAGCCTCCGAGTAGCTGGTGTTACAGGTGCGCACCACCACACCCAGCTAATTTTCATACTTTTTTTTTTTTTTTTTTTTGAGATGGAGTCTCACTCTGTTGCCCAAACTGGAGTGCAGTGGTGTGATCTCGGCTCACCGCAACCTCCACCTCCCAGGTTCAAGCTATTCTCCTGCCTCAGTCTCCCAAGTAGCTATGACTACAGGCAGGCACCACCACGCTCAGCTAATTTTTGTGTTTTTAGTAGAGATGGGGTTTCACTATGTTGGCCAGGCTGGTTTCCAACTCCTGACCTTGTGATCCGCCTACCTTGGCCTGGCCAAGATGGTGAATCCTTGTCGCTACTAAAAATAATATTTATTAGCCTGGCGTGGTGGTGGGTGCCTGCAATCCTAGCTACCTGGGAGGCTGAGGCAGAGAATTGCTTGAACCCGGGAGGCGGAGGTTTCAGTGAGCTGAGATCACGCCACTGCTCTCCAGCCTGGGTGACAGAATGAGACTCCATCTCAAAAACAAACAAAAATGTGCCTGTGTGTGTGTGTGTGTTCTCATATATTAGACATTACATCATTTAATAATATTTAATAGAAATATAAAACTATATAATATATACAAATATGTATCCCTGTTTATAAAATGCCCTTTTATTTTCACTCCCCTCCCCGTCGGTGACCTCCTGTGCTGGAGCAAATTGCTTGCTTTGTGCAGTGGATTTTTGCTTTACAGAAAGGATGCTGCTTCTGTTTCTCCTGCTCGTTTCCTCCCAACGCTGTTTGGAGGGTCACGGTGTTGGTCCCTATCCCTTTGTTCTGCTCCTCCATGCTGTGGCGCCCCACTCCTCTTGGGTCTTTTTCTCCCAGTGCTGTGTTTTGAGGGTCACCGTGTTGGTCCCTGTCCCTCTGGTCTCCCCCTCTTTGCTGTACCACCCCATAGACTGCAGGTAGCACAGTTCACTTAAAATCCTCCCGAGGGCCAGATCCCCAGGTTGCCACCATCTCCCTGTCACAGAGGCACAGAGGTAAAATGAGTTGCCCAGGGTCACACAGGGAGCTGCTGCCTGAGCTGGGATTTTCGTCCTCCTGGTGTAATTCAAACTTGCACTAAGGCCTCCTGCTGCCTGGACTGTGACCCATGTTCCTGCCTCCAGCATGAATAGCTAGTGCTGTGCCTTCAGGGACTGGGGAGAGTGATAAAGCAGGAACACACCCATTCCCCTGCAAAGCCAGATCAGTGTCCAAGGATTACCAGCTGAGCCTGGAGAGGTCTGGGGAGGAGGCATCAAGGTAGGCTTCCTGGAGGAGGGAGCTTCTCGGGCAGGCTTTGAGGGTTGGGGTTGGGGTAAGAGAAACAGGGAATCTATTGTGATCCAAGGTCATTGTCCTGAGCAGCTGGGTGAAAGGAAGTGTCCTTTTTTCTTTGAGATGGAGTCTCGCTCTGTTGCCCAGGCTGGAGTGCAGTGGCGCGATCTCAGCTCACTCCAGATCTCAGCTCACTCCATCCTCTGCCTCCTGGGTTCAAGCGATTCTTCTCCCTCAGCCTCCTGAGTAGCTGGGACTACAGGCGCGTGCCACCATGCTCAGCTAATTTTTGTATTTTTAGTAGAGGCGGGGTTTCACCATGTTGGTCAGACGGGTCTCAAACTCTTGACCTTATGATCCGCCCACCTTAGCCTTCCCAAGTGCTGGGATTACAGGCATGAGCCACCACACCCAAGGCCAGGAAGTGTTCTTTCTTGAGATAAGGCAGAGTTGACTGTGATGTGGGGAGTGCAAATTACAGAGAGAAAGCTCTAAACTCCCAGCTGGTGGCGAGGTGCAGAGCGGGAGATGGGGATGGCTGAGTGAATGTAGGGGTCACTGGTAAGAGACATGGCGTGAGGAATGATTGAAGTAAGTCCCAGGGGATGGTTCCCCAGGGAGAGGCTGACAGAGGGTTGAGAATCCACCTGGGTGGCTGCTGGTGTGTAGGTGGAGGGAGATTGGGACCAGGCAGGGTCAGTGTCTCTGGAGCCAAGCGGGGCATTTCTGCACAGGTTTTAGCTTAGACGGACGTGAGGTCAGGCTTCCTGCATTGGATACAGGTGGCCTGGAAGCAAAGATTTCCTGGGTTTGATGGGTGGAAATCAGCCTGGGTATGGTGTGGAGCCATGGAAAAGGGAAGGGAAGGCTTCCTGGATGGATGGAAGGCAGGCAGGCTAAGAGGCAGCCAGGGATTCTTTATTTTTTTATTTTTATTTTGAGATGGAGTCTTGCCCTGTCACCCAGGCTGGAGTGCAATGGCGTGATCTCAGCTCACTGCAACCTCCTCCTCCTGGGTTCAAACAATTCTCTTGCCTCAGCCTCCTGGGTAGCTGGGATTACAGGCTCATGCCACCGCATCTGGCTAATTTTTGCATTTTTAGTAGAGACAGGGTTTCGCCATGTTGGCCAGGCTGGTCTTGAATTCCTGACCTCAGGTGAGCTGCCCGCCTCAGCCTCCCAGAGTGTACCGCGCCTGGCCGATTTTTAAAAAACAGTCTTGCCACCCCCTGTGACTCCCTGGTGCCCTCAGGTGAAATCCCTTCAGCTCCTTGTACAAAGTCGGCCTGATCTGGCCTGGCTTATCTCCTACCCTTTCATCTTCCCTTTCTCACACCAAGCTTGTTCCTGCCTCCCCACCTCTGCCTGCGCCGAACTCTCGGCCCAGAGTCATTGTCCCCTGCTGCAAGCATACCCCAAAGACAGGAAGCAGGTTAGGTTCCAGACAGCGCAGTAAAGCGAGTATCACAATAGAACAAGCCACACAAGTTTTTTGACTCCCCGATGGCTATAAAACTTACATCTACACAATACTGCAGTCTATTAAGTGAGCAATAGCATTATGTCTAAGACAAAACTGGTGTACATACCTTAATTAAAAATTGCTTTAGGCCGGGTGCTGTGGCTCACGCCTGTAATCCCAACACTTTGGGATGATGAAGTCAGGAGTTCGAGACCAGTCAGGCCAATACGGTGAAACCCTGTCTCTACTAAAAATACAAAAATTAGCTGGGTGTGATGGCACGCACCTTTAGTCCCAGCTACTTGGGAGGCTGAGGCAGGAGAATCACTTGAATCCAGGAGGAGGAAGTTGCAGTGAGCCTAGATCATGCCACTCACTGCACTCTAGCCTGGGCAACAGCGAGACTCTGTCTAAAAAAAAAAATACATTTTATTTATATATATATATATATATATACACACATACATACATATAAAACTTTATTGCTAAAATATGCTGATTCAGACATAAAGTGAGCATGTTATTGGGAAAGTGATACAGATAGACTCACTGGACGCAGGGTTGCCATAAACTTTCAGTTTGTAAAAAAAAAAAAAAAAAAAAAAAAAATGCATTATATTTGAAGTGAAGTAAAGCAAAGCACAGTCCAGCAGGTATACCTGTACCTCCCACCACCATGCCATTACTTTTTTTTTTAAATAGGGTGTCATTCTGTCACCAGGCTGGAATGCAGTGGTGTGATTATACTCACTCCAGCCTTGGCCTCCCAGGCTGAAGTGAGCCTCCAGCCTCCAACCTCAGCCACCGAAGTAGCTGGGGCTGCAGGCATGCGCCACTTCACCCAGCTAATTTTTAAAAGTTTGATGGAGATGAGGTCTCACTGTGTTGCCCAGGCTGGCCTTGAATTCCCAGTCTCGTGTGATCTTCCTGACTTGGCCTCTGTTGCGATTACAGACATGAGCCACTATATGTGGCTTTTTTTTTTTTTTTTTGATGGAGTCTCACTCTGTTGCCCAGGCTGGAGTGCGTTGGTGTGATCTTGGCTCACTGTAACTTCTGCCTCCAGGATTCAAGCGATTCTCCTGCCTCAGCCTCCTGAGTAGCCGGGATTACAAGCGCCCGCTACCACGCCTGGCTAATTTTTGTATTTTTAGTAGAGATGGGTTCCACTATGTTGGCCAGGCTGGCTTTGGACTTTGACCTCAGGTGATCCGCGTGCCTTAGCCTCCCAAAGTGCTGGGATTACAGGTGTGAGTCACCACACCTGGCCTAGACTGGGTTTTTGAGTGTCTGAGCTGAGTTGGAGGCTTAGGAGAGAAAAGGAAAGAAGGTGAAGGAATATTCTAGAAGAGCCTGGAGGAGGCGGTACTGGGTTGGGCTCAGGAGTGAAGTTTGTTCACAGTCTGCATAGAGGAGAGGGTGTGAAGGCAGAGGGTGTGTGTACAATTGAGAAGGCATTCAGGAGGCCAGTGTGGGCCAGCTGGGAGACACAGGAGGAGAGGGAGGCCGTGGGGCCATGTGGGGGCCGGGGGCACGGAAAGCTGGTAGGCAGGGAGAACTCTGGCAGCTGCCCTGTTCTGGCGTGGAGAGGCACCTTTTGTTTCTCAGCCCCTGAGTCTTATGAGCAAATGGCGATTCTTAATTTGGGGGAAGAGGGAGCTCTGGTCCTTTTAGGAATCTGCTTAGAGGCCACAAGCTTTTCCCCAGAGAAACACACACTGCACTCTATATCCCAAAGTTTGGCAAAGGGTTTCAGGAGGGTTGGAAAGCCAGTTAAGAGCTGTTCCCGGATCGTGATGGCAACAAGCATAATAGTAACAGCCAACCTTACGCTGGCTCACCCCGGCCCAGGCTCTGGTCTGGGCCACTTACAAGCATCAACTCCTTCATTCACAGAAGGATGGGAGGAGGTAGGTGCAGGAAGCACCCCCATTTTACAGATGAGTAAACTGAGGCACAGAGCAGTTAAGTGACTTACCCAGAGCCCCACAGCTGCTAAGTGGCAGAGCCCCCGTCTCTTCCCTGGATGTTCTGGTCCCACAGCCTGTTTCTGTTTCGTTTTGGAGACAAGAGTCTCACTCTGTCCCCCAGGCTGGAGTGCAGTAGCGTGATCATGGCTTGCTGCAGCCGTCAACCCATACACTGGCACTTCCGCAAATAATATTTCTGCAGCAAATATAGCCGCGGCTGTTGCTACCAAGAGGGAGATCTAAGGACAGTCCTTGCAGTTCTGCTTTGCCCCACAGTGAGCCAGGGAAAATGTAAAGGATGGCTTGAGAGGTTTTTGGAGGTTGGAATTGCAGATTATGGGCCAGACCTAAAACGCCTACCTGGTAGGTTGGGTGTGGGGTTTAGTTGAGAAGATGTATTGGGGAATGACTGGCACATAACAAGGACTTTGTCAATGCTGGTTGCTATTGTTGTCAACTGTTACTGCTGTTACTGTCACTAACCAGCCTTCAGTCTATACGGGCCAGTGCAGGCACGCTGGGCTTGCTATAGATACATGGTTTCCTAGACTTTCTTGAGATGGAGTTTCACTCTTGTTGCCCAGGCTGGAGTGCAATGGCATGATCTCGGCTCACTGCAGCCTCCGCCTTCCGGGCTCAAGCGATTCTCCTGCCTCAGCCTCCCGAGTAGCTGGGATTACAGGTGCCCGTCACCATGTCCGGCTAATTTTTTTTTGTATTTTTAGTAGAGACAGGGTTTCACCATGCTGACCATGGCTGGTCTCGAACTCCTGACCTCAGGTGATCCCCTGCCTTGGCCTCCCAAAGTGCTGGGATTACAGGCGTGAGTCACCACGCCCGGCCCAGTTTCCTAGACTTAACATGCACACTAGTTCCTGGGAGATCCTGTTATCATGTGAGTTCTGAGTCAGTTGGTGCAGAGACTTTGCTTTTTTTTTTTTTTTTGAGACAGATTCTTGCTCTGTTGCTCAGGCTGGAGTGCAGTGGCATGATCATAGTTCACCGCAGCCTCAGCATCCTGGGTTCAGGTGATCCTCCCACCTCAGCCTCCCAAAGTGCTGGGATTACAGGTGTGAGCCGCTGCGCCCAGCCACCAATATCTCTTTGAAATCCTGCTTTCGCTTTATTTGGCTATATGCTCAGAAGTGGGATTGCTGGGTCATAGGGTGATTCTGCTTTTAATTTTTGAGTAGCTGCCATCAAATTTTATTTATTTATTTAATTTATCTGAGACAGAATATCACTCTGTCACCCAGGCTGGAGTGCAGTGGCCTGATCCTGGCTCACTGCAGCCTGGATTTCCTGGACTCAAGAGATCTCCCACCTCAGCCTCCCAAGTAGCTGGGACGGCAGGCATGCACCACCACACTTGGCCATTTTTTTTTTTTTTTTTTCTGAGACAGAATCTTGCTCTGTTGCCAGGCACCAGGCTGGAGTGCAGTGGCCTGATCTTGGCTCACTGCAGCCTCCGCCTCTTGGGTTCAAGCAGTTCTCCTGCCTCAGCCTCCTGAGTAGTTGGGACTAAAGGCATCTGCCATCATGCCTGGCTAATTTTTGTGTTCTTAGCAGAGATGGGGTTTTACCATGTTGGCGAAGCTGGTCTTGAACTCCTGACCTCAGGTGATCCACCCGCCTCGGCCTCCCAAAGCACTGGGATTACAGGCGTGAGCCACCGCGCCTAGCCATTCCCTGCTGCTTTTAAATGGAATATTTCAGTGTTCCATTTTATCTCCGCATTTACCCTGGTAGCACTACCTCTTTATTGCTGTCGACTTTCCGTTCTCTTTCTTTGACTAGGACCTTGGCTTTGAATCTGAGTGAGATGGGAGCCATGGGAGGGCTTTGAGCTGGGGAGTGACCCCACCTGACATTTTTATATCCATACCTGGGGTTGCTTATGCAAGAGTGTTTCTACCAGCCAGATTCCTGGAAGAGGAATCGCTGAGGCGAAAGGGAGCGAGCATTTAGACTTCGGTAGCCCCGCCAAGTTGCATTCCAGAAAGGCTTCACCATTCTCACTGCTGGCAAACAGCAGCCAGAGCTTTTGAGTGGCTGCTCCGTGCCAGGCCTGTGCTGGACTCCAGGGACATTGGCAGGAGTCAGCCTGGAGCTGGCTGCTTCCTGTCGGTCCTCAAGTCCTATGTCCGACCTCAAGAAAAGGTGAGGTTTTCAGAGGGACCATACAAAGGAGAAACGAGATGATTCTGGGTGGCAGAGGGCTGCCTGGCACATCCCAGGTGATATGAGAGCTGGCTGCATCCGATGGTACCACCATAGGGATCGTGACCAGGAGGGGGAGAGTATTGGACTGGGGACCGCACGTGTGGGCTCCCATCACTGTGCGCCATATTGGGGTGCAGTTGAGGGGTCAAATAATAGTACCTCCCTCACGGGACTTGTTTGGGGGGATTCAGTGAGAGGGCAGAGAGCACACAGTCAGAACTTAACCATCCGGGTTGTCATTTGACCAAATGATCAGTACAGTGGGAGGGGACCCCTTCAGGCATGGGTCCACCCAGCCTAGGGAAAGGCATGACTCAAGTTGTGGACGGTGTTTAAGGCTTGCGTCAGAGGAACTTGGGCTTGGAGCCCCAGCTCCCTCCTTCTCAGGCTGGTTATCTGTTAGACGAGGTTAAACGACAGCAGAGTCTGCTGCCCGGAGTGGTGCGAGGGCGGGGCTCAGTCAGATGATGGCAGCAAAGAGTTCCATATGTGTCCTGGACCACAGTGAGGGCTCATAAAGCTTAGCTGCTCTTATTCGTTGTCATTGTCATTCTTTTTTTTTTTTTTTTTTTCCTTTTATTTTTTGAGACAGAGTCTTACTTTGTCACCCAGGCTGGAGTGCAGCGGTGTTATCTCAGCTCACTGCAACCTCTATCTCCCAGGTTCAGCCTCCGAGCATCTGGGATTACAGGTGTGCACCACCATACCCGGCTAAGTTTTGTATTTTTAGTAGAGACGGTGTTTCCCCATGTCGGTCAGGGTGGTCTTGAACTCCTGACCTCAAGTGACCTGCCTGCTTCGGCCTCCCAAAGTGCTGGGATCACAGACCTGAGCCACCACGCCCAGCCTATTTTTTTCGAGATGGGATCTCCCTAGGTTGCCCAGGCTCGTCTTGAACTCTGGGCTCAAGTGTTCCTCCTGCCTCTCAGCCTTCCAAAGTGCTGCAATTACAGGCGTCAGCCACTGTGGCCGGATATTAAATTTAAGCCCTCATAGGCAACAGCCAGACCCTTTGTAGGACTAAAGCCCCAGAGAGGTGTGGGGCAGTTGCCCAGGGTCAGGAAATAACAGTAGAGATTGGAGGCCAGCTTCATCTGACCCAGGGTTCTTGGGCTTCCCCATTTCTGGCCTTTGGAGAGCTTCCAGGTTTAGGGAGCAAAGTCTGTTCCGCTGTTTTAACGGCCAGTGAACAAGACAAGATATGAAAACAACACCAGCAGCATCAATAATGCTCGTGGCACCTCATTTACCTGCAGTGACTCATCCAGGGACAAGACCTGACCTGAAGCCAGGCTATTTGTAACCCATCTTTATAGTGCTCCTCGTGAATATTCACGTTTGACTGCAGAAGCATTAACATTTGATTGCTGGGTGTCTCAGGGCCCACTGGGGCTGTTCAGTGCTTTCACCCTGACCCCCAGCAAAGCCTGAAAAAGTCTGCATTTCATTTATTTATTTATTTATTTACTCTTTGAGATGGAGTCTAGCTCTGTTGCCCAGGCTGGAGTGCAGTGGTGCGATCTCGGCTCACTGCAACCTCCGCCTCCCGGATTCAAGTGTGCCTCAGCCTCCCGAGTAGCTGGGATTACAGACACGGGCCATCACGCCTAGCTCATTTTTGTGTTTTTAGTAGAGACGGGGTTTCACCATGTTGGCCAGGCTAGTCTCGAACCCCTGACCTCGTGATCCGCCTGCCTCGGCTTCCCAAAGTGCTGGAATTACAGGCGTGAGCCACCACGCCCGGCTGTATGTCGGAACACATCCCACTTCAGAGGTTTCCAGTGAAAGATCAGGGACCCACATGAATGTAAATTCTGTTTCCCGCCTTCATACGCCCCAGGCTGCACACTGCACGCAGCGTCTGGCATCTCCCAGTCCCGTGTTTGATTGTATTGACCACTCAGCTCTCCAGTCCTTACCAGACGTGTGAGAATGAGCAGTGGCGTCAGGCCTTGACTGGCTCTGCAAGGTGGGCAGGAGGAGTGGGCGATGTAGCTTCTGGACCCCATTCTCTGAAGGCCCAGAGCCCGGAACCCAGAGTGAGGCCATGGTTGGGGATGGAGAGAAACGGGGAACGGCATCATGGGCTAACCCGGGCCTGCACTTGACGTGGATTGTGCCTTTTGGGATCCGGAGAAGGCTGTGTTGGCTGTTCCTGCTTTGGTGGGAACGAGGAGGGAGGCCAGACCTTGAAAGTGACCAAGCAGAGGAATTCAGGAAGAGTGCGCCGGAGGGATTTCATTCACTTTCCGCCTTGATCACTTGCACGGATCACTTGCACGCTGTCTGCAGCCTATGCCACTTCGCCAAACTCACTAGGTTGTCCAGAGCCACCTCAGACTTAATGTGTTCAACACCATGCTCCTGACACGGTCCTCCTCCCCAGGAAAAAACACATGAAAACCAAAACAAACAAGCAAAGCCTGCTTCTCTCCATGTTGTCACCGTCTCGGTAAACGGCAGCTCCAAGCTCCCAACTGCCTGGGCCAGATACTTCACCATCCATCACTCTCCTTTCTCTTTTAAAGTTAATT
>NW_022437070.1:442081-494576 GCF_009761245.1 Sapajus apella | reverse complement strand
GGCATTGATCTCACTGCAACCTCTGCCTCCCAGGTTCAAGCGATTCTCCCTTCTCAGCCTCCTGAGTAGCTGGGACTACAGATGCACGCCACCACACCTGGCTAATTTTGTATTTTTAGTAGAGGCGGTGTTTCACCATGTTGGCCAGTTTGGTTTCTAACGCCTGATCTCAGTGATCCACCTGCCTTGGCCTCCCAAAGTGCTGGAATTACAGGCGCCCGGTCTTCATTCCCTAAGTTTTAAGTTGCGTGCAGTTCTGAGTAGTGTGATGAAATCTCCGGCTGTCCTGCTGGGGACGTGAGTCACCCGTTTGTCTGGCATACCCACAGTGTACATGCTACCCGCCGTTACTTACTTAGTTGCTGTCTTGGTTATCTGACTGAAAAAGCATGGTGTGTATGTAGAGTTTGGTGCTGTCCTCAGTGTCCGACAGCCACTGGGGTCTTGGAATGTGTACCCGCCTTAAGGGGGACTGTTGCATTTGGATTTATGTCTGGCAGCGCCATCAAGAAGACACTTTCCCTGTAGAGTTGGTGGAAAAGCACGTGAATTAACATATGTGAAGCTTTTAGAGCAATGCCTGTTGGACTTGGCTGCATGCAAATAAAACAAAAAAAATTGAGCAATGCCTGAGACATCAAAAGCAACATAAATGTTAGCTGCTGTTCTTATAATTTTATTGTGGTATAATATACATAACAAAATTGAACCATTTCAACCATTTTTAAGTGTACAGTTCAGTGTCACTATGTACCCGCATGATGTTGTGCAACCATCGCTACTATCCATTTCTAGGACTTTTTTTTTTTTTTTTTTGAGATTGGGTTTGGCCCTGTCACCCAGGCTGGAGTACAGTGGTGCAATCTCGGCTCACCGCAACCTTCACCTCCTGGGTTCAAGCGATTCTCCTGCCTCAGCCTCCTGAGTAGCTGGGATTACAGGTGTGTGCCACTTTGCCTTGCCTTTTTTTTTTTTTTTTTTTTTTTTTTTTTTTGAGACCTGGTCTGGCTCTGTCATCCAGGCTGGAGTGCAGTGGCTGGATCTCGGCTCACTGCAACCTCCGCCCCCCGCCGCCCCACCTCCTGGGCTCAAGTGATCCTTCCACCTCACCCTCCCAAGTAGCTGGAACTACAGTAGCGTTCCACCACACTTGGCTAATTAATTTTTTTGTAGAGACGGGGTCTCACTATGTTGCCCAGGCTGGTCTCAGGCTCCAGGGTCCACCTGCCTTAGCCTCCGAAAGTGCTGGGATTGCAGGCATGCGCCACCACACCTGGTCTATTTCTAGGAATTTTTTTGAGCAGAAACTCTATACCCATTGAACAGTAACGCTCCATTCACCCTGGCCCCCAGCACCTGCACAAGTCTCCTGCTTTCTGTCTCATTGACTTTCCCTCCTCTAGGCACCTCCTCTAAGTGGAAACGTGATATTTGTTCCTTTGTGTCTGGATTATTTTACTTAACACAGAAAAGGCTCATACATGCTATAGCATGTATCAGAGTTCATTCCTTTCTAAGGCTGGGTAATACTCCGTTGTGTAATATACCACAGTTTGTTTACCCACTTTTCTGCTGAAATGGATAAACTTGGATTCTTTCCACCTTTTAACTCCAAGTTGCACATCCCCTAATCTAAAAATTCAAAATGCTCCAAAATCTGAAACTTTTTGATGACGGGCATATGGGCGTGAAGCCTTTGCTTTCTTTTTTTTTTTTTTTTTTTTTGAGGTGGATTCTTGCTTCATCACCCAGGCTGAAGTGCAGTGGTGCTATCTGGGCTCACTGCAACCTCCGCCTCCCGAGTTCAAGTGATTCTCCTGCCTCAGCCTCCTGAATGGCTGGTATTACCGGCGCACGCCACCATGCCTGGCTGATTGTCATATGTTTAGTAGAGACAGGCGCACACCACTGCACCTGGCCAAAGCCTTTGCTTTCTGATGGTTCAGTGTACACAAACTTTTTCATTATGAAAACATTATTAAAAATATTTTATAAAATTACCTTTAGAGGCTGGGTGCCGTGGCTCACGCCTGTAATCCCAGCACTTTGGGAGGCCGAGGTGGGTGGATCACAAGGTCAGGAGTTCAAGACCAGCCTGACCAACATGGTGAAACCCCATCTGTACTAAAAATACAAAAATTAGTCGGGTGTGGTGGCACACACCAGTAATCCCAGCTACTCTCGAGACTGAGGCAGGAGAATCACTTGAACCTGGAGGTGGAGGTTGCACTGAGCCAAGATTGTGCCACTGCACTCCAACCTGTGCGACAGAGCGAGATTCTGTCTCAAAAAACAAAAAAAATCCTTCATACTTTGTGTAAAAGTGTATATGAAACATAAATGAATTTTACGTCTATACTCAGTTCCCATTCCCAAGACATCTTATTATGTATATACAAATATTTCAAAACTCCTACAAAATCTGAAACCTGGAACACTTCTGGTCCCAAGTATTTCAGATAAGATATGTTCAACCTGTACTATTATTATATTTTGAGACAGAGTCTTGCTCTGTTGCCCAGGCTGGAGTGCCGTGGTGCAGTCATAGCTCACTGTATCCCTGACCTCCTGGGCTCAAGCGATTCTCCCTCCTCAGCCTCCTGAGGATCTGGGACTATAGGCATGTGCCACCATGCCTAGCTGATCTTTAAAATTTGTTTGTAGATGTGGGATCTCGCTTTGTTGCCCAAGCTGGTCTTGAACTCTTAAGCTCAAGCAGTCCTCCTGCCTGGGCCTCCCAAAGTGGTGCTGGGATTACAGGTGTGAACTACTGCGCCCAGCCTGTGTTATTATTACTATTATTATTATTGAGACAGGGTGTCCTTCTCTGTCACCTAGGCTGGAGTTCAGTGGTATGATCTCGGCTCAGTGCAACCTCTGCCTCCGAGTTCCAGCGATTCTCTTGCCTTAGCCTCCTGAGCAGCTGGGATTACAGGTGTGCACCACCACAGTCAGTTAATTTATATTTTTAGTAGAGATGAGTTTTTAACCTTGTTGGCCAGGCTAGACTTGAACTCCTGACCTCAGGTGATCTTCCCATCTCGGCCTCCCAAAGTGCTGGAATTACAGGTGTGAGCCACCGTATCCGGCCTGTATTATTATATTTAATATACAACCTGGCTTCTGAATTTCACCCTCTAACTTCACCTCCCACCGAGTCCTCTTTGTTCACTCACTTCAGCCACACCAACCTCCTCCTTCAAGGCAGGCATGAGTCTCACCCCAGGGCCTTTGAACTTGCTGTTCCCCCGCCGTGTGGCCTGCCTTCTTCTCCTTGGCCAGTACTGCCCTTGTCACCCTGTGTAAAATTGCAGCTCCCTTGCGTGTCTCTCTCACTGCTTATTCTTCATAGCACTTCATTTTTGACATGCCATCCATGTTACATGAATTTTATTTTATTTTTATTTTTTGAGACGAAGTCTTGCTCTGTCGCCCAGGCTGGAGTGCACAGGTACAATCTTGGCTCACTATAACCTCCACCTCCCGGGTTCAAGCAGTTCTCCCGCCTCAGCCTCCCTAGTAGCTGGGAGTACAGGCACGCGCCACCACCCCTGGCTAATTTTTGTATTTTCAGTAGAGAGAGGGTTTCATCATGTCACCCAGGATGGTCTCCAACTCCTGACTTCAGGTGATCTGCCCGCCTTGGCCTCCCAAAGTAATGGGACTGAAAGTGTGAGCCACCACACCCAGCTTTGATTTTATATATATAGCCATATTTTGTAATATTTGTAAATAGTTTTATTTTTTTCATAAATTTATTTTTTTATACAAATGGGGTCTTGCTATGTTGCCCAGGCTGGTCTCAAACTCCTGGGTGTAAGCCATCCTCCTACCTCGGCCTCCCAAAAGTGTTGGGACTACAGGCATGAGCCACTGTGCCCGGCAATAAGTATGTCTAATACTTATAAAACAATTTTTACATAGATATCATCTGTATTTTTATATAAATATAAATCATAAATATGTAACGTTTGTATTCAGTGGATATAAACCAAATACATGTAAATTAAATCTTTAAAAATATTTAATATGTTATATTATTGTTCTTTTCCGTCTTCACCCTTACTGTCTCAGGAATGAAAACCTTAAGTGCCGGAAGATCTCGTGTTCTTACCACTGTCCCTCAGCGTCTAGAGCAGAGCCTGCACGTAGCACGTGCCTCTGTCCTTCATTGCTGAGTGTGTGAATATTTATTGAATGAGGAACTTGGGACGACTTGAGTGAACCAAAAGAAAGAGCGTCGGGATTGGAGGGGTGAGAGAGTTCGGAACATCTCCAAAAAGGGTCCGGAGGCTTGAAAACTGGGGCGAATCCAGCTTTAGGTGGGTGCGAGGGCTCCAGGGACAGGCTGGCTGAGTAGGCGGGGGGAGTAGTTGGGCGCCAGAGCTTGTCTGCAGTCTGGCTCTGTCACTCGCTTCCTGGGTGACCTCGAGTCAGCGACCTACCCTCTCTGATCCTCACAGTTTCATCTGTACAAAGGGAAAAAAATGTCTGTTGGTTCATTGATTCAACAAATAGCGATTGCCTACTTTCCATGTGCCAGGCACTGTGGTGGGTGCGGTGGGGGACGTTGTGCCCGGCCCCAGTGGGTTTCAGTTCTAGGCTCTCACTTCCTGGGGCTGTTGTGTGAATTAAGCACTGAAACGCCTGCAGGCCCATGGTGAATGGCAGTTCTCATCTTCGGGGCAGCTGCCCTAGGCCTCAGTTGTCCTAATCTGCAAGATGGGGATAAAGAACCTACTATGCAGGGTTGTCCCAAAAAAATGATTAAAGTGTTCAGCCCAGTTCTTCACTTAAGACAGTGGAGGTTTTTAAATGGAGGCTCTTAATATTGGTGTCAGTCTGGGCTGGAGACACAGGTCAGGCCTTGGTCATGGGGCTGCTTCTTTTTAAATTACCAGTTTGATGTGGCTGAGAACATTTTGCCGACACTAAACCTCTGGCCTTGGATGTGGCCGTGATGCTTCACCATAGCTGAGTTCAGCATCCTGTTGTACCTGCACCTTGAAGCGTGCGCGGGAACTCAATTTCCTCCCTTTTCTTTCTCAAACTTATTTAAAAGTTTCTGCTCAGCCAGCTGCTGAGTTGTCCAACCTTCATTAGGGGCTCCTGCAAGCCCAGGTCATGCTAGCTGCTGTGACAAATCATCCCTTGCTTGCAGGGGCTCTGGGTGATGAAAGCTTTTTTTGCACATGTCATCGACCAGTTAGGGTGTGCCTGGTCGAGTGGCCTTACACATGCTCACTGAGGGAAGCCGACTTCCGTTTTTGTGGCTCTGCCCCCTCCTAAGTCTGTGGAGCCCACCGGAGATGAGAAAAGAGTACAGAGGGCCGGGTACAGAGGCTCAGGCCTGCAGTCCCAAAGTGTGGAGTCGGGGGATCTCTTGAGCCCAAGAGTTCGAGAACAGCCTGATCAACATAACGAAACTCCATGTCTGCAAAAAATACAAAATTGAGCTGGGTGTGGTGTGCGTGCCTGTGGTTCAGCTGCTTGGGAGACTGAGGAGGGAGGATCACTTGAGCCCAGGAGTTAGAGGTTGCAGTGAGCCATGATCAGGCCACTGTACTCCTGCCTGGGTGACACAGCCAGATCTTGTCTCAAAAAAAAAAAAAAAGGTGGGGAGGAAATCACTTCCACTCCCATTCCGTTGGCCAGATGGCAGTCACGTGACTGCCCCTGACTGCAAGGGATGCTGGGTAATGTAGTCTAGCTGTGTACCTGGGAAGAAAAAGCATGGTTTTACAGGAACATGTGACAGTTTGCCACAGCAGTCACACATCTGTAAATGCTGAGACGACTCAGTTCTGGGCGGGGTGGGGGTATCTGGATCCGCTGTTTTTCTGCCTTTTTGACTTGCTGTCCCCAATAATATGTACATTTTACACTGTGACCCAGAATGAATGGACACAAACACACATGCCTGAGACTAAAGGTTCGTGGGACCCTTAGCCTGATTATCTTTGAGTCGTTTGGCAAGACATTTTTCAAATGTTATTGTCCTTTTTCCTCCTTTCTTTCTTTCTTTCTTTTTTTTTTGAGACAGAGCGTTGCTCCATTGCCAGGCACCAGACTGGAGTGCAGTGGTGCGATCTCTGCTCACTGCAACTTCTGTCGTCTGGGTTCAAGCAATTCTCCTGCCTCAGCTTCCCGAGTAGCTGGGACTACAGGCACGCCCCACCACACCCAGCTAATTTTTGTATTTTTAGTAGAGACGGGGTTTCACCTTGTTGGCCAGGATGGTCTTGATCTCTTGACCTGCCTCGCCTTCCAAAGTGCTGGGATTACAGGCATGAGCCACTGTGCCCGGCCTTCCTCATTTCTTTAAATGATGGTTGAGACTCACTACACTGATTTCACTAGCCCTCAAAGATTTCAGCCTGCAGTTGGGAAAACACTGAGAATGGGCTAGGTGCAGTGGCTCATGCCTGTAAATTCCCGGCATTTTGGGAGGCCAAGGTGGGAGGATCTCTTGAGGCCAGGAGTTTGAAACCATCCTGGCCAACATAGAGAAACCCATCTCTACTAAAAATACAAAAATTAGCCAGGTGGCAGGCACCCGTAACCCCAGCTACTCAGGAGACTGAGGCAGGAAAATTGCTTGAACCTGGGAGGTGGAGGTTGCAGTGAGCTGAGATTGCACCACAGTACTCCAGCCTGGGTGACAGAGTGACACTCCATCTCGAAAAAATAAACACCAAGAATGGAAATAGAAGAATGGAAACAGGAGAACACTTGAACCGTGTGGGTAACTTCAGGACTCTTGAGAATACAGCCTGTTTCTCATGGATCCTGGCACCAGTTTGAGAAGCCATTGAGATGATATGGAAGGTCAGAACACAGCACAAGAACCCACTAGTTTTGCACTGGGCCCTGCCCACACCCCCTTACCCCCACCTCTGTGGCGTCACTCCCGATGCTCTTCTAGTTGTTCTTAGAGCTGTCCATGTACATTCCTGCCTCTGGGCCTTAGCATGCTGTGTTCCCTCCACTTGGGATGCTTTTCCCTTACTTATGTGCAGGCATCTCCTTCCACTGTGCCAGTGTCTCCCAAAACTTCACTGACTCCCCTCATTTAAAACTGAAACCCTCAGCTGAACACTTTGGCTCATGCTCATCATTCCAGCACTTTGGGAGGCCAAGGCATAAGGGTCATTTGAGCCCAAGAGTTGGAAGCTGCAGTAAGCCAAGATCACACCACTGCACCCCAGCCCGGGCAACAGAGTAAGACCCTGTCTCCAAAACAAAATAAGTAAAGGGAAACCTTCCTTCCCCCGTCGTTCCCCAATCCTGCAGTATATTCCCCTAGCCACTCAGCATTAGGCAATGTTACATTCAAGATTAATTTGTTTTCTAATTTAAGTTTGCTACTTTCAGAAGACTTTAGCTCCATGATGGTTTTCTTGAGGCCTGGGGCCTAGTAGGTACAGCACTAAATATTTGTTGAATGAATGAATCCAAGTCTTTTGCTTTTTCCCTGCCCACTTGGAAAGCAATTTCCACCAGTCAGCATTTTGAAGGTAAATTGTACAGGGGTGTTGTCTTGGAGGGGCAGGGTCAGGGTGGCGTGGAGAGAAGCTGGAGCTGGGAAAGCCCTTCCCAGGAATTCTGTGGAATCAATAGCTTGGTTGCTTGAAAGCAAAAACATATGTCTGTAGACTACTATTTCTTTATTTTTGTTTTTGTTGTTTTAAAGATGAGGTCTCATCATGTTGCCTAGGCTGGTCTAGAACTCCTGACCTCAGGTGATCCACCTGCCTCAGCCTCCCAAAGTGCTAAGATTACAGGTGTGAGCTACCGCACCTGGTCAGGATTGTTATTTCTTTGTTTCTTTTTCTCTCTTTTTTTTTTTGAGACAGAGTCTCGCTCTGTTGCCCAGGCTGGAGTGCAGTGGTGCGATCTTGGCTCACTGCAACCTCTGCCTCCCGGGTTTAAGTGATTCTCCTGCCTCATGCTTCCGAGTAGCTGGGATTACAGGTACCCACCACCATGCCAGCTAATTTTTATATAAATTTTTTAGTAGAGATGGGGTTTCACTGTGTTGGCCAGGCTAGCCTTCAACTACTGACTTTGTGATCCACCCACCTTAGCCTCCCAAAGTGCTGGGATTACAAGTGTGAGCCACTGCGCCTGGCCTATTATTTCATAAAAGAATTGCTTAGGAACACCTTGGGTTTTTCTCTCCTCCCTGCTTAATGCTAGTCCTGAATCTCACTTGATCAGTGTAGCCTCCCAAGGGACCACAAAGCACAGGGCGGGGTCCCCACCGAGCCTTTCCCTTAACCCTTCCAGCGTGGGGTTCTCTGTGTGTGTGAGTGTGTGTGCATGTGTGTGAGTATGTTTTTATGGATGTGTAAAAGTTTCTACATTTTGGGTTTTGTTTTTTGTAGTATAAAGGTATCTGTGCTTCTGAAGTCAGCACTTTACATAACTTAGGAAATTCTGCACACCCAGCACATTGCGGTTTCTATGTCTTCTTGTTGGGCCCATTTTTGGCTTGGGGTGAGGGTGGGTGGTTTGGTGGGGGGAACATGAAGCTGAACTTGCCACCCTCCTCCCCTTGCGCGTGCAGAAGGGAGGGAACCGGGGTGAACTGGGGCCCTCGTGAGTCACATGAGGGACCCAGGCCATGCAGCCAAGACTGGAGGTGGGGCCTGGTCCTGCCTGTTGATCAGGCTTCTGTGTTTGGGGGTTGGGGGGGGCCTGTGGGGAGGATGATGCTCCGAGTGAATTTGCGGCTTGGGAAATGCAGGTTGGAGTGAAGAGTCGAGGTAAGGGTGGTGGGGTTGGCCACATGGTGTATTTTCTCTTGCTTAAATTTTGTAAACAGTTTTGTTGAGAGACATAAATCTCATAAAATCCAGCCGTGTGAAGTGTACAATGCAGTGGTTTTAGTATCTCCACAGTTGTGCAACGGTCACCTCTGTCTAGATCGAGAACATTTTTCTCACCTAAAAGGATACGCGTCACTCCGAACCCCCTCCTCCTCACAGCCCCAGCAACCTTTAATCCACTTCCTATCTCCATGGATGTGCCTGCTCTGGGTAATTCACATAAACGGGATCATACTGTAGGCGATCTTTTTGTGTCGGGCATCTTTCTATCTGCGTCCTGTTTTCCAGGTCCACCCCTGTTGTAGTGGTGCCTCGTTCCTTTTAATGGCTGAATAATATTCCATTGGATGAATGGACCAGATTTTGTTGATCCATTTATCTGTGGAGAGACTTTGGGTCCATTCCCGTTTGGCTACTACAGAAGCTGCTTGGTGGCCGTTTCTTTTTCTTTTCTGTTTTTTCTTTTTTTTTTTTGAGACGGAGTCTTGCTCTGTTGCCCAGGTTGACAGACAATGGCACCATCTCCACTCACTGCAACCTCCACCTCCCAGGTTCATGATTCTCCTGCCTCTACCTCCCGAGAATCTGGGATTACAGGTACCCACCACCATCCTGGCTAAGTTTTGTATTTTTTAGTAGAGACGGGGGTTTCACCATGTTGGTCACGGTGGTCTTGAACTCCTGACCTCAGGTAATCCATCCACCTTAGCCTCCCGAAGTGCTGGGATTACAGGTGTGAGCCACCTTGCCTGGCCCCTCATGCTGCACCTTGAACGGCCATGGTGGCCGTTTCTTTAGCCTGGTGGAAGGTGGCATTCCCAGCCCCTCTCTGCCCAGGGCTGCCCCTTCCACTGTGCTCTCACATTGCCCTCAGGCGTCTTCCTCCCTTCTCCCTCCTCTCCTCTCCTCCCTCCTCCTTCTGCTCTTTCTTTGTGTATCTCCCCCTCCCCCAGCCTCACCAAGTGAGAGTGGAGTCTGGAAGTAATTTCCAGGGAGCCCTAGGCAGGCCCTGGGGCAGCTCTGCTCATCCTGCAGGGAGGCCTCAGCCTGCCCTGAATGCCAGGCCCAGCGGAGGGACAGAAGGGACAGCTTGCTGCTGCTGCAGCCCCAGGGAAGGCGTGGAGAGAGGGCCAAGCCTGGGAAATAGCTTTTCTCTGGGACTTTAAAAGTTGTGTGCATTTATCTGATTTTTTTTTTGGAACAGGGAACACATGCTCAAGTGGAAAACTCAGATGGTACCAAGGATTTCTAGTGACAAGTCTCATCCCTTCCCCAACTCCCAGCCACCTATACCCATGTTCTCCTCCCAGAGACAACATGATTTTGGGGCCTCTTTCTTTTTCTTTTTTTTTTTTTTTTTTTTGAGACAGAATTTCACTCTTGTGAACTCCGCCTCCCAGGTTCAAGTGATTCTCCCGCCTCAGCCTCCCAAGTAGCTGGGATGACAGGCGCCTGCCACCACTCCCAGCTAATTTTTGTATTTTTAGTAGAGACGGGGTTTTACTATGTTGGCCAGGCTGGTCTCGAGCTCTTGGCCTCATCATCCGCCTGCCTTGGCCTCCCAAAGTGTTGGGATTACAGGCGTGAGCCACTGAGCCCAGCCCTGGGTCTCCTTTCAAAGAGATGTTCTGTGCATGTAAAAGCATCTCTCTCGCTTCCTCTCTCTGTGTTTTCCTCATACACACATATACACACGCACTTTTTAAGGCACATTTGGTTTGTTTTGTTCTGTTTTTGAGACAGAGTTTTGCTCTGTCACCCAGGCTGAAGTGCAGTGGCGCGGTCTTGGCTCACTGCAACCTCCGCCTCCCGGGTTCAAGCGATTCTCCTGCCTCGGCCTCCCAAGTAGCTGAGATTACAGGCATCTACCACCATACCCGGTTAATGTTTGTATTTTTAGTAGAAACAGCATTTTACCATATTAGCCAGGCTAGTCTCAAACTCCTGAGCTCAGGTGATCTGCCTGCCCCAGCCTCCGAAAGTTCTGGTATTATAGGTGAGAGCCACCGTGCCCTGCCAATGGCAGGTTACCCTAATACCATTCTGCCCTTTGCTTTTTCTTTTTAAAATATTTTTAATTTTTTTGAAGCAGGGTCTCACTGTCACGCAGACTGGAGTGCAGTGGTATGATGACAGATGACTGCAGCGTCCGCCTCCTGGGCTCAAATGATCCTCCCTCCCCAGCCTCCTGAGTAGCTGGGACCATAGATTTGCAACACCACACCTGAATAATTTGTTTTCATATTTTTCGTAGAGATGGGATTTTACCATGTTGCCCAGGCTGGCCTTGAGCTCCTGGCCTCAAGCTGTCTACCTGCCTCTGCCTCCCAAAGTGCTGAGATTCCAAGTGTGAGCCATGACTCCTGGCCCCCTACCCTGCCTTGGTTTTTCTTTAAGAGACAGGGTCTCTCTCTGTCGCCCTGGTTGGAGTGCAGTGGTACAATCATGACTCAATGCAACCTTGACCTCCTGGGCTCAAGGAATTCTCCTGCTTTCAGTCTCCCATGTCGCTGGGACTACAGGTGTGCACCACCACAGCCACCTAATTTAAAAAATGTTTTATAGAGATTGGGTCTAGCTGTGTTGCCCAGGCCGGTCTCAAATTCCTGGTTTCAGGTGACCCTCCCACCTGGGCCTCCCGGAGTGTTGAGATTACAGGTGTGAGCCACTGTGCCTGGCCACTCTTCTTTCTAACAACATATGCAGGAGGGTCTAATTTATGAAGCTCAGTCTTTTTCACATGGTATTCCACTGGAAGGCCCTATCCTCTTGGACCAGTCCTGCTTTGCTGGACACCTAGGTTAGCTTCACTCTGTCATAAGGCTACATTTTTGAGCGTCTCTGTGATTCATATCCAAAAATGAGAGTCACATATATCCCTTTGTTAACTTACATGACAGTTATTTACTGCGTTCCTATTGTATTGTATGCCTGGCAGTTTTGGGAGTGGGGAGGTGATATGAACAAGTCAAAGATCCCTGGCTGGGCGAGGTGGCTCACATCTGTCATCCCAGCACTCTGGGGGGCCGAGGCGGGCAGATCACTTGAGGACAGGAGCTCGAGACCAGCCTGGCCAATGTGGAGAAAACCTGTCTCTACTAAAAATAGAAAAATCAGCCAGGTGTGCCAGGTGTGGTGGGGTGCACCTATAATCCCAGCTACTAGGGAGACTGAGGCAGGAGAATGGCTTGAACCCAGGAAGTAGAGGGTGCAGTGAGCCGAGATTGTGCCACTGCACTCCAACCTGGGCGACAGAGCGAGACTCTGTCTTAAAAAAAAAAAAAAAATCCCTGCCTTTGGGGAGCTGATGCTGGTGAAGGAGACTCAGCTGGCTCATCAGACTGCCCTGAGTGCTGTGGAGGAAAAGAGAGGGAATGGTGGCAGAGAGGGCTGGAGGCGTGAGTATTGGCCTTGCGGAAAGGGTGACATGTGAACAAAGACCTGAAGGAGGTGAGGGAGTAAGCCCCATCAGTATGAAGCCCTGTCAAAGTTCCTAGCTGTGAGAACAGCAGGTGCAAAGGTCCTGAGGCAGGGATGTGGAACCTCTTCCCAGTGGCACATCCAGTAAGTGGTGGAGCCAGGGTTTGAACTGGGTAGTCTGGAGTCAGAGTTGCATTTTTTCTTTCTTTTTTATTTTTAGAGATGGAGTCTTGCTCTGTTGCCCAGGCTGGAGTGCAGTGATACGATCTCAGCCCACTGCAACATCCGCCTCCTGGGTTCAAGCGATTCTCCTTTCTCAGCCTCCCAAGTAGCTGGGATGACAAGCTTGTGCCACCCCGCCTGATTAATTTTTTTGTGTGTATTTTTAATAGAGATGGGGTTTCACTCTGTTAGCCTGGATGGTCTCGATCTCCTGACCTCATGATATGCCCACCTCAGCTTTTCAAAGTGCTGGCATTACAAGCGTGAGCCACTGTGTCAGCCAGATTTTTTTGTTTTTTTTGGAGACAGAGTCTCGCTTTGTCGCCAAGCATCAGGCTGGAGTGCAGTGGCGCAATCTCGGCTCACTGCAACCTCCACCTCCTAGGTTCAAGCAATTCTCCTGCCTCAGTCTCCTGAGTAGGTGGGACTATAGACGCCCACCATCACGCCTGCTAATTTCGTATTTTTAGTAGAGTGGGTTTTCACCATATTGGCCAGGCTGGTCTCGAACTCCTGACCTTGTGATCTGGCCACCTCAGCCTCCCAAAGTGCTCGGGTTGCAGACATGAGCCACTGCGCCCAGCCTATCTTTCCATTTATCTGTGCGTCTATAATTTCTTTCATCAATGTATCATAGTTTTCAGTGTTCAGATCTTTCACTTCCTTGGTTAAATTTATTTTATTCTTTTTGATGCTATTGTAAATGAGATTGTTTCTTAGGTTCTTTTTTGGATAGGTTCATCGTTAGTGTATAGAGACACAACTGATTTTTCTGTTGATTTTGCAACTTTCTGGAATTTCGGTTTGTCTTTTCTAGACGACTCCATGTTGTTTGTAACTTTCTGAAATTTCAATTTGTCTGTTCTAGAGTTTGACATAATTGGATCACACAGCATGTACTCTTTTGTATTGGGCTCCTGTCACTCAGCATAGCGATTTTGAGATTCATCTGTGTTGTGTGTGCTGGTGGTCCGTTCCTTCTTTTGCTGGCAATATGCCATTGTGCAGATATGTCATCGTTTTTTCATCCCTTCACCTGCTGGTGCACCTTTGGCTTGTTTCTAGTGCTCGGCTGCTAGAGATGATACTGCCCAAACATGCTTGTACAAGTCTTTGTGTGGACACCTGCTATCAGTTCTATCAGGCAAATACCTAGAAGTGGAATCGCAGGGTCGGATGATAACCGTGTGTTTAATTTTGTTAGAAACTTCCCAGCCGGGTGTAGTGGCTCATGCCTGTAGTCCCAACACTTTGGGAGACTGAGGCAAGAGGATTGAGGATTGCTTGAGCCCAGGAGTTTGAGATCAGCCTGAGAACATGGGCGAAACCCAGTCTCTACCAAAGATACAAAAAAATTAGCCAATCGTGGTGGTGTGTGCCCGTAGTCCCAGCTACTCGGGAGGCTGAGGCAGGAGGACCACTTGAGCCCTGGGGGCGGAGGTTGCGGTAAGCCAAGATCATGCTACTGTACTCCATCCAGCCTGGGTGACAAAGTGAGACTCTGTCTCAAAAAGAAAATAAAAAAGGAAAAAAAAGAAAGTGCCAGATATTTTTCAAAGCAGTTGCAACATTTTGTATTACCATCAGCAATGGATAAGCATTCCCGTTGCCCCCCATTCCCTACACCCCCGCCCCCGCTTGCCATCTTCAGTCTTTATAATGTTAGATACTCTAATGGGTATGTTGCGGTCTCTCATTACGGTTGTAGTTTTCATTTTCCTGATGACTAAAGATGTGGAACATTGCATTGATTTATGGGCCGTTTTCATCCCTTCTTTTGCTCATTTTAAATTGGTTGTTTGTTGTCTTGTTTTTGAGATGGAGTCTCGCTGTGTCACCCAGGCTGGAGTGCGGTGGCACAATCTCAGCTCAGTGCAGCCCCTACCTTCTGGGTTCAAGTGATTCTCCTGCCTCAGCCTCCTGAGTAGCTGGGATTACAGGTGCATGCGACCATGCCCGGCTAATTTTTGCATTTTTTGTAGAGACGGGGTTTCACCATGTCGGCCAAGCTGGTCTCAAACTCCTGACCTTGTGATCTACCCACCTCGGCCTCCCAAAGTGCTGGGATTACAGGCGTGAGCCACAGCAGCCTAGACCTTTATTTTATTTATTTATTTATTTTTATTTTACTTTTTATTTGTGTAGATCTTTATTTTTATAAGCTACAACATCTTCCTCCCCCAAGGGAAATCTTGTGCCCAGCGTAGTAAAGATTGCCTGCAAAAATCTCCAGAAATCACCAGCTCCTGGTGAGCTCAGTGTGGAGGCTTTTAATCAAGTCCAAGGGGTTGGCTCAGCCTCACACACACACACACACACACACACACACACACACACAGACACACACACACACACACAGCTCAGCCCGACACACACACACACATACACACACACACACACACACACACAAAACAGCTCAGCCCGACACACACACACACACACACACACACACACACACGGCCCAGCCCAACACATACACACATACATACACACACACACACACACACACACACACACACACGGCTCAGCCGGAGACACACACACAAACACGCACACACACACATACACACATGGCTGAAACTGCAACTGGTGTTTCAGCTTAAGAACATTTTCCCCGTGTTTTGCTTTTTGAAGTCTTAGCCGGGGGATTTGAGAATAACAGTTACTGCTGAGAATAGCTTTCCTACTGCATCCTGGAAAGCCCAGGTCATACCCTTCACCTGTATTAATTTACTTCATCCTCCTGACAGTCCTTTGAAGGTGAGATGGTTACTCTCAAGTGGAAACTGAGGCACAGCGAGGTGAAGTAACTTGAGGATTCCTACAGACAAGTGTAAAATATGCTCATTTAATCTAGCAATTATAAAGTAACACTCTCACACACAGTTACTCCTTTTTTTTTAACAGCTTTATTGAGATATAATTCATATACCGTGCAATTCACCCATGTAAATTGTTCACCACAGTTTATAGTATGTTTGCAGCGTTAAAACCATCGCCATAATCTATTATAGAACATTTTCATCACCTCAAAAAGAAACCGCACCCCTTACCCGTCATCCCCACTCCTCTTCATCCCAGCCTCCAGCAACCACAAATCTACTTTCTGCCTCTGTGAATTTGCCTATTTTGGATATTTCATGGAAACAGACTCTGACACGATGTGGCCTTTTGTGTCTGGCTTCTTTCATTCAGCACGATGTTGTTGAGGTCCATTTATGCACGTATCAGCATCTCATCCCTTTTTAGGGCTCAGTAATACTCCATTGTATGGATAGACAACATTTTGTTTATCCATTCAGTTGGTGGATATTGGAGGTTTTTTTCAGTTTGCGCTGTTCTGAATGATACTGTGTGCAGGTTTTGTTTTGTTTTGTTTTGAGACGGAGTCTCACCCTGGAGTGCAGTGGCACGATCTCAGCTCATTGCAACCTCCGCCTCCCAGGTTCAAACGATTCTCCTGCCTCAGCTCTTCCTGAATAGCTGGGATTACAGGTGCCCACCATCATGCCCAGGTAATTTTTGTATTTTTAGTAGATACGGGGTTTCACCATGTTGGCCAGGCTGATCTCGAACTCCTGACCTCGTGATCTGCCCACCTCAGCCTCCCAAAGTGCTGGGATTACAGGCATGAGCCACCGTGCCTGGCTGTGTGCAGGTTTTTGTGTGGACACATGTTTCCATTTTTCCTGGTGTCTGCGTGGGAGTGGAATTGCTGCGTCACAGGGTAGCTGCATGTTAACCTTCTGAGACTGGCCGGCCTCTTCCACAGTAGCGGCACCCTTGTATATAACCCAGCAATGCAGGAAGGCTCTGATTTCTCTATCATCTTGATGATTCATCCATTCTCCTGCTGATAGGATCTGGATTGTTTCAGTTTAGGGGTGCCGTGAACATTCTAGAATGTGTTTTGTGGGCTGCCTCTGCCCCGTTATTCATAAAGTTGGGATTCCATAAAGAGTAGCACCTGTTAGGTGACAGGTGAGAATGACCTGTGGGCTCCCCTCCCTCCTTGGCACGTGTGCGTGGCCCACGCTACATGTTCTTCTAGAATCCTCCTTCCCGGGTGAGGATTGGCAGCCATGATTGCCAGTCCCTGTTGCTGGTGTTGGTCTCTAAGCCTTGCTCTGTGGACTTGAGAAACTCGCTTGTCCATGGTGCCTGTGACCCAGATGTCTGCGTCGTTAGCGAAGACCTTGCCACATCCTTGTCCACACTGCGTGGGGATCCTGTCCACCGTGGGGAGGGGGGCGTCCTGCTGGGCTTGAGTGTCTAGATACGGAGGTCATAGTTCACAGGGGGCAGTGTCACCCCTGGGGGGCGTTTGGCACGTTTGCCCTAGCATTTGCGGTTGTTTTCCTTATTGGGGATAGGGGGTGGGCCTGGCTTTTCCTGGGCGGGAACCACTGGTGTAGACCGACTGGATTAACTTGCCCCTGGATTGGTGTGCGGGATGGGGGGGCGGTGGGACGTGCATCAGTCCTTGTGGAGCTGTTTCTCTCCATCTTCCTGTTTTCTTGTTCCTGTCTCCCAGTTTCTCTCTCTGTCTCTCTGAACTGCTCATTTCCTCCCTGCCTTCTGTGCCAATGCCCAATTTAACTGCCCGCCCCCATAGATTGGGCGTCTTTGAGCCCAAAGTGGCTGCCTGGGCTGCAATCCACCCCTATGCCCTTTTACCTCCCCTCCCGCCTCCCGCTGACCCTCCCCTACACTGATAGCATCACCTGTGGCCACCGAGGGTAGTCCCAGTCAGTCATCATTTACACAAAGCGAACGTAAAGAAGCCTGGAGCTCACTCACTGCTCCTGGGCGCGCCAGGTGAGAGCCAAGATAAGTCCGTTAATGGCCGGTTGTCAGATAGCGATCAGCGCCTGCAGGATCAAAGCAGGAGAGGGGCTGGGCAGGGCCTTGTGACTACAGATGGCCCTGGTGAAAAGGAAGGGCATAGGGCATGGCTCACGCCTGTAATCTCAGGCATGGGATTGTGGGATGCTGACACAGGCGGATCACTTGAGATCAGGAGTTCTTTTTTTTCTGAGACAGTCTTGCTCTGCCCCCCAGGCTGGAGTACAGTGGCCTGTTCTTGACTCACTGCAGCCTCTGCCTCCCGGACTGAAGTGATTCTCCTGCCTCAGCCTCCCAGGTAGCTGGGACTACAGGTGTGCACCACCACGCCTGGCTAATTTTTGTTTTATTTTGTTTTGAGATGGAGTTTCGCTCTTGTTGCCCAGGCTGGAGTGCAATGGCACAATCTCGCCTCAACACAACCTTCGCCTCCCAGGTTCAAGCAGTTATCCTTCCTCAGCCTCCCAAAGTGCTGGGATTACAAGCGTGGGTCACTGTGCCCAGCAGTTTTTGTATTTTTAGTAAAGAGGGGGTTTCTGTATGTTGACCAGGCTAGTCTTGGACTCCTTATGTCAGGTGATCCACCTGCCTCAGCCTCCAAAAGTGCTTTGATTACAGACGTGAGCCACTGTGCCTGACCTGCACATTATTAATATTGTCATTAATCTTTTCATTGATTTGTGAGCACTGTTATATGCCCTCTGTATCTTTTGTGAGAATTTGGTTAAAAGTTGATGTCCTAACATGTAAGTCAACATAATCAAACATTCAAACAGGAACGTTTTGATAAGCAAAGGAATGTTAGTGTCTCTGCCTTGAAGATCTTGTGTCCTTCCCGGACTCACATCACTTCCCCATTCACCTGTCACTTTCTCCCCAGTGTCAATGTATTGATTACCTGTCCAGCGGAATCTATTTTATCTCTGAGGATAGGGAATTAGTAGAAATTGATCTCCTATTAATAGAATAGAACAGAGAGTCCAGGAGGAGAATCAGGTACATTAAGACATGGTATGAGGTCGATATGGCCAGTGGTCAGATTTGTGGGGAATCAAGGGACTCATAATAAATGGAGATAGGGATCAAAAGGAAAAAGGTCTACCCACAGCTAGAAGATGAAATCAGATCCCTACCTCACACTGTACAGCAAAGCCAATCCCAAGACTGTTGAATACTCAAAGTCAAATATAAACTTGGAAGATGCTTAAACTTTGGGGTAGGGACAGATTCTGAAATGAGAGTTAGGTTGGTGCAAAAGTAATTGCACTTTTGACTGTGTGTGTGTGTGTGTGTGTGTGTGTGTGTGTGTGTGATGGAGTCTCACTCTATTGCCCAGTCTAGAATATAGTGGCACAATCTCAGCTCACTGCAGCCTCCACCTCCACAGTTCAAATGATTATCCTGCCTCAGCCTCCTGAGTAGCTGGGATTACAGGTGTACAGCACCATGCCTGGCTAATTTTTATATTCTTAGTGAGATGGGATTTCACCATGTTGGCCAGGCTGGTCTCGAACTCCTGACCTCAAGTGATCCACCCACCTTGGCCTCCCAAAGTGCTGGGATTACAGGCATGAGCCACCATTCCCTGTCAGTTTTTGCCATTACTTTTAATGACAAAAGGCACAATTATTTTTGCACCAACATAAAATAAAAGGTGTTGCCCTGAGAGGGAGGCATGGTGGTCTTGCCCATGGCTGCCAATTCAGTATTTCTCTCCTTCTCTGAGGCTCTCGGCAGTGCTCTCTGCTGTGCCCTGGGGTTGCGGTTGGGGTTATCTCCTCCTTTAATGAGGCAATCAGTAGCTTTGGGACCAGTAGAATGCATTAGAGGGGAATGGGCTTCACTGAAGAGGATGGTGGATGAGAGGAAGGGGCACGTATGAGGGCACGTGTGCACTGCACATCCTGACGCCATCCGCCTGACCCGCCGGCCCTCTCAAATGCTGGAGGGCTCCAGCTCTGCTGTCCCCTTACACCCCTTGGCCAATCCATCTGCAGACCCTCTTGCTCTGCTATTATGTTCAGAATGGCTGCGCCTTGTCCCCTGCCCCACCACTGTCTCCCCTGCCTGGACCATCACCGTCGCCCCCTGTCTGTGCCTCCATCCTCACCTCCTGCAGAGGTTCTCCACTCCGCAGCCAGAGGGAACCTGTGAACACCCAAGTCAGGTCGTGTCCCTGCTCCGTCTGGAGCCCTCCCTCGGCTCTGGGCTCACCCAGAATGAAAGCTAAAGTCCTCACCCTTGTTGTCTGTCTGACCTCACCCGCCCCACGTGCCTGCTCATGCTCACGCCATCGTTACTGCCTGCTGTCCCTGAAGCGCCCACGTGATTCTGCCTCAGGACCATTAAATGCCCTCCTCCTTCTGCCTGGAGCCCTGTCTCCTGGGGTGGTCACATGGCTGCTCCCCTTACCTCCTGCTCGTCTCTGCCCTCCCCACGGCATTCTCGGCATCCTTGCCCTCATCTGCTCTTTGGGACGCCGTCTCTTGGTTCAGGGGCTGACTCTTGCCAGTAGAACATGAGTTCCGGGAGGACAGGCGTGACTTCCTCACTCCCAGCACCATTGGGAAAGCGTTTGGCTTTCCTTTGTGGGGCAGTAGGTATCGGGAAAAGCCCCAAGAAGGGGAACAGCACGAACTTAAATAAAATGGGCGGCTCCGGCCGCCAAGTGGGGAACTGAGTTTAGAAGTGGAGGCCAGTTAGGAGTCCCTGCAGCCATCCAGGCAGCGAGCACAGGAGGGTTGGGCAAACAATGCTGGTTCCAAGACCTAGAGAAGGGTGGGCCGGAGTCATTTAAGGGACAGGAGGAATGGTGGAGCCACATAGCATTGGCTGATTCCCACAGGCGGGCCCACTCGTGGCCCTGATGCCGCTGCAAAGCCGTGGCTTGCCCGGGACCAGCTCTTGGACAGGAACGTTTGAACCGTGCCAGGTCAGCACCTGAAGGTGTTTGCTCTAAGACCCAGGCCTGCGACTCTGCCAGCCCAAACCCCTGCCAGGTCCTGGGCAGTTGTCGGCCTGCTGTCACTTCTCTGGACCCTAACGTTTTTCTGCCTGTGTGGCGTGTGAGAGAAATGGGGCAGTGGTTAGAAAGGCTCATGCAGAATCAAGGTAAAAAACTGTTTCTGGCATGGAAGTGTTGTTGGGGAGGAAGGTTGTCTGGAGTTTTTTTTTTTTTTTGAGACAAGGTCACCCAGGCTGGAGTGCAATGGTGTGACCATGACTCACTGCAGCCTTGACCTCCCAGTCCCAAGCAATCCTCCTTCCTCAGCCTCCTGAGTAATTGGGATCAGAGGCATGTGCCACCACAACTGGCTATTTAAAAAAAATTTTAGACCAGGCAGGGTGGCTGATGCCTGTAATCCCAGCACTTTGGGAGGCCGAGGCAGGTGGATCCTGAGGTCAGGAGTTTAAGACCAGCCTGACCAATATGGTGAAACCCCATCTGTACTAAAAATACAAAAATTAGCTGGGCATGTTGGTGCACATCTGTAGTCCCAGCCATTCGGAAGGCTGAGGCAGGAGAATTACTTGAACTTGGGAGATGCAGAGGTTGCAGTGAGCCAAGATCTCAACACTGCACTCCAGCCTAGGTGACAGAGCGAGACTCCATCTCAAAAAAAAAATTTTTTTTTATTTTGATAGAGACAGAGTCTCACTATGCTGTCCAGACTGGTCTCAAACTCCTGGGCCCAAGTGATCCTGCTGCCTTGGCTCCCAAAGTGCTGGGATTACAGGCGTGAGCCACTGTGCCCGGCCTGTCCAGTTTGTATAGACATCAGCAGTCAGGCAGCAGGGTGTCCTGGAAAGCTGCCAAGGCTTTGGTGTCCATGAAACCCGGGTTCTAATCAGTGCTTCCTCCGCCTACTGAATGGCTTTTTAGCTTGTGTGCATTCGGCTGCAAGTAATAGTTGACCCCTGGTGGCTCAAATACTCTCTTTTTTTTTTTCAACAAATATTTCTAAATTTAGTTTTTGGGATGAAGTTTTCAACTTCACAAAGCTGAAAAAGCAAAAATTATTTAGAAAACTACACAGTGGAATGTCTCCCTCCTGTCCCTGTTCCCATCTGCCAGGTCCCTTCACAGTCAGTCAGTGTGTTTAGTGTTGTACGGACCCTTCCTGAAGTTCTTCAGGCATTGAAAAACATTCAGAATATGTGTCATTTCTCCTTCACCCTCTATTTCAGCAGATGGTAACGTTTTACACACGCTGTTCTGCATTTTACTTTTCTGTGTGGCAGTAGTCTGGGAGATCTTTCCCTATCAGTACACAGAGAACATCCTTGTTCTTTTTCTTTTTTTTTTTTAATTGAGACAGGGTCCTGCTCTGTCACCCATGCTGGAGTGCAGTGGCATGATCTTGGCTCACTGCAACCTCCACCCTCACTGGCTCAAGCGATCCTCCCCCCTCAGCCTCTGGAGTAGCTGGGATTGCAGGCACCCACCGCCACGCCTGGCTAATTTTTGTATTTTAGTAGAGATGGGATTTCATCATGGTGGCCAGGCTGGTCTGGAACTCCTGACCTCAAGTGATCTGCCCACCTCAGCCTCCCAAGTGCTGGGATTACAGGCGTGAGCCACCGCGCCCGGCCTCATTCTTTTTTTTTTTTTCCAACGACATCTTTATTCAACGACATGTAATTCACATACCATAAAATCCACCCATCTAAAGTATACCAATTCAGTGGTTTTCAGTATGTTCACGGAATTGTGCGGCCATCACCACAGTGCATTTTACAACATTTTCATCATCCTGAAAAGAAACCGTAGCCATGAGCAGCCGCTCTGAATTGCTCCCTCCCCGCAGTCCTTAGCAACCATGCGTCTACTTTTGGTCTCTGTGGGTTTGCCTATTCTGGACATTTTGCCTCAGTGGAATCATACACTTTGTGCCTGGCTCCCTTCACTCAGGGTCATGTGTTCAGTGTTATACACGTTGTAGTGTGTGCCAGTGCTTCCTTCCTTCTTACGGCGGAGTGATATTCTGTGGAAGGGGTGGGCATGGTGGCTCACGTCTGTAATCCCAGCACTTTGGGAGGCTGACGTGGGCGGATCACTTGAGGTCAGGAGTTCAAGACCAGCCTGGCCAACATGCTGAAACCCTGTCTCTACTAACAATAAAAGATTAGCTGGGTGTGGTGGCACAAACCTATTACCCCAGCTACTCAGGAGGCTGAGGCAGGAGAATGGTTTGAACCTGGGAGGCGGAGGTTGCAGTGAGCCGAGATTATGCCACTGCACTCCAGCCTGGGTGACAGAGCAAGACCCTGTCTCAAAAAAAAAAAAAAAAAAAAAAAAAAAAATTCCATGATGTGGATACACTACATCTGTTTATCCATTCATCCACGGACAGGCATTTGGGTCATTTCCACCTTTTGCCTCTTATAAGTATTGGTGCTGTGGACGTTCACAGGCCAGTTTTTGTATTGTTTTCTTGAGATGGAGTTTTACTGTTGTTGTCCAGGCTGGAATGCAGTGGCATGATCTCAGCTCACTGCAGCCTGCGCCTCCTGGGTTCAAGCGATTCTCCTGCCTCAGCCTCCTCCTGAGTAGGTGGGATTACAGGCATGAGCCACCGCGCCCAGCCCCCGGCCAGTTTTCGTGTGGACATATGTTTTCATCTCTCTTGGGTGTATAAGTAGGAGTGGAATTGCTGGGTCATGTGGTAACTCTATGTTTAACTTCTTGAGGAACTGCCAGGCGGGCTTCCACAGCAGCTGCACCATTTTACATTCCGTCCAACAGGGTGTGAGCGTTCGTGTGTCGCCACACCCTCACGACACTTGCTCTCGTCTGTCTGTGATTCGAGCTCTCCTCATGGGTGCGAAATGGCATCCTGTGATTCTGACGTGCGCTTCCCTGGTGGCTGGTGATGTTGAGTATCATGTCATGGCCATTTGTATACCTCTCTCCTTTTTGTACAGCTGCATAATATTCCCCTGTTTAGAGGAACTATAGTTTGTTTATTTATTTATTTTGCTATTATTTGAGACGGAGTCTTATTCTGTCACCAGGTGGGATTGCAGTGGTGCGATCTCAGCTCACTGCAACCTCCGACTTCCTGGTTCAAGTGATTCTCCTGCCTCAGCCGCCCAAGTATCTGTGACTACAGGCACCCGCCATCATGCCTGGCTAATTTTTGTACTTGTAGTAGAAATGGGGTTTCACCATGTTGGCCAGGATGGTTTCGATCTGCTGACCTCGTGATGCACCCACCTCAGCCTCCCAAAGTGCTGGGATTACAGGAGTGAGCCACCGTCCAGCCTGGAACTGTTGTTTATTTAACCTGTTTACTACTGCAGTAGTCCTGGCCCAGTAATTAAAAAAACAAACAAACAAAAAAAAAACCTGTTTACTCCTAATGGCCAGTGGATTGTTTCCAGTGTCTTGTTATTAATAGAAATATAACCGTAAGGCCAGGGCATGGTGGCTCATGCCTGTAATCCCAGCACTTTGGGAGGCTGAGGTGGGAAGATTACTTGGGCTCAGAGAGTTCAAGACCACCCAGGGCAGCACAGCAAGAATCCATCTCTGTGAAAAAAATAAAATTCACAAAACAACACACCTGTAAAAGCTCCTAACTGTATGATTTTGGTCGTGTCAGTGGTACCTGCAGAATACCTTCCCATAAGTGAAGTAGCTGGGCAAAGGGTGACTACGTCTTGATCTTGCTGTAGGTATCATCATGTGCAGTGGGTCCTCATTACTCTAGGATACCACATTTGCAGATTCATCTCATCGCGAACGCGTACTCATAACCCCAAAATCAATAATGCGCGATGCTTTTCCCATTATTTATGGACACTCACAGAATAGCAAAAAATTTGAGTCACCTAGCGCACACATCCCCAGGCCTGCTTTCTTCTCTCTCGTACTATAAACAAGTGTTCTTTTTTGTGGTCTAGTTAGTGCCATGTTTTCTGTGTTTTTGGGCTTTGTGATTTGGCTATTTAAAATGTCCCCAGTTTGGATGGGCACAGTGGCTCACGCCTGTAATCCCAGCACTTTGGGAGGCCTAGGTGGGTGGATCACCCGAGGTCAGGAGTTCGAGACCAGCCTTGCCAACATGACGAAAACTTGTCTCTACTAAATATACAAAATTAGCTGGGTGTGGTGGCACGTGCCTGTAATCCCAGCAACTCCGGAGGCTAAAGCAGAATTCCTTGAACCTGGGAGGCAAAGGTTTACAGTGAGCCAAGATTGCAGAGCCAAGATCACGCCACTGCACTCCAGCCTGGGCAACAAGAGTGAAACTCCATCTCAAAAACAAACAAACAAACAAAATTAGTAAAATGTTCCCAGTTTACGCCAGGTGCAGTGGATCATGCCTGTAATCCCAGCACTTTGGGAGGCTAAGGTGGGTGGATCTGCCGAGGTCAGGAGTTCAAGACCAGCCTGGCCAACACAGTGAAACCCCATCTCTACTAAAAGTACCAGAAAAGTTAGCTGGGCATGGTGGTGCATGCCTGTAATCCCAGCTACTCCAGAGGCTGGAGGCAGGAGAATTGCTTGAATCTGGGAGGCAGAGGTTTCAGTGAGCCAAGATTGTGCCATTGCACTCCAGCCTGGGCAACATGGTGAGATCCTGTCTTGACAAAAAAAAATTAAAAATTAGCCAATCGTACTGGCACACACCTAGGAGGATCACATGAGCCTGGGTGGTCAAGGCTGCAGTGAGTTCTGGTCCCACCACTGCACTCCAGCCTGGGCAACAGTGAGACCCTGTCTCAAAAAAAAAAAAAAAAAAAAAGAGCAGTAACAAGAAGGCTGTGATGTGCTTTTCAGAGAAGAGACATTTATTAGAGAAATTTCATTCAGGCACAAGTTAGGGTGCTGTTGATGTGAGGCTCAATGTTAGCGATTCAAATATGTATATTAAGTAAGGTGTCTTCAAACAGAAACACACATAAGCCAAGGTTGTATATTGGTTGTTGAAAGTATCATGGCCACAGGCTCTCGGGAACCTAACTTTGTATTTCCGCCAGGAGACATGGCTCAGTATTTGCTAACCCAGTGTTCACAGTGACCTTACAGATTCTGTGATATAGAACACAGCCACCTGGAGTAACCATCGATTACACAGGGGTTTTCTCTACATGCTCGTGCTGCCTTACTGGGATTGAATTTATGTGCAGTGAAACGCACAGATCTGAGTGCACAGCGTGGTGAGTTTTGACAGATACTACCTGTATAAGCATCACTCAGATCTAGCTACAGAACATGTCCATCATCGGACAAGGCTCCCGCGCAGCCTTTCCCAGTCATTCCTCCAACCGTCCCTTGAAGCCGCCACACCTGATTTTTTTCCCCAGTATAAATCAGTTCTGGATGTTCTAGATCCTTACACAGACTCGCACAGTGTATAGGCTTTGGTGCCAGGCTTCCTTTGCTCAGCATGATCCATTTTAAGACTCATTGGCATTGTTGCCGGTAGAAGTCCTTCATTCCCTTTTTTTGTTTGTTTGGTTTTGTTTTTTGAGACAGTATCTTGTTCCGTCGCCCAGGCTGGAGTGCAGTGGCATGATCTCACCTCACTGCAATCTCCGTCTTCCGGATTCAAGCAAGTCTCCTGTCTCAGTCTCCCAAGTAGCTGGGACTACAGGCACCTGCCACCACACCTAGCTAATTTTTGTATTTTTAGTAGAAACAGGGTTTCACCTTGTTGGTCAGGCTGGTCTTGAACTCCTGACCTCAGGTAATGCACCCGCCTCGGCCTCCCAAAGTGCTGGGATTACAGGCGTGAGCCACGGCGCCTGGCCCTTTATTCCCTTTTTCAGCCAAGCTGCATTCTGTTGTGTGGAAGTATCAGTGTATCCATTTACCTGTTGATGGCTGTTTGGGTCATTTACAGTTAGGGGCTTTTATGAATAAGGCTGCTGTGAAAATTTTTATACAGGTGCTTTTGTGGACGTATTTTTCACCTCCCTTGACTAAATGCCTTGGTGTGACATTGTTCGGTCATAGAGTTGATATATGTTTAACTTTACTTAATACAGGCTTTTAATTCTCTTCTGGGACAAGATGTCTAGGAGGAGGCCATTCCGGGGATGTTTGGCAGCTGAAGATTGTCAGGCTAGTAGGCCAAGGTCCCTCTGATACTCTCTCTCTCTCTTTTTTTTTTTTTTTTTTTTCACCTGAGTGTGTTTGCTAGGGAATCCCTGATCTCTTAACCTTCCCCTCAGGAATGCATAATGGCTGCTGTGGCACCGGTCATTGTCATTGTATTCACAGCAGTCTTTCAAGCAAAAAGAAGGAACAGCAGCCAACAGTCTCCCCAAGACAAGATTCTGCCTTTTTAGCCAAATGTGAAACTTTCCCATATCCACAGTGAGCTGCAAGGGAGTTGGAGGAGGAAAGTTTCTGCAAAGGAGCAGGGGTCTATACTCACTGGGGTCCATCCTCTGTTGACCAGGATGTTGGGGTTGGAAGTGATCATCAGACCCTGGGCGGCTTCTTCAGCCCTCCTGAGCCTCGGAGAAAACTTGGTGGGGCCACTTGGTCAGGGGCCTGGACCTTGACCAGGAACTGGTGGCTTGTGTTTGATACAAGAACAAGAGCCCCAGAAGGAAAACTAAAGAGGCGGAAGCTTCTAGGCTGGGCGCGGTGGCTCATGCCTGTAACCCCGACACTTTGGGAGGCCGGGCCAGGCACATCACTTGAGGTCAGGAGTTTGCCAGGTGGGGTGGTGGGCGCCTGTAATCCCAGTTACTCGGGAGGCTGAGGTAGGAGGATGGCTTGAACCCGGGAGGCAGAGGTTGCAGTGAGCTGAGGTCGCGCCACTGCACTCCAGCCTGGGTGACAGAGCGAGACTTAATCTCAAAAGAAAAAGAAGCTTCTAGAACAGTGGTTCCCAGAGCATGGTCTATGCCAACAGCATCAGCATCACCCGGAAACTGGTTAGAAATGCAGAGTCTCAGGCCACACCGGGACCTGCTGATTCCCAAATCTGTGTAAGAACCAGTGGTCCACAAACCGTATGCACATCGTGGGGGTGTTTGTTTCCTCTTAGCTGCGTTTTTTTTTTTTTTTTTTTCCCCTTGAATTTGAAGCCTGCTTTGTTGCCTGATGACTTGTGAGGCCCTGTGTCCGGTGATCACAGTAATTTCTTCTGTCTTCTATTCACCCACCCGAAGGCCTGTGCTTCACCCTTTCCCAGGGTTCTTCCTGCTTCTCATAAGCCAGCATTGAGAAAAATCCAAACCCTTTTGAGATACCTGGTTTTCTTGGCAAGCCTGCAGCTTTATAGCTGTATTTAGAACAGCATCAAATGGTGAAAAGGGAAAACATTTCTAGTTTGTAACTACCTGTATCAAACAGGCTTTTAGGAGTTAGACACCAGTCGCTTTATGAGCAATCGAAGCTTTATGGGACCCACTTTACTTGGTTCAACTAATTCAGTGGTTTTAGAACTCAAAATGCCCCTAAAAATAAAGACAGTGTAGATTTTAATTGCTCTTCAAATTGCTCTGTCTCTGTCTTCCCCAACAAGGGTGGAGGTGGGTAAAGAACCAACATTTGTTTTCCCTGTTTTCCTTCTCTGGCTTTGAAATAGACACAGCATGCAAGTGGCTACAGACGCCAGCTCTTAGGGGGCTTTTGCATGCAATTGAAAATGGTGCTTTGTTCCAGAGGACATGACTCTGTGGCGTGTCCTTTGTATGACTTGGGAAAGGGGACTCCTTTCTCCATGTGGATGCCACCCTTCTCTGGGGCTCATAGGTATGAGCAGAACCTGGACTGGATTTGATGCCCCACTTGCCCCTTTGTCTGGGTTTCTTTGTGCAGTGAACAACCTGTGCAGCTGTACATGGTGGTGCGCACACAGACACACATACACACACACACACACACACACACACGCACTTTCTTTTCTTTTTTTTCTTTTTCGAGACAGGGTCTCCCTCTGTCACCCACACTGTAGTGCAGTGGCATGATCCTGGCTCACCGCAGCCTCAACCTCCCAGGCTGAAGCCATTCTCACACCTCAGCTACCCAAGTAGCTGGGACCACAGGTGCACGCTAGCATGCCTGGCTAATTTGTTAAAATTTTTTGTAGAGTTGGGGTGTCACTGTGTTGCCCAAGCTAGATATATATGTTCTGTACTCGGTGCATATTATACACTGCTTCTCTGTCTGAGAAACTTACAAGTATGTTAGTTTCCCATTGTTGTTGTAACAAATACCACAAATGCGGGATCTCAAAGCAGAAAGCTAGTCTCTTATAGTTCCAGAGCCCCTAAGTTCAAAATCAAAGTGTTAGCACGGCCACTGGGGTGGTCAGAGCTGTGCTCCCTCCGGAGGCTTTAAGGAGGAACCCTCTTCACCTGGTCCAGCTCCTGGAGCTCTGGGTGGTCCTTGGCTTGTAACCGCATGACACTAAGCTCTGCGCCCTTCCTCACGTGGCCTTCTGCTCTTCTGTGACATCTCCTCTGCTGTTAAGAGGACACTTATGGGATTTTGGGCCTATCCAGATCATCCAGGACAGTCTCATCTCACGATCATTCATCTAATTATATCTGCAAAGACCCTATTTTCCAAATAAGGATGGCCACATCCACAGGTTCTGGGATGTTTACATATTTTTTTGTGTGGTGGGGGCCACCGTTCAACTCACTACAAACGCCTTGGAAATACACCCTAAGAGCTTCACTTCTAGGCATCATAGCATGTGAAGTCCATACCCCAGTGAACGCATCACCTGATTTGTCTGTCTGACCAAGGTTCACGGGAATGACTCATTTAAGACATTTCTTTTAAATTTCTTTTCTTCTTTTTTCCTTTTTCTTTTCTTTTCACCGTATAGAAAAGTCTTTTGCCAGATCGAGGCATTTCAGGACAACGCAAGGGATAGAGGACCTGGCCGGGTGGTAACTGGTGGAGGTGGGGAACCTGTGACGGTACTCCCTGCTGCAGAGGGCAGAGGGGGAGATGGCCAGGCTGGCACCATCACGTAGTTCCCATGGGCTTAGGAGTCTCAGCTGGGTTCAGATCCTGGCTTTGGGTGACCCTGGGCAGGTACCACCCCTCTTTGGCCTCAGTCTCCTCATCTGGGTAATGGGCACGAGGATCATGGCATCTGCCTCAAAGCGTTGCTGTGAGAGTGAAATGAACTAAGATGAAGCACTTAGTACGCACTCCTTGGCCGGGGCGATGAAGCGGATGAAGTCGGAGATGACTGTAGCCAAGGGCTCATGGGACAGAACCTGACCCAGTAAAGTGCCCAGATCCCCAAACACCAGGGAGGCTCCCAGGCAGAGATCAGACTTGTAGTTTGAGCAAGTCCAGCTGGTGGCCGGTGAGGAAGGGGGTTGGTGGGGAGGAGCAGGGGCCAGAGGGAGCCAGGCCGGGGAGGTGGGCTTCCTATGATCATTTGCACATGGCCTCTCGGTGTCCAGCGTGGGGCAGGAGTATAGGAGGAGCCGAGGCTGCTCGGCCAGCATTTATTACCAATCACTAGGGAAGCTTTTGAGTATTTTAATGACAGGAGCAGCCAGATGTGAAGAAGCCAAATATGAACCCGGGCTGGGTGGTGGGAGAAATGGTGGGGCCTAGATTTGGGTCAGAACAGTGGTCATGAGAGGAGGGCACAGACTGGAGAGATTTGGGAGGTGGCGTAGATAAAACTTGGATGAGTCAGGTATGGGGTCAAAGTTGGTTCCTAGTCCCCAGAGAGCTGTATCAGTGAGCTGTTGCTACGTAACAAACAGCCCTAGGCGGCCGCAGTGGCTCATGTCTGTAATCCCAGCACTTTGGGAGGTCGAGATGGGAGGATCGCTTGAGCCCAGCATTTGAGACCTGCCTGGGCAGCATAGTGGGACCCTGTCTCTACAAAAAATTCGCCAGGTGTGGTCGCGTGTGCCTGTATTCCCAGCTATTCAGGAAGCTAAGGTGGGAGGATCCCTGGAGCCCGGGAGGTCAAGGCTGCAGTGAGCCTTGATTGTACCACTGCAGTCCATCCTGGGCAACAGAGCGAGAGCCTGTCTCAGAAAATCAAAACAATAATAAACAGAAAAAGGAAAATCATGATCCCAACTATTAGAATTTAGACTGGGCTTAGCTAAGTGCTTCTGGTCTGGGCCGGGTATTTGCAGTCAGCTGTTGGGCAGCTGGTGGCTTTGCGTTTAGGGCTTGGCTGACTGTTAATTGGGGTGATGGGGTGTTGAGCACGTGGCTCTCATCCTCTTGCCGGCCAGCCTGGGCTTCTTCACCTGGCAGCTGGGCAAAGAGTGGAAGCGTGCCAGGCTCAGAATCACACATATCACTTTCACCACATTCTGTTGGCCAAAGCAAGTCAAGAAGCCAGCCCAGGGTCAAGGGCTGAAGTAATAGACCCCACTTTTTTTTTCCTTTTTTCTGAGAGTTTTGCTCTTGATGCCCCGGCTGGAGTGCAGGGGCGCAATCTCAGCTCACTGCAGCCTCCACCTCCTGGGTTCAAGTGATTCTCCTGCCTCAGCCTCCTGAGTAGCTGGGATTACAGGCATGTGCCACCATGCCCAGCTAATTTTTGTATTTTTGGTAGAGATGGGGTTTCACCATGTTGGTTGGGCTGGTCTCGAACTCCTGAAACTCCTGACCTCATGATCCGCCCTCCTTGGCCTCCCAGAGTGCTGGGATTACAGGTATCAGCCACCGCCCCCGGCCCCCACTTCTTCATAGAAGGAGCTGTTGAAGAGTGTGGGTTGAGGACAGAGAAGTTTTGGCTACTTTGCAATCAACCACAGTGGGCTTTGCTTTAAGTGCCTTTCCACCGGGCCTCTCCCGCCTTGTTTGGCTTCTCTTCTTAACCAGTGACCCGCAAAGAACAGCCCCTTACCCATGTGCAAGGCCCTGCCCTGGGTTGCAAAGATACCCGGAAATGGAAGCTCTTTTGCCTCAGGTGGTATTTGGCTGCAAATAATGAGAAACCGAACAGTGGCTTAACTCATAAGGGTTAACAAGCCTGGAGAGGGCAGCCCATGAAGTTATTAGCAACACAGTCTGGGCTGGCTGGCTGTAGTCAGCCCCTGGTGCGGGGGCTCATGCCTCAAATCTCAGTACTTTGGGAGGCCATAGCGGGCAGATCACTTGAGGTCAGGAGTTTCGAGACTAGCCTGACCAACATGGTAAACCCCGTCTCTACTAAAAATACAAAAATTAGATGGCTGTGGTTGCTCATGCCTGTAATCTCAGCAATTTGGGAGGCTGAGGTGGGCAGATCACTTGAGGTCAGGAGTTCGAAACCAACCTGGCCAACATGGTAAACCCCGTCTCTACTAAAATACAAAAGATGGGCGTGGTGGCTCATGCCTGAAATCCCAGTACCTTGGGCCTCCCAAATTAGCTGGGCATGGTGGCAAGCACCTGTAATCCCAGCTACTCAGGAGGCTGAGGCAGGAGAGTCACTTGAACCTGGGAGGCGGAGGTTGCAGTGAGCCACTGCACGCCAGCCTGGGCAACAGAGCAAGACTCTGCCTCACAAAAAATAACACGGTCTTTTTGTCAACTCCCAGCAACCATCCTCTGCGGATGGACTTTTCAGCATCAGGTTTGTTGTCTCATGGTTGCAAAACGGCTGCCACAGCTCTAGTCATTGCAACTGTATTTAAAGCTGGAAGCAGCAGCAAGAGACTGTCTGTCTAGAGAAGCTGTCTGTCTTTGTATTCTGGAAGAAACACTTTCCCTGAGCCTTCCCTGAAAGTTTCACTGAGCAGAACCTGTCTGTACACTTTGGTTTTTACTATTTGCAGAACTGTGCTTGCTTATTCTTACTGCAAGAAAGGCTGGCAAAGTGAGTGTCTGATAAAGGACATAGGAGTGCCTCCGGCTTAGTTCAGTTATTTTAAGGCTATTTTGACCACAACTCACGGTCCGAAATATGTTTCTGTGTGACGCAGTACACACGCACGCACGTGGGCGCACACACACACACAGCTGAAACCAATCTCTCAAATACTCTTACCGTGTGATGCACGTTAATGTTTTCTATTCTATTCCATGCTCTTTTGTTATTTAAAGCAGTCCCTAGTCACAACATGCTAATTTGATTTCACAACCTTCGACGGCGTGACCCATAGTTAGAGAAAGACTGGCCTAGAACGTTTTTGTTTACATCTAAGCGTCGGCAGCTTCTGTGAGCAGAGGAGGAGGAGAGGTGGGGAAATGGTGTTTTGAAAAGCAGCAGATAGACTTTGCCACAGCATCTGCACTTCCTATTGGCAAATGATAAAGTTCTGTAGACTTTCTTACTGGCGGGTAACCTGAGGGTCACTCCCATTTATGCAGGGAAATTAAACTTCGCCTGCTTGTGGAGCTCAGAGGGCCCTTTTAATTCCGTACCCTGCTGGCAGCCTGGCTTCTGCACAGCTCCTGATGACAGCGCAAAACTCCGACTGCATTACAAGTGGAGGAGGAATTCACACAATTTTCTGGAAGGACACCGTGTCATTGTTGCGTCATGGCTGTTCTCTGGAGCCATTTGTGGTTTTCAGGCCCGGCCTTTCCTGCTTTTTATAGCATGGTGGTAAAAAGTGAGATCTTCAGAATCACAGGGTCTGAGTTCAAATTCTGGTTCCACAGTGCGACCTGGGGCAAGTGTCCCGGCCGCCTCTGAGTCTCCTTTTCCTGTAAGATGTGTGGCAGCATCGCTTCCGAGGGGATGGGGAGGGATCAGTGTGGAGTGAGCACAGGGGCTGGTACCCACAAGCACTCAGGCGATGGAAGCTCTTCGGGGTGCACCAGGCAGCTTCGGCTGTACGATGCCACCGTGACGAGTGAACCTGGGTCGCAGTGGCTCACGGTGGCAGAGGCTCGCTTCTCGCACATGTGTGTGCCCATGGTGGATTGGCTGCAGCTCTGTCTACATGTCCGCCCTGTCCTGGGACTCAGGCAGAACCACGTGATGGCTCTCAAAGCTTCTGCTCTGAACGGATGCAGTGTGCCCACTCCATCTCATGGAAGGAGAATCTTTCCATAGGAGCGGGCACACTATGTAGAGGACAGCAGACAGCTGGTTAAAAAGCCAGCGTGCCACACCAGGGCTTGTCTCCAGGGTGCTGGTGACAAGTTTGGGTCTGCAGCCCTGCATACTAATTTCTGGCCCACCCCCACCCGCCCGCCCGCCCCACAACCTCAGTCACTGTTTCAAAAGTTTTTGAGTGTGGGGCAGGGAGGGGTCTCCAGCGTCCTCCCTGGCTGAGAGCCACCAGCCGTGCTCCCCAAGCCAAGGATGGGGTCTGCTTTTGTCCTTTTGGTGTCCTCAGCACCCTCCCACCAGACACCCAGTAGGTGCCGACTAAACGCACATTTCACCAGGTTGCCCCTTGAACAAATTTGCATGGATTTGTTTAACTTCCTCTGCAGAGTCGCTCATTCTTCCCACAGATACTTATTGAGCTCCTACTGTATGCCACATATTGTGCCAGCCCCAGGGATCTTGCCAAAGATTGCTGGGGACAAGACAGGCAAAGGTGCCTGACCTGGGGGACACTTGGGTAGAGGAGACACACGTTAGTAAACAACTAAACCATCAGACAGATGTATGATATTTGAGGTGAAAGTTTTTTTTTTTTTTTTTTTGAGACGGGATCTTGCTCTGTTGCCCAGGCAACAGATGGTGCAGTGACACGATCACAGCTCACTGCAGCCGTGAACTCCTGGGTCCAAGTGATTCTCCTGCCTCAGTCTCCTGAGTAGCTGGGACTACAGATGTGCAAGACCATGTCTGGCTAATTTTTTTTGTTGTTTTTTTAATCTTCACGTGTGTCTTTAAAGCCTTCCTCTGCCTGCCGGGTTGAGAGCAGCAAGACGCCGAGCTGGCCTGGTGTGGGGGCAACATAGTACAGGTGCCGCAGCACCCCCAAAACTGCTCTTTTCCGCTGCGCCGATCTCATCTGGAAAATGGGAGTAAGACCAGGGTGTTGGGAAGGATTCAGGGAGACCTGGTACCTGGTAGTTTGAGTAAGACCATGTTGATAACCCCTGGCGGAAGCAGGGGATCTGCGCACCTTTCCAAATCCACACGCAGGCCACGTGCAGCAAAGAATGCCAAAGTGCGGCTGGCGCCTTCTGTCCCGCCTCGCTGGACTGTGGCCCGAAAGCTCTGGGAGTCGCCCCAGTAGACAGCGTCAGCAGTGGCAATCAAAATGATCACAGCTAGCACACACACTGCCAAGAGTGCTTCAGGACATGGATTAGAGGTGTTCCTATGTAACAGTCCCATGGAGGATGTAGTGTTATCCTCCCCATGTTCCAGATGGGGAAACTGAGGCACAGAGGGGATAAGTAATTTGTCTTAGGGTACACGGTTGGGAACGGGAAGTGGCAGCCCAGGGAGGGGAGCTGCAGAACCGGTCAAGGTGCACTTGACTCCTGCCGTGAGCATGCGCACGCAGCAAACCCAGCCCCTCACCCAATTTCAATTTTTTTTCCTTTTTTTTTTTTCTGAGATGGAACCCCACTCTGCTGCCCAGGTTGGAGTGCACTGGCGTGATCTCGGCTCACTCCAGCCTCTGCCTGCCAGGTTCAAACGATTCCCCTGCCTCAGCCTCCCGAGTAGCTGGGACTACAGGCGCCCACCACCATGCCTGTCTAATGTTTGAATTTTTAGTAGAGACAAGTTTCACTATGTTGACCAGGCTGGTGTTGAACTCCTGGCCTCAAGTGAGCCACCGTACCCGGCCCCCTTGCCCAGTTTCTGACCTTCTGGATGCAGGGCAGGTCCTGAAGGTCAGTGTGAGACTGTGGAAACGAGGCCGGGGAGGGGAAAGGGTGAAGCCAAGTCCCCTGCTCCTCTGAGCTTTTCTCATTAGCTGGTCATGTTTAAAAACACTCACAAAATAACATCAGTACCAATGAGATCAACACCAGCATCCTGAGCTGGGCACTGTGCTGGGGGCCTGGAGTCCCAGCTACTTGGGAGGCTGAGACAGGAGAATCACTTGAGCCCAGGGATTTGAGACCAGCCCGGGCACCTGGGCAACATAGCAAGACCCTGTCTCTAGAAAATAAGAAAAATCTGACTTAAAAAAATACATTGGCATCAGTTATGCTCAAACCACAGGCCAGGCCCTGTTCTTTGTGCCTCTGCCCTGCCACATGAGAGGTGAGGACATGGTCGTGCCCATTTTACAGAGGAAGATATTGAGGCCCAGAGAGACAAAGTCACTTGCCCAAGGTCACCCAGCCTGTTTGTTGGGGAGTGGGGATTTGAGGCCCAGAACTTGTGCCTGGCACTGTCACCCCACAGGGCCTCTTGGCATCAGTCTGATGGGAGACATAGATGCCAGCCCAGGCACCTGAAGTTGGGAGGCATCTAAGGGGAACCCCAGACCTTCCTGTCATTGACATGTGTGTTTCCTTTCTTTTTATTTTTTAAGACAGAGTCTTGCTTTGTCGTCCAGGCTGGAGTGCAGTGGCATGATCTCGGGTCACTAACCTCCGCCTCCTGGATTCAAGCGATTCTTGTGCCTCAACCTCCCAAGTTCCTGGGATTACAGGCATGTGCCACCACACACCCGGTTAATTTTTGTATTTTTATTAGAGATGGGGTTTCACCAAGTGGCCAGGCTGGTCTTGAATGCCTCGGCCTCCCAAAGTGCTGGGACTACAGACAGGAGCCACTGCACCCGGCCTTTTTGTTATGGAAAGTTTCCAAAATATGCCAAGTAGATAGAACGGTGTGAGGAAGCCCCAGGGATCGATCCACCACCTGCTTCAGCAGTTCCCAGCGTTCCACTGTTTTCCACCTTCCACCCACCACCACTCCAGGATGATGCTGCTGATGCTGACGACTGGCATTTTGGTTTTTTACAGACAGGATCTCCCTCGGTCACCCAGGCTGGAGTGCAGTGGTGCGATCTTGGCTCACTGCAGCCTCTGCCTCTCTAGCCCAGGCCATGTTTCCTCTTCCATGCCAGTCACTTTATCACCTTTTCCAATCCGAGGCATCCCAGGCATCCACAAAATAACAGAGACGCACACCGGCGCCACCCAGCCCTGCAGTAGCGTCTGAGCATTTCCGTACAAGCCTGCTGAGTAGCTTGGACCACAGGTACCGCCACCGCGTGTGTCTTGCTGTGTTGCTCAGGCTGGTTCTCCAACTCCTGAGCTTAAACCACCCTCCTGCCTCAGCCTCCCTGCCTCGGCTGGGATTACAGGTGTGAGCTACCCGCGCCTCCCTCCTTTTTAGTTTTTTGAAATAAAATTTCCTGTGTTGAAACACACAAATCTGAGCTGTTAAATTCTGGTGAGTTTTTTCTTGTTTTTGTTTTTTTTTTTTTGACATAGAGTCTTGCTCTGACGCCCAGGCTGGAGTGCAGTGGCACGGTCTCGGCTCACTGCAACCTCTGCCTCCTGGGTTCAAGCGATTATCCTGCCTCAGCTTCCCAAGTAGCTGGGATTACAGGTGCATGCTACCATGCCTGGCTAATTTTTGTATTTTTAGTAGGGATGGGGTTTCTCCTCCATGTTGGCCAGGATGGTCTCAATCTCCTGACCTCATGATCCGCCTTCCTCGGCCTCCCAAAGTGCTGGGATTACAGGCGTGAGCCACTGCGCCCGGCGCAGCTGTCAAAATCTGAACACTCATATAACCACACCTCAGTCACAACACAGAACATTTCCCTCTCCCCAGGAAGTTCCCGTTCGTGTCTTTAATGTTGTCATTGGAATGAAAGCACACAAACACAACATCCTCACTGAGAGCTCTGCAGCCCCCACTTGGAAATTCACCCTCGGGACTGGTTTGCAGAAGGCCCACCGGAGCTGCACCCCTCCTGTCTCTAATTCTGCTGGTAGGTAGGACATGCGCAGTGCTTGGGCCACACCTGCCAGAGCCAGGGAGGAGGCATGAACAGACGTGAACCCTTCATCTTGGGAGCTCATGCACACCTTCAGGCCAGAAGCAAGGGCACCCGGATTCCAGAGGAAAAGAATCCTGTGTTCCAGGGTCTTGTGACATCTGCTTTCTGGATCTTTCTGGTATCGGGACCTAAGAGGAAGAGGGAGAGCCACTCGCCACTCCTGTTCCTTCCTCCCTCTTCCATGCCAGTCACTTTATCACCTTTTCCAATCTGAAGCATCCCAGGCATCCACAAAATAACAGGGACGCACAGCCCCGTCACCCAGCCCCATGATACTGTCTGAACGTTTCTGCTGTATTTGTTTCAGATCCTACGAGAGAAGTAGCAGGAGGGGGTGGCCTGCGGGGTGGTGGTTAAGGGTGGGACCTCTGCAGTCAGTCTGCCGAGTTCAGATCCCAGCCTGGGCTGAGCACAATGTCTCACGCCTGTCATCCCAACGCTCTGAGAGGCTGGGGCAGGCGGACCACCTGAGGTCAGGAGTTCAAGACCATCCTGGCCAACGTGGGGAAACCCTATCTCTGCTAAAAATACAAAAGTTACCTGGGCATAGTAGTGCATGCCTGCATGCCTATAATCCCAGCTACTCGGGAGGCTGAGGCAGGAGGATGACTTGAACCTGGGAAGTGGCGGTTGCAGTGAGCCGAGATCGTGCCATGGCACTCCAGCCTGGGCGACAAGAGCAAAAAATAAAATAAAATTAAAAAATTGCAGCCTGGCCCCTTACTAGCTGCAGGATCTTAGGCAGATGACTAAGCTCTCTGAGCCTGTTTCCTAATCTACTGGGTAGGGATCACAGAAGCACCTGCCTCTTGGGACTTAGGGAAAGCGGAATGAGTTACACATGCCGGGTACCTAAACCAGCACCCAGCACATGGTGGACATGCAATCGGTGTGGGCTATCATCGTTACAGTCGGTCCTTGTTCTTCACAGATCGCGTATTTGCAAATTCACCGGCTTGCGAACATTGGTAACCTCAAAGCAGTGCTGGCCATTTGCAGAAGTGGGTAGAGTGGCCAAAAAAGTGACGCCGGACATGTAGGTTCCCAGCCGAGGTCGGGCCCAGCGGCACCCTGACTTCTCGTTTCAGCTCAGATTGCAAAGCAGCGTCCTTTTTGCCGTCTGTTTAGTGCCGCATTTTTCACATCTTTGTGTACCTCTTTTCATTTTTTGAGACGGAGTCTCGCTCTGTCACCCAGGCTGGAATGCAAGTGGCGTGATCTCAGCGGACTGCAACCTCCGCCTCCTATGTTCAAGCAGTTTCATGCCTCAGTAGCTGCAACTACAGGCACCCGTCACCACGCCTGGCTTTTTTTCTGTTTTTAATAGAGATGGGTTTTGTCATGTTGGCCAGGCTGGTCTCAAACTCTTGGCCTCAAGTGATCTGCCTGCCTCAGCCTCCCAAAGTGCCAGGATACAGGCATGAGCCACCACACCTTGCTGTCTTTGTGTTTCTTATTGGTGATTTCTCTATTTAAAATGGCCCCTAGGCCAGGGGCAGTGGCTCACACCTGTTCCCAACACTTCGGGAGGCCGAGATGGGTAGATCACTTGAAGTCAGGAGTTTTAGACCAGCCTGGCCAATATGGTGAAACCTTGTCTCCACTTAGCTGGGTGTGGTGACATATGCCTGTAATCCCAGCTACTAGCTAGGTTGAGGCAAGAGAATTGCTTGAAACCAGGAGGCGGAGGTTGCAGTGAGCTGAGATCACACCACTCTGGGTGACAGAGCGAGACTCTGTCTCACAAAAAATAAAAGCATAGAGCTGGGTGCAGTGGCTCACGTCTGTAATCCCAGCACTTTAAGAGGCTGAGTTGGGCAGATCACGAGGTCAGGAGTTTGAGACCAGCCTGGTCAATATGATGAAACCCCGTCTCTCCTAAAAATACAAAAATTAGCTGGGTGTGGTAGTGCATGCCTGTAATCCCAGCTACTTGGGAGGCTTAGGCAGGAGAATTGCTTGAACCCGGAAGGCGGAGGTTGCAGTGAGCCGAGATCACGCCACTGCTCCAGCCTGGGCAGCAGAGCGAGGCTCTGTCTCAAAAAAAATTAAATAAATAAAATAAGTAAGTAAATAAATAATAAAACGGATCCAAGCAGGGTACAGAAGTCTGGTGTTCCTAAGGGCTGTAAGGCTGTGATGTGCCTTATGGAGAAAACACCTGTGTTAGAGAAGCTTCCTTCGGGTGGGAGTTACCGTCCTGTTGGCCATGAGTTCAATGTGAATCAGTCAACAGGATGCATTAAATAAGATGTCTTCGTACAGAAACGCGTGTAAGTCAAGGTGCTGTATCGATTGATGGGTGAAAAACCTTGCGGCCAGAGCCTGGCAGCAACCCGGCCTCGCGCTTCCCCCAGGAGAAGCGCCTCCGTGTCCACTGTGACCCTCTAGAACCTCTCTATTGCAAATAGCAGGACCGGCTGCATCCTGTTAGACTGGAGTGCCGGTACATGACTTAGTATAACGTTACATGCCATAGTGTGTGTGCTACATATATGTAGTATACGCATGGGATCCTGGTATGTATAGTGTTGTTCTGTGTGATTTTAATTTTTTTTTTGGAGACAGGGTCTCACTGTCGCCCGGGCTGGAGCGCAGTGGCACAATCCTAGCTCACAGCATCCTTGACCTCCTGGGTGCAAGCGATCCTCCTGCCTCAGCCTCCTGAGTAACTGGGATTATAGGCAAGCAACCGTGCCCAGCCAAAAAAAATTTCATTTTGTAGTGACAAGATCTCCCTACGTTGCCCAGCCAGGCTGGTCTTGAACTCCTGGGCTCCAGCGGTCCTCCTAACTCAGCCTCCCAAAGTACTGGGTTTACAGGCATGTGCCGCCACGCTAGCCGTTTTAAACTTGTATCTTTTTGTTTTTTTTGAGATGGAGTCTTGCTCTGTTGCCCAGGCTGGAGTGCAGTGTCGTGATCTCAGCTCACTGCAACCTTCGCCTCCCGGGTTCAAGCAATTCTCCTGCCTCAGTCTCCCGAGTAGCTGGGGATTATAGACACCTGCCACCATGCCTGGCTAATTTTTTGTATTTTTAGTAGAAACGGGATTTCATGGTGTTGGACAGGCTGGTCTCGAACTCTTGAGCTCCTGATCCGCCTGCCTCGGCCTCCCAAAGTGTTGGGTTTACAGGCGTGAGCGACCACACCAGCCATGCTGTGTGATTTTAAACTTGTGTCTGTTTTTAAACTTCACTTGAACGTCACCGTTCCAGCCGCCCATCTTTCTTTCGTCCCCTCCTTAATCCATCCCTCTCCCGTCTGCCTTCCATAGCTCTGTCCATCTCTGATCACGTCTCTTTCCTTTTCTCTGACTTATTTACTCACTGCCTGCCTCTCATTTTCTCCACAGCTGGCCCCCAAGAGGACTCTTTCCAAGTCCCCAGCTGGGGGCCCCGCGTAGACCTGGAGTGGACACGCCCCTCCTTCCCTTCATGATTCGTTTGTAGCGCAGGTAACCAGCAAAGCATCCCTATTTGTTCTTGGAGGGACAGCTGTCCCTCATTCCACCTCCCCAGCCCCACCCTGGCCCCTGGATGAGGAAGGAGCATTCCTTCCTGGCAAAGCCTAGCTAAGCAACATCTCCGGCTCTTTCCCATCCGGACCCCCTGGGTCACTTGGGCCATCCCCCTGCCTCTGCATTAGCTGCAGGCAAAATCTTCCTCCCTGCCCCTTTTCCCTCTTCTCCAGATTCTTTGCAGACCATACCTTTTCGTGCCCTCTGTGGGCGGGTTGGGGAGGGAAGGGGCTCTTTGGTCGTGGATGTGGTGAGACTGGGGAAGGAAGCCTGGAGGAGCCACAGGGGATATGGGGCAGGTGAGAGCACATCCTCACCGCTTCCTAAGGCAGCAAGAGGAGCCTCCTTGGGGACAGTTGCCACAGCCAGCCCCTGAGAGGGAGAGTAATTGTCGTGTGGGGCTCCAGGGATGCATGTGTGTCTGTCTGCGCTGCAGGGAGGGGCATCCTGTGAACCCTGGGAAAGTATGTGTCACATTTTTCACCCACATGCATGTTTTGGCATGAAATGTGCATGTGTCATCAGATTTTTCACAGCATGATTCAGCAAATACTGCCCCCCCACCCCAGCCCACTGTGGGAGGTCCCTGGCCGGGGCTCTTCATTATGTAACAGCATCGGGGATGGGGGACCTGCGGGTGGCACTGAGGAGGCCACCCGTTAGGGGAGTTGAGAGTGTGCTGTCAGGGTGAGGGGCTGTGAACCAGCCGAGGGTGCATGTAAGATTTCATATGTGGGGTTTTTGGGTGGGGATGGTGACCCATGGCAGTTGTCACATTGTCAGTGAGGTTTGAGATCCCCTACCCCAAGGGAAAAAGAGAGTAAGGGCACTCCATGGTTCTGAGCTGTAAATTCCCACCATTCAAGGATGGGGTCTTCTTTCCCATTGTGTATTTTGTGTGTCATTGGGAGGAGAGGTGGTCAGAGGGTGCAGGAAGAGATGGAGGGATGAGTGACGGAAGGATGGGTCTGTGTGGGTGTTTGGCAGAAGGGAAGGAGGGGTGGTTGGATGGGAGCTTGGAAGGATGGAGGCATGAGCAGGTAGATGGATAGAAGGACGGGGCGGTGGGTGGAAGGATGGGTGGAAGGATGGAGGATGGGTGGAAGGATGGAGGATAGGTAGGTAGATGGGTGGAAGGATGGGTGGAAGGATGAAGGATGGGTAGGTAGATGGGTGGAAGGATGGAGGATGGGTAGATAGATGAGTGAAAGGATGGAGGATGGGCAGGTAGATGGGTGGAAGGATGGGTGGAAGGATGGAGGATGGGCAGGTAGATGGGTGGAAGGATGGAGAATGGGTAGGTAGATGGGTGGAAGGATGGGTGGAAGGATGGAGAATGGGTAGGTAGATGGGTGGAAGGATGGAGGATGGGCAGGTAGATGGGTGGAAGGATGGGTGGAAGGATGGAGGATGGGCAGGTAGATGGGTGGAAGGATGGGTGGAAGGATGGAAAATAGGTAGGAAGATGGGTGGAAGGATGGAGGATGGGTAGGTAGATGGGTGGAAGGATGGAGGGCAGAAGAGACTGATGGCTGGAGGGAGGAAGGAGGAAGCTTTGGAGGGACGGTTGGCTGGTTAAATGTTTCTGAGGGCTGGTTTGATGTTGGAGGGATGAAGAGGTGGATGGATGGATGGAGGCAGGGAAGGGAGGGATGTTTTGGAGGGTGGGAGGAATATTTGGAGGGGTGTTTGAAGGGACAAAGCCTAGGTGGATGGGAGGGTGGATGGGTAAATACATAGAGCATCTGCTTCCCCTGGTGTCAGATGGGACTAACCATCCCTTCCCCGTGGGGGTGGCACAAGCTAACATCGCTGAAGCACTCAGACGGTGCCTGGCACCTAGCGAGCGCTCGACAGATGTTAGCCATCCTCATCCTCATCATTCAGATCATGGGCTCAGCCTTGCCCCGGTGGCTTCTCTGACTCAGAGCGCCCATCCTCATGAGCCCCTCTCCCTTGCTTCTACCTCAGTTTCCCCACCACCCTCCTCTTTGGTAACACACTGTAGACGTCTTCAAGGACCACCCAGAGCCTTGAGCCACAAAGCCCTTCTCGTTGCCCACACTGGCTCTGTCACTCCTTCACCCGTTTATATGTAGGGCAGACTCTCACCACACGCCCCATGTCCAGGGAGACAGGACAGCAGGGTGGTGAAGAGCAGGCTCGGGAGCCAGGCTTCCTAGGCCGCAGGGCCCCTCCTGCGATACTTGAGGATTAGCTCAGTGTGTGTGAAGCACAGGCAGGACTCACTTAGTCTCAGGTGATATCATCATCAGGGGCTGGGAGAGTTGGAGGGGGAGGAAAAGGACCCTGTCCCTGGTCAGGGGTTTCTGGCTGGGAGGGCACCTGGGAGGTGTTCCTTGTCCCCATCTATCCCCATGGACTCAAGAGAACAGAAACTCTGACCCCCTCCAGGGGGCTCCCCTGAAGGGAGGGGGCCAGGCAAGCTGCCAAAATCTAACCTTGTCTCCCTCGCCCTCTTCCTGACCCCACCCCATCCAGTGGCGATGGATGATGAGGATGGGAGATGCTTACTAGACGTGATTTGGTGAGTAACGGGCTCCCCACCCCACTACCCTCTGTCTCAAACCCCTCCCACCCTCCCCTCCCCAGCTCCTTACCTCCTCAGCGTCTCTTCCTCTTCTCTTCCAGTGACCCACAGGCCCTCAATGACTTCTTGCATGGATCCGAGAAGGTAAGCATTGGTGCAGGGAGCGGCGTTCCCTGGGTGGGGGCTGTATAACTGGGAGTGAGGGACAGTGAGAGACATGTCTTCTTGTGCCTTCTAACGCCAGGCACCGGAGTTACAGCCTTGAACAAAACCCACGGTAAACCCCAGTCCTCCTACCGTGTACACCTACCTCCTTGGTAAACAAAGAAACGGGTCACTAATAAAGGTGATGGTGAAAAGTACCATGGAGAGTATGATAAAATAATGTCCTGTGCACAATGAAATTAAAGAAAATGAATGGGTCCCAGGGGCCCCTTTAGACAGTGTAGTCAGGGAGGGACACACGGGGGAGGCATTGAAGGGGAGACCTGAAGGACCCCAGGGAGGTGTCCAGGCCAGGTGCTCCTGGCAGGGGGAAGAGCAGGTTCAAAGGTGGGAGTGAGCTTGGTGTGGCTGAGGAACAGGAAGGAGGCTGGTGGGGCCAAACTGAAGGGGAAACTAGTAGGAAGGGAGACCTAACAGGGAACAGTCACCAGGTTATGCAGGCCTGGAAGCCCCTGACAGAGGAGTTGATATTTTTATTCTGAATGTGACAGGCAGCTCTGATGGGCTCTTAAACAGGAGAATGCCATTTTCGATTTGCTCCCCAGAGAATGGTGCAAAATAAGGAAAAGTGGAAATCTGTTGAGCTCTGAGCAGCTCTGTGGCTGTGTAACAGATTATCCCAGCATGTAGTGCCTTCAACATTTGTTAGTGCTCCTGCAGTGTCTGAAGGTCAGGAATCTGGGAGCAGCTTAGCTGGGCGGTTCAGGCTCAGGGACCGTCATGAGGCTGCAGTCAAGTTGTGGACTGGGGCTACTGTCATCCGAAGGCTTGACTGGGGCTGGCAGATGTGCTTCTACCAGGACTCATTCTCGTGGCTGTTGGCAGGAGGCCTCAGTTCCTCACCGCAAGGGCCTCTCCATAGTGCTGCTTGAGTGTCCTCACAGCATGGCAACTGGCTTCCCCCTGAACAAGTGATCTGAGAAAGAACACAGGAGGAACCCACTGTGCCCTTAATGACCCAGTCTCCAAAGTCTCACGTTCTTCCTCCACCATACTGTATTCACTAGAAGCCAATCACTCAGTCTGGCCAGCACTCAGAGGGAGGAGAATTGAGCTCCACCTCTTGAAAGAGGAGAGGTATGAAATAATTTGTAGAGCAGAGGCATGAGCAGTGGGATGATGGTGGCCTGGGCCATGGTGCAGGCAGCGGGACAGGCGTGCGGCACTGTATTTGCGATCTATGTGGGAGGTGGCATCAACTAGACTTGCTGGTGGATTTGATGCTGAGGGGCAGAGAGTGTCCAGCATGGCTTCTGGATTTCGGCTTGAGCAACTGAGTGGGTTCTAGTGCCATTTTCTGAGGTTGGCAGTTTGGGGAAGATTCCAGAAGTCCAGGTGATGCTGGTGGATGTCCAAGTTGGGGTTCTAGAGAGATGTCCAGCTGGAACAAGAAATTAGGGAGGCCCCAGCCATGGCCAGACATTCATGGGGCACTTAGGTGGATGCCAGGGCCTGTTCCGAGTGCTAAGGATGGTGCTGGGAATCCGATACAGCCCTGCCCTTCCAGAGATGGCACCGCATGGCTTCTCAGTCTGCTCGGACTGCCTTGGGAAAGGAGTACTCAGTGAGAAGGGACAGGAGCCATTGGAGGAGGTGGCACAGGTGGCCACTCCTGAAGGCTGTGCTACAGGAGAGACGGGCCACTGGCAGGGCACAGCTTGGGCAGAGGCGTGGAGGCTGGCTTCTAGGTTCTGGAATTCGAGGCAGGCACGGCAGGAGAGCTTCGCAGGCCGGGCTCCGGGACTCAGAGCTGGGGATGCCATGGGTTTTAGGCAGGCACCCAAGCCCCTGGCTTTGGGGTCTCTTTCCGGCGGGAAGGGGCAGGCAGACAGAGTTTCCCATACCCCCAGCCCTCTCCCATCCCACCCCTCATCTTTTTGTCCCGAGTGACCCTAAATTGGTTTCTGCCCCAGAGCATGGGCCTGCCCTGCTGACCTTTGACCTTGGATGGGGTGGGTCTTGTTGCAGCTCGACAGTGATGACCTCCTGGATAATCCTGGGGAGGCCCAAAGTGCCTTCTATGAAGGTCCTGGGGTAAGTGCCGTGGCTCCCAGTCATCACCTGAGCTCCCCGGGCCGCCAGTGGGAGGGAGGCCCTGCAGGCAAGAAGGGCGGCTTGGGCTCATCTCCTGAGGGCTGTTGATGGGAGGAGGGCAGGGGGTGGGCCACCGAGGGTGGCTGGACCACCCTGGCAGTGCAGAACGGAGCAGAGCTGGGGGACCCTGGATGTGGCCAACACGGGCAAAGCCCACCTCGCCTTGCAGGCCCCTCGGGGAAGAGGTGGGGGTCCCCGAGGCCTTGGAGCCCTGGAGCAGCTGGTGCAGAGTGGTTTTGGGGAGCTGAAGCAGATGTGGGTTGCAGGGCTAACAGGGGCACTGCTCTGGAGAACAGGGGCTGGAGGAGCCTGGGGTCCTGCCCACCTCAGCCATGGCAGGGTGTGACCTAGGGGAGGGGCCTCGTCACCTACAGACTTTAGTCTTCACCTGGACAGTCAAGACAGGTGCTGAGCAAAGCCCAGAGCGGGCAAGGCAGAGGACATTTTCTGAGCACCTACTGTGTGCCTGACTGTGCCGGTCCCATGACAAAGTGCCAGTTGTCCACACCATAGTGGCCACCCCTTCCCCTTTCTCCCTCTTCTGCTGCTGACTTCCCCCACTTACCTTTTCCTCCCCCTCCTTTTCCTTCAGCCTCCCCTCTCCCTGCCTTGACTTCCTCCTTCCCCTCCTCATCCTCCCCACCTTCCTCCTCCATCATCATCACGCTCACTCACCAAACACATATCGCATGACAGGCCTTCATGGTCATCTTCATTTAGTTCTTACAACTATATCATCTTCCACATAGCTTACCTTTCATGATACAAATGGCGAGGAAATGCAATAATTTATATAACTGATGCATCTGCAGGCTCAGTAACAGCGGTGATCCTGTTACTATTTTGTGATCACACTTCTTAACGTTACCATCATTTTCACATACCCTGAGGTCCGTGGTCAGGTTCTAAACACTCTCTGAAGGCGACGTCAGTGAATTTTCATAGGCACATCCCAGGGGGCAGGTTGGCTGTGGCCGTCTGGCACATAAGAGGGGGTCACAGTGGCCTGCCTGGTCCTCAGTCGGTTGGAGGCTGAGCGAGAGCCCCATCTGCCTGCCACTCCCTCCACCCACCGCTGGTTGACCCAGGCAGTACCCTCACCTGTGGCATGAGGAAGGGACCAGCACCTGCCTCATGGGACTGTCACCAAAAACGACAGCATGGACGGTAGTAATGACAGTGCTGATGATAGATGATGATTCTCGTGGCAAGTGCTACTGTGAGGCCTCCATGTGGATTTACTGAGAATCTTGGAAGCTGCAGGTTTTGATGGGTTATCTGGGCAGGTACTGGTGGAGATGAACTGCCGTATCGCCAGGCGCGGTGGCTCACGCCTATAATCCCAGCACTTTTGGAGGCCGAGGTGGGCAGATCATGAGGTCAGGAGTTCAAGACCAGCCTGGCCAACATGGTGAAACCCCGTCTCTACTAAAAATACAAAAAATTAGCCGGACGTGGTGGCACATACCTGTAGTCCCAGCTACTTGGGAGGCTGAGGCAGGAGAATCGCTTGGACCTGGGAGGCAGAGATTGCGGTGAGCGGAGATCACACCATTGCACGCCAGCCTGGGCGACAGAACGCAACTCCGTCACAAAACAAGCAAACTGCCGTATCATAAGTATTGCTTGTGGGGCTTTCCACACATATGCAAGCGGACATTTTTCCATGCGTGTGCTGGGTTGCAGTTCAGGCTAGCATGAAAAGCACTTAAAAAGCATTGAGCTCACGGTGCGGTTGGCATGAAAGCTCACAAATGGGAGCCACTCACTGCTGACGTGAGCTTGACTCCACCAGACCTACGACCGCTTGTCGGAAACCTTTAGGGCCAAGCGTATTTCGGAATTTCGAATTTCTCAAATTCTGGAAAAGTGGTACCAGGTGTGTTGTGTGTGTAATGTCACACGCTTGCCTCTCGGTGGCCAGACTTACAAAGCCACATCGTGTGGGTAGATGGATCCCACCTAAAGTGCCATGTTGGCTCTGGTTAGGTTTTGCTGCCAAAAGAGCTATGAAAACAGTCTCAGTTCTTAGAGCTTTTCAGGTTTTGTAATGACAGGTAAGTGTTGTAGGCCCGTATGACCATTTAAACAGTAGTTGCTTGTTTTTATTTATTTCTGTTTTGTTTTTTCGAGATGGAGTCTCGCTCTGTCGCCCAGGCTGGAGTGCAGTGGCAGGATCTCAGCTCATTACAGCCTCCACCTCCCTGGTTCAAGCCATTCTCCTGCCTCAGCCTCCCAAGTAGCTGGGGCTGCAGGTGTGAGCCACCACGCCCAGCTAGTTTTTGTGTTTTTAGTAGAAACGGGGTTTCACCATGTTGGCCAGGCTGGTCTCAAACTCCTGGCCTCAAGTGATCCACCTGCCTCAGCCTCCCAAAGTGCTGGAATTACAGGCATGAGTCACCGTGCCTGGACTTTATTTTTGGTTTTTGAGACAGGGTCTTTACTCTTGTCACTTAGGCTGGAGTGCAATGGCATAAACATAGCTCACTTAGCCTCAAACTCCTGGGCTTAAGCAATTCTCTCACCTCAGGTTCCCAGAGTGCTAAGATTACAGGTGTGAGTCACTGTACCTGGCCAACAATAGTTTTATAAATTACGTTTCACTGATGGGTACAGATGGAGAAACTGAGGTCAGATCAAGCCCTGCGTTACACAGCTAGGCCTTGGCAGAGCCGGGATTTGATCCCGTGTCCAGTCACTTGCAGATGGAATGTTCTTTTTTCCCTCTCCTCCCCTTCTTTTCTTTTTTTTTTTTTTTTTTTTTGACAAGAGTCTTGCCCTGTGGCCCAGGCTGGAGGGTCATGGTACGCTCCTAGCTCCACTATGCAACCTCAAACTCCTGGGCTCAAGTGATCCTTCCACCTCAGCCTCCCAAGTAGCTAGGACCGCAGGCACATGCTACCACGCCTGGCTAATTTTTCTTTTTTAAAATTTTTTTATGGAGACAGGGACTCACTGTGTTGCCCAGGCTGGTCTCGAACTCCTGGGCTCAAGCCATCTTCCTACCTCAGTTTCCCAAAGTGCTGAGATTACAAGCGCTAGCCACCCTGCCAGGTAGAATGTTCTTTCTTGAACATGGCTGCCCTGTCACCTGAGCATTCTTTGCCGCAGCGGTGGCCTGAGCCTAGCCCCTTGCTAACCTCAGCTCTTTCCTTCCCACCTTTCATGGCCTCCAGCTCCATGTGCAAGAAGCTTCTGGCAACCACTTGAACCCAGAGCCCAACCAGCCGGCCCCCAGTGTGGACCTAGACTTCCTGGAAGATGACATCCTGGGCTCTCCTGCGACTGGGGGCGGCGGCGGGGGCGGTGGAGGCGCTGACCAGCCCTGTGACATCCTCCAGCAGAGCCTCCAAGAGGCCAACATCACGGAGCAGACGCTGGAGGCCGAGGCCGAGCTGGACCTGGGTCCCTTCCAGCTGCCCACCCTGCAGCCTGCGGATGGCGGGGCAGGCCCAACAGGCGCTGGAGCGGCAGCAGCTGTGGCTGCGGGGCCCCAGGCCCTCTTCCCGGGCAGCACCGACCTCCTGGGGCTGCAGGCCCCGCCCACTGTGCTGACCCACCAGGCCCTGGTGCCGCCACAGGACGTGGTCAACAAGGCCCTGAGCGTCCAGCCCTTCCTGCAGCCTGTGGGCCTGGGCAACGTGACCCTGCAGCCCATCCCAGGCCTCCAGGGCCTGCCCAATGGCAGCCCTGGGGGCGCCACGGCGGCCACGCTGGGCCTGGCGCCCATCCAGGTGGTGGGCCAGCCCGTCATGGCGCTGAACACGCCCACCTCCCAGCTCCTGGCCAAGCAGGTGCCCGTCAGCGGCTACCTGGCCTCGGCAGCCGGCCCCTCGGAGCCCGTGACCCTAGCGTCGGCTGGCGTCTCACCGCAGGGGGCTGGCCTGGTCATCCAGAAGAACCTCCCGGCCGCCGTGGCCACCACGCTCAACGGGAACTCTGTGTTCGGAGGCACAGGGGCCGCCTCGGCGTCCAGTGGGGCTCCCTCGGGACAGCCACTGGCGGTGGCCCCGGGCCTGGGTTCCTCGCCACTGGTCCCGGCGCCCAACGTGATCCTGCATCGCACGCCCACGCCCATCCAGCCCAAGCCCGCGGGGGTGCTACCCCCCAAGCTCTACCAGCTGACGCCCAAGCCATTCGCGCCCGCGGGCGCCACGCTCACCATCCAGGGCGAGCCGGGGGCGCTCCCGCAGCAGCCCAAGGCTCCGCAGAACCTGACGTTCATGGCGGCCGGGAAGGCGGGCCAGAACGTGGTGCTGTCGGGCTTCCCGGCGCCCGCGCTGCAGGCGAACGTCTTCAAGCAGCCGCCGGCCACCACCACTGGCGCGGCCCCGCCGCAGCCCCCCGGGGCCCTGAGCAAGCCCATGAGCGTCCACCTCCTGAACCAAGGCAGCAGCATCGTCATCCCCGCCCAGCACATGCTGCCGGGCCAGAACCAGTTCCTGCTGCCCGGCGCACCCGCGGTCCAGCTACCGCAGTCGCTCTCAGCCCTGCCGGCCAACGTGGGCGGGCAGATCCTGGCGGCCGCTGCCCCCCACACAGGAGGACAGCTCATCGCGAACCCCATCCTCACCAACCAGAACCTGGCGGGCCCGCTGAGCCTGGGCCCCGTGTTGGCCCCCCACTCCGGGGCTCACAGCGCACACATCCTCTCTGCAGCCCCCATCCAGGTGGGCCAGCCCGCGCTCTTCCAGATGCCTGTGTCGCTGGCCGCGGGCAGCTTGCCCACGCAGAGCCAGCCAGCTCCCGCTGGGCCAGCCGCCACCACAGTCCTCCAGGGGGTCACCCTGCCCCCCAGCGCCGTGGCCATGCTCAACACCCCTGACGGCCTGGTGCAGCCGACCACCCCTGCCGCCGCCACCGGGGAGGCCGCGTCGGTCCTCACCGTGCAGCCTGCCCCCCAGGCGCCCCCCGCGGTCAGCACACCCCTGCCCCTGGGTCTCCAGCAGCCGCAGGCGCAGCAGCCCCCGCAGGCCCCCACCCCACAGGCCGCCGCCCCGCCTCAGGCCACCACCCCCCAGCCCAGCCCCGGCCTGGCATCTAGCCCGGAGAAGATCGTCCTGGGGCAGCCGCCCTCTGCCGCCCCCACGGCCATCCTCACTCAGGACTCCCTGCAGATGTTCCTGCCCCAGGTAAGCAGGGCGGGGCAGGGGAGCAAGCACCAGAGGAGGCCGCGGGCTTGGGAGGAGGAAGGGCCCTGGGGCGAGGGGCCAAGATCCAAAAGTGGATGGCACTGTGGCAGCCAAGGGGGAGGGTCTCAGTCATGGCACAGGTGGCGGCTAAGAGGAGGCCAGATGGCCGAGGGCCCTGGCGGAACTGGCAGGAAGATGGATTGACAGGCTGGCTGACTGACAGACGAGGGGCAGGACAACTCATTAGTCAGCTGGAGGGACCGGCAGACAGACAGACAGGGGGAGGGACCAGGGACGGATGGACAGAGGACAGGCACTGGCTGGCCTGCTGACAGGCAAGGAGAGGGATCTCAGAGAGGAAGTGAACGAGTTGGGGACGGACGGACAGGCAGGTGGGGCAGGAGAGAGGCAGGGCAAGGTGGAGCTGTAGAGGGGCCGACGGGAGCTCAGAACAGAGTGGGTGGCCTGGGTTCCGGCCTCCATGGCCTCTGTGCCTGGCACCTCGCCCACCTGGCTGCCCACCACCCCGTCCTCTGGAGCCCTGGGAACATCAGCAGGGGCAAGGGTCTCGGGTGGGGAGGTTGAGGGCCGGTAGGGGCAGCCTCCTGACCCTGTGCGGGCTGCCCGTTGCAGGAGAGGAGCCAGCAGCCCCTCTCCGCAGAGGGCCCCCACCTCTCCGTGCCTGCCTCGGTCATAGTCAGCGCCCCGCCTCCCGCCCAAGACCCAGCCCCGGCCACCCCCGTCGCCAAAGGAGCTGGCCTCGGCCATCAGGCTCCCGACGGCCAGGCTTCCCCGGCTCCGGCCCCCCAGGTAGAGGGACCCCAGCAGCCTATGTCCGCAGCACAGACCCAGCCTCGCCCCTCCTGCCCGCTCTCCCGCTCCTTGCTCTCCGCCCTGCCTGCGTCTCTGTCCTGCTAATGTGGAACACAGAGCTCTCCTTCACCCTCCAAGTATTTCCCAAGTGTTTCCCAACAATCATGGCTGCCTGAGACCAGGGCCGGCCCTGGGGGAGCCCACACTCTGCAGGAATGCAAGACACCACACACTGTTATTTCCTGAAATTCTAATTGTCACACCTGAATATGTGATGCATTCAGATAATTCACATTTCAGAAGGTACAGAAAGGTGCACAGGGAAAAGCCCGCCTCTCCTGAACCAGAGGTCCCTGTCCTTCCACGGTGGTTTTCTCTCATTTGTTATCTGGACAAATGCGATAAAGGAATCAAATATGGATTCTTTTCTTCAGTTTTTACAAAAAGGGTACCATCCTCTGCCTGCAGTATTGTATCTTTTATTATTTAAAAAAATTGATCTTGGAGACCATTCTTCATTCTCTTTTATTTTTTTATTTTTTATTTTATTTTATTTTATTTTATTTTATTTTATTTTATTTTTTGAGACGGAGTTTCGCTCTTGTTACCCAGGCTGGAGTGCAATGGCACGATCTCGGCTCACCGCAACCTCCGCCTCCTGGGTTCAGGCAATTCTCCTGCCTCAGCCTCCTGAGTAGCTGGGATTACAGGCACGTGCCACCATGCCCAGCTAATTTTTTGTATTTTTAGTGGAGACGGGGTTTCACCATGTTGACCAGGATGGTCTCGATCTCTTGACCTCGTGATCCACCCGCCTCGGCCTCCCAAAGTGCTGGGATTACAGGCTTGAGCCACCGTGCCCGGCCCTTTTATTTTTTATTTTTTTTTGAGACGGAGTCCGTTGCCCAGGCCGGAGTGCAGTGGCGTGATCTCAGCTCACTGCAGCCTCCACCTCGCGGGTTCAAGTGATTCTCCTGCCTCAGCTTCCCAAGTAGCTGGGATTACA
>NW_022437070.1:408896-441981 GCF_009761245.1 Sapajus apella | reverse complement strand
AACTTCTGACCTCAAGTGATCCACCTGCCTCGGCCTCCCAAAGTGCTGGGATTACAGGCTTGAGCCACTGTATCTGGCCCCATTCTTCATGCTCTTATATGACTGTGTAGTATTTCACTGTGGGCATGTACTGTTATTTATTTAGCCAATCTAAATTGTTGGGCTTTTAGGTCACTTGTGATCTTCAGCTATTATGAACAAGGCTGCAGAGAAAGTCTCTGTATGTATGTTGTATTTTAAGATAAGTTCTTCAAAAGGAATTTGCTGGCTCTAAAGGCATAGCATTTTTGTCTCTGACACATATGGCAATTACCCCCTACCCCCGTGGAGTATAAATGGGTTTAAAACCTTTATCAGCAATATATGATTGTGCCTTTTTCTCCGCTGCCTCACCATGTGCTGAACTTGGCTAGTCTAGATAGCTGAAAAATTGTATCTGGTTTGTTTGTTTGTTTGTTTTGAGATGGAGTCATGCTCTTCTGCCAGGCTGGAGTGCAGTGGTGTGATCTCAGCTCACTGCAACCTCCACCTCCCGGGTTCAAGATTCTCCTGCCTCAGCCTCCTGAGTAGCTGGGATTACAGGCACGTGCCACCATGCCTAGCTAACTTTTTGTATTTTCAGTAGAGACGGGGCTTCACCGTGTTAGTCAGCATGGTCTCTTACCTCCTCACTCCACGGTCTGTCCTCCCAGAGTGCTCGGATTAAAGGCGTGAGCCACCACAGGCGGCCTGGCACTCCACCAGGTCGGTGGTATCATCTCATTTTGCAGGTGGGGAAATAGAGGCACAGGGAGATTAATTCGCTTGCCAAGGTTATCCAGCTGGCAAATGCTAGGGCCTGGATTAAAACCCTGGGAGCTTGAGAAAGCCAGACCTGGGTGTGAATCCAGCTGGGCGTGGCAGAGCTCTCTGAGGCATGGTTCATGCATGTAAAATGGGAATAAGGCCAGTGACCTCACACGACGGTGCTGCGCGGAGCCGGCATCAGTGAACAGTTAGCAGTTGCAGCAGTGATGCTATAGCTCAGCTTACTTTTTTGGAGACAGGGTCTGGCTCTGTGGCCCAGGCTAGAGTGCAATGGTGCAATCTCTGCTCCTGCAGCCTCCGCCTCCCATGCTCAAATCATCTTCCCACCTCAGCCCCTGAAGTAGGTGGGACTACAGGCGCGTGCCACCACGCCCAGCTAATTTTTTATTTTTTGGGGGCGAGGGAGAGATGGGGTCTCACTATGTTGCCCAGGCTGGTCTTAAACTCCAGGGCTCAGTAATCCTCCCAACTTGGCCTCTCACAGGGCTGGGATTACGGGGGTGAGCCACTGGCCTGACTATGTGGATGACCTTTGAGAAGGAAGGTTAGCCGATTCTTCGGGGACACACACACAGGCGGGGAGGCACAAGGTAGGGCCCTCCACAGTAGCTGTACCTGCAGCAGTGCCCCGCGTGACAGAGGTGGTCGGTGAATGTTTGCTGGGTGGGCAAGCGGATGGACAGATGGATGGCTGAACGGACGGACAGATGGATGGCTTGGGTGGGTATGTAGCTGGGTGATCAGCCAAGTGTCTCCTGGCGAGGACAGAGTCATCCAAATTGAGAACCGCTGTCCTGTGCATATGCAGGAATGCATGGAATAGCAGTTCTCAATCTGGGTGATCGTTGTCATTAGTAAGAATAGTGGCTCCCTTACTGTCCGAACTCCACCCCCTGCACTTGGAAGTCTGTGCTCTCTGGACCCAGGTGGATTGGACAGCGTGTGTGTGCACATCCGTGTGTGTGTGTGTGCATGCTCACGTGTGCACATTTTCCCTTTGTGTTAACATAAACAGAAGCACGAAGCCTGTGGCCTGCATCTGGCTTTGCTTACTTGGCAGCGTATCTTGGAGCACTGGCTCTCAGACCTGTGTTTCGCTTGACCCACCACGCGGGATAAGAATTCTTTATTGGCCGGGCGCGGTGGCTCAAGCCTGTAATCCCAGCACTTTGGGAGGCCAAGGCAGGAGGATCATGAGGTCAGGAGTTCAAGACCAGACTGACCAACGTGGTAAAACCCTGTCTCTACTAAAAAACACAAAAATTAGCTGGGCATGGTGGCTCGTGCCTGTAATCCCAGCTACTTGGGAGGCTGAGGTAAAAAGAATTCCTTTTTTTTTTTTTTCCTACACTTTCACCCAGGCTGGAGTGCAGTGGCGTGATCTCGGCTCACTGCAACCTCCACCTCTCAGGTTCAAGCGATTCTCCTGCTTCAGCCTTCTGAGTAGCTGGGACTACAAGCGTGCACCACCACATGCAGCTAGTTTTTGTGTTTTTAGTAGAGATGGGCTTTTTTTTGGCCAGGTGGGTCTTGAATTCCTGGCTTCAGGTGATCCACCTGCCTCGGCCTTCCAAATTCTGGGATTACAGGGATGAGCCACTGTGCCCAGCACGAGAACTCCCTTGTATGTCAACACCCAGGACCTGCATACATATATGTATTTGTATATATACACATATCACTGAACACAAGTGTCGTGAACTAACGCCTGTCATTACAATATGTGATACACATCAATATTTTCTATTCTTTTTCCACTGGTGTTTTTTTGGGTGGCGGGGATGGAGTCTCCCTCCCTCTGTCGCCCAGGCTGGAGTGCAGTGGCACAATCTCAGCCTACTGTAACCTCCATCTCCCAGGTCCAAGTGATTCTCCTGCCTCAGCTTCTCAAGTAGCTGGGATTACAGGTGTGCGCCACCACACCAAGCTTATTTTTGCACCTTAAGTGGAGACAGGGTTTCACCATGTTGCCCAGGGTGGTCTCGAACTCCTGACGTCAGGTGATCACCTTGGCCTCCCAAAGTGCTGAGATTACAGGCGTGAGTCACCTTGCTCAGCCTCCACTGTTTTTTTAAAGTGCTGGTCACAATCCCCTAAGGTGACATGAGCCATTACCAGTGGGTACTGCGTGCAGGGATTTTTTCTTTTTGGTTTTGTTTTTGCAGACACCATCGGGGAGGATTGTTGTGATGCGGGAGTTAGAACTTGGCCACTTGCAGGCTCTGTGACCTTCGGCAAGCAGCTTGCGTCTCTGTTAGGCTATGGAATGATAGGAACAGCGGCCACTGTGGAGAGCTGTGACAGTTAAATAAACTAATGGCTGTAAATTGCTAGAAGTATATTAACATTAGAATGTTTGAGAACAGAGTTGGGCATTTTGAAAGAGCAATGAAGGGAACGAAGCCAGGCAAACTTTGTTTTTGCTTATTTGATTTTTATTCACTTGTTTATTTTTCCAGGCAACTTTCTATAAAGAGGCAAGAGTAAACGTTTCAGGCTTTTGTGGGCCATATGGTCTCTGTCATTATAGCGCAAAAGCAGCCACAGACCATATGTAAATGAATGAGCACAGGAGTGTTCCAATAAAACTTTATTTAAGGACACTGAAATTTGAATTTCATGTAATTTTCGCAAGTCACAAAATAGTATTCTTCTTATGATGTTTTTTTCTTCAACTATTTAAAAATGTAAAAACTATTCTTAGCTTGTAGGCTGTAGTTTGCATCTTTCTTTTGATATCTTTATTGTGTTTTGTGATATGGACACACCATGATTTCTTTATTCAGTCCCCTTTTCAGGAATACTTCAGGGGGTTTATTTGTCATCATTTACAACCAACACTCATGAGCACAGTGGTTCACACCTGAAATCCCAGCACTTTGGGAGGTCGAGGCAGGCGATCACTTGAAGTCAGGAGTTTGAGACCAGTCTGGCTAACATGGTGAAACCCTGTCTCTACTAAAAATACAAAAATTAGCTGGGTGTGGTGACAGGCGCCTGTAATCCCAGCTACTTCGGAGGCTGAGGCAGGAGAATCATTTGAACCTGGGAAGCAGAGGTTGCAGTGAGCCAGGAGGGCATTGCAGTGAGCTGAGATCGCACCACTGCACTCCAGCCTGGGTGACGGAGTGAGACTCCACCTCAAAAAAAAAAAAAAAATTATTGCACCCATGCTTCGCATACAGGTGTGAAAATACTTGTAGGGTAAATTTCTAGAAATAGAATTGCCAGATGCAAGGGGTAAGCTTTCCAACTGTTTTATGGAAAGTGCTAAACCTTTTCGAAAAGGTTCATGCCGGTGACGGCTTCGCTTGGTCCTGCAGCTTTACCGACACACCAGATTCGCAGCCCGCCTGCTCTTTGCCAGGCTGGAAAGTGACACACTCCGTGTGTTTTCTCTAATGGTGTGTGAAGCTGAGCATCTTGCCATCTCCACAGGGGGCTCTTGAAATCTCTTGTAAGCTGGGTGCGGTGCCTCATGCCTGTAGTCCCAGCTACTCAGGAGGGAGGCTGAGGCAGGAGGATTACTTGAGCCCAGGAGTTTGAGGCCAGCTTGGGCAACATAGCAAGACCTCATTTCTGAAAAAAAGAAAGAGAGAGAGGGAGGGAAGGAGAGAGAGACGGAGGGAGGGAGGGAGGGAGGGACAGAGGGAGGGAGGGAATCTCTTTGTGGACAGTCCAGTCATTTGGTAGCTTTTTTGCTTTGGGAGGCTAAGGTGGGGGGATCACTTGAGGCCAGCAGTTGAAGACCCAATAATAATAATAATTTTGTGCTCATTTAGAGAATGTAGAAAATACAGAAAAGAACAAAGAAGAGGCCGGGCGCCATGGCTCACTCCTGTAATCCCAGCACTTTGGGAGGCCGAGGCAGGCGGATCACAAGGTCAAGAGATTGAGACCATCCTGGCCAACATAGTGAAACCCCATCTCTACTAAAATACAAAAATTAGCTGGGCGTGGTGGCGCATGCCTGTAGTCCCAGCTACTCGAGAGGCTCTGGCAGGAGAATCACTTGAACCTGGGAGGCAAAGGTTGCAGTGAGCCGAGATCGCACCACTGCACTCCAGCCTGGCACCTGGCAACAGAGCGAGACTCTGTCTCAAAAAAATAAAAAAGAACAAAGAAGAAAAATATGTCACATGTAATTGTGCAAGCAGCTGGTAAAAATTCTTTTTTTCTTTTCGTTTTTTCTTGTGTTTTGTTTTTTGTTTTTGAAACAGTCTCCCTCTGTCACTTGGGCTGGAGTGCAGTGGCACGATCTCTGCTCACTGCAACCTTCGCCTCAGGAATGGAGGCAATTCTCCTGCCTCAGCCTCCCAAGTAACTTGGATTACAGGATACACCACCATGCCCGGCTAACTTTTGTATTTTTAGAGAGACAAGGTTTTACCATGTTGGCCAGGTTGGTCTTGAACTCCTGACCTCAAGTGATCCACCACCTCGGCCTCCCAAAGTGCTGGGATTATAGGCTTGAGCCACCATGCCAGGCCTAACTTTGTTTTTTCGAAGTTAAATATTGTAGAAGAAGCAACATTTTGGTATGGACTTTGTGTTTAGCCCCCTGCCCCCGCCACCCCAATTTTATTTAAAACATTTTTAAAATACGGTATTTTATTCACATGGTACAATCATCAAAAAAAATTTTTTTTAACTTTTTTTGTTTTTAGAGACAGGATCTTGCTGTGTTGCCCAGCCTGGCGTGCAGTGGTGCAAACACAGCTACACAATTCCCTACCGCCTCAAACTTCTGGGCTCAAGCAGCCTTCCTGCCTCAGCCTCCTGTGTACCTGGATCTACAGGTGTGCACCACCATGCCTGGCTAATTTTTTTTTTATTTTTGTAGTAATGAGATCTTGCTCTATTGCCCAGGCTGGTCTTGAATTCCTGGGCTCAAGCAGTCCTCCTGCCGTAGCCTCCCAGAGTGCTAGGATTACAGGCATGAGCCACTGAACCTGGCCTAATTTTTTGTTTCTTTTTTTGAGACGGAGTCTTGCTCTGTCGCCCGGGGTGGAGTGCAGTGGCAAGATCTCGGCTCACTGCAACCTCCACTTCCCAGGTTCAAGCAGTTTTCATGCCTCCACGTCCGGAGTAGCTGGGACTACAGGCACGCACCACCAAGCCCAGCTAATTTTTCTATTTTTAGTAGAGACGGGGTTTCACCAAAAGGGAGCTCATTATGTACTCACTGTGGCAGTAACAGAGAGTTTGCTTGTTCTCTGTGGTAGTCTTGAAGTATCCTTTGTACAGAAGAGCCACAGTTCACGTCCCCAGGAAATGCCATATTGATGCACGTTAGACCACATCCAAGTATTTTCCCCAGCAAGTCATTTGGCATATGACTTAAGCTGTGGGGGGAGTGTGTGTGTGTGTGTGTGTGTGTGTGTGTGCGCGCGCGCGCACACTTTTGATGGTAATGAGATTAATATTTTTTAATGTTTTCCTATCTTTAAGCTTTTTATGTTTGAATGACTTCAAATACATAAAAAGTTTCAGGACTAGTACAAAGAGCTCATGGGAGTTCTTTACTCCTTAACAAGATGTATTAGTTATCTATTACTAGGCAGTAAATTACCCCCAAAACCCAGCAGCTTAAAACAGCAGGCATTAACATATCTCACACGGTCTCTAAGCATCAGGAAGCTGGAAGTTAGGAGGTTCTAGCTCTGGATCTGCCACGAGGTTATAGTCATGATGTCAGCTGGGGCTGTGGTCATCTGAAGGTCCCACTGATCCAGAGAACCTGCTCCCACGCTCACTTGTGTAGCTGTTGTCAGGAGGCCTCAGTTGTTCCCTACGAGGGCAAGAGGAAGCACATGACATGGAGAGGTTGGCTTCCTGCAAAGTGAGTGACCCAATAGAAACAGGTGAGAAGGGTCAGGATGGGAGCTACAGGCTTTTTATAACTAATCTTGGAAGTGTCATGTGATCACTTCTGCTAATTCTATTGGCCACAAAGACCAGCAGTGGGAGGGGACTGAATACAAGGAGGTGGGGATTGGTGGTGGCTGCCACACACAGCTACTCATGGTCAGCCTTTTGCTGCATTTGCCTCGACCTTAGCGCTCTTGATCTATGTACATTTTTGTCTGAATCAGTTGAGAGTAAGTTGCAGCCGTGATACCTATTTGCCCCTTAATATTTTATTTTATTTGTCTGTTTATTTATTTATTTTTGAGTCAGAGTCTCGCTCTGTCACCCAGGTTGGAGTGCAGTGGTATAATCTTGGCTCACTGTAACCTCTGCCTCCTGGGTTCCAGCAATTCTCCTGCCTCAGCCTCCAGAGTAGCTGGGATTGTAGGTGCCCGCTACCACGCCTAGCTAATTTTTGGATTTTTAGTAGAAACGGGGTTTCACCATGTTGATCAGGTTGGTCTCGAACTCCTGAGCTCCAGTGAACCACCGCGGCCAGCCTACCCCTGTTTTAGTATAATATTTCAGCCCTGAGAACAAGGACATTCTCTTAACCATCATACAGTGAAGAAATAAAGCAGACAGCATTGACACGAGACTGTTGTGAAATCCACTGTCCATAATCCGATTTAGCCAGTTGCCCAGGGATCCTGTAATTTATTCCTGTCGGTTTTCATGTAGCGTTGGAGTGCTGCTGTGTGTGGGCCACCCCCTGAGCCCTTGGAACCTGTCGAGTGGGCCAGCTCTCTTCCCCTGCTCACTGATCCCTTCTTAGAGGTGGCAAACCTTTCAGATGTCTGGATTGATTGATTGATTCATTGGGTCAGTTTGGTTCTTTAATTGCCAGAAGTTACTCAGGGCCCAGCTTGGGAGGGATGCTGGAAGGGCCCTGGGACTTAGAGGCCGAAGCTGGTGGTGAGTCTCATGTCATGCTGAGATCCCCAGCTTTGGAGTGTGGGGTCGCTGGCTGTCCTGGCCGGGAGCCCTCTGAGCCTGGGCTCAGTCAGCTTTGAGAAACCACTCAGAAGTCACTGAGCTGTGTAAAGGCTTCAGTTCCGCCTTCCCCCGCCTGGAGGGTCTGGACCAGTTTTGGCTTCTTGGCCTCAATGTCTCATCTGTGAAATGGGTCCATTGTTGCCACTGCTCTCAGGGCTAGGGAGAGATCACATGAATGGGTGCGGGAGGCCAGCCCTCCATGTTAGATCGGCATGAGCTGTTACTAGGTGTAGATTCTGTGACAGTAAGCGTCACAGTGCCAGCCCAGTGTTGGGTACACAGCTGGTGCCCACTGGCTGCTCTGCTTACGAATTTTTGGAGGAGGTCCAGAGGAGCAAGGCGCTCTGTCTCAGACAAGCTTTAGGCAAGGTGGGTGTGCGTGTGTGGCGGAAGTAGCCCCAGATCGCGTGAGCTTGCAGGCACAGGCTTCAGCAGAGTCTGGTGCGTCACGCACAGGCACGCCTGTACTTGCAAGCTCACGTGGCGGCCAGGTAGGCCTGCAGCCATGGCCACACAGGCACACAGAGGCGGGGGCCGAGGACATGTAGAAGGCGGCCCAGGCCTTCCCACGCCGTGTCCAGAGGTCCACATGTGGCTGTGAACCCAGGCCTGGCCCTGTCCCCTCAGTGGCCATCCGTATCCTTGGCAGCCCCCATTCTGTGGCCATCAGCCCTGAGCCATGGTACACAGCATCACACTGGTGTCTCTCTGCCTTGACTTGGCTGGAGGGGTGGGCGGGGGCTGGCAGCTGGGACGCTGCCCCGCCTGCCCTCCTTCCCGCTGCTGTGCTCGCCGCCCGCCTGGCCCTCCTGCCTCCTGCTGGGCAGCGGGTATGGTGCCCCTGCTGCCGCTGCCATGCTGCCTCTGCTTCCTCCGCTGCTGCCACCCCAACCCCGCAGGGCTCGCCTTCGTCCAGGGAACTTCGAGGGGTGGGGGAATGGGGCAGACAAGGGGGGTGAGATCGGGGGCCAGAGAAATGTGAAGGAGCTGGGGTACGGGACAGAGATGGGGGCGGGGGGGACGCCATGGGGTGAGAGAGGGAGGGAAGGGCAGCCGTAGCGGGCCCCTCTCAGGACGGGGGTGGGCTAGGAAGGGGGCTTCTGATGGGGATGGCTGGGGTCCCCAGTGTCTTGGGGCAGTGGGAGCCACGGTTGGTTCTGACCCTTGCGCCTCCCCTTTCCCTCCCTTCCCTGCCCAGATCCCGGCAGCGGCTCCGCTGAAGGGCCCAGGCCCCTCTTCGTCCCCGTCACTACCTCACCAGGCCCCTCTGGGGGACAGCCCCCACCTACCCTCCCCACACCCTGCCCGGCCCCCTTCCCGTCCACCCTCCCGGCCCCAGAGCGTGTCCCGCCCTCCCTCAGAGCCAGCCCTGCATCCTTGCCCTCCGCCCCAGGCCCCCCCAACTCTGCCTGGCATCTTTGTCATCCAGAACCAGCTGGGCGTTCCCCCACCTGCTAGCAACCCAGCCTCCACTGCCCCAGGCCCGCCCCAGCCACCTCTCCGCCCCCAGTCCCAGCCGCCCGAGGGACCGCTGCCCCCAGCCCCCCACCTCCCTCCATCCTCCACGTCTTCCGCCGTGGCCGCCTCCTCGGAGACGTCCACCAGGTTGCCAGCCCCTGCGCCATCCGACTTCCAGCTCCAGTTTGCACCCAGTCAGGTGCCCCACAAGTCCCCCACCCCCCCTCCAACCCTCCATCTGGTCCCTGAGCCGGCAGTGCCCCCCCCACCACCTCCTCGGACCTTCCAGATGGTGACCACCCCCTTCCCAGCGCTGCCCCAGCCGAAGGCTCTTCTCGAGAGATTTCACCAGGTAATGGGAGGCAGGGACCGCCCACCCCACCGGCCCCCCCATCCCACCCCCTCAATCTGATGGGGGTCCCCCCACCTCACGGCTCTATGTTTCTCCCCGCCCTGCTGCGTCTGGACACCCCACTCCTAGCCCGTGTCCCCCACCCCTCATCCACCTGTCCCTCCTCAGGTGCCGTCCGGAATCATTCTCCAGAACAAGGCTGCGGGGGCCCCTGCCACCCCGCAGGCCTCCACCAGCCTGGGGCCTCTCACCAGCCCCACTGCTTCTGTGCTGGTCAGCGGGCAGGCCCCATCCGGGACCCCCACTGCCCCCAGCCACGCCCCCGCCCCGGCACCCATGGCCACCACAGGTAGGGGAGAGGTTGCATCCCTGCCCAGAGAGACGGGTCCTGAAGATGGGTGGAGGGGGCTGAGAGCAGGAGGGTGGGATGGGGCAGGGCTGTGGGACCCAGCACAGGGCATCAGAACTCAAGGACCCATCGAGGGCGGAGGTGGCAGGGCTGGCCCCAAATCTGAGGGGCCGGAGGGCCAGGAGGAAGCGGTGGGGTACAGGGTAGGGCTCCCATTTGAGGAGGGGGCCTTCATGCCATGACTGCAGGCCCTGTCTCTCCCATGCCCACCCCCAGGCCTCCCTCCTCTGCTTCCGGCCGAGAACAAGGCTTTTGCCAGCAACCTCCCGAGCCTGAATGTGGCCAAGGCCGCTTCCTCCGGGCCAGGGAAGCCCTCTGGGCTGCAGGTAAGGGTCCCTCGGAGCGGGAGTCAGGACAGGACCAGGAGTCTTCGGGGAACCGGGAACTGGGGCTGGCAAGGGCAGGGGGGACCAGGAAGATGGGGGTAGGGGGAAGCTGGGACCGTCAGACAGAGGCAGCTGGGACACCACCAACAGCTGTGCAGGGACAGGAAGGGCAGATGACACCCACACGGGCGGCCAGAGATGAGGCAGAAACACGGAGATGGTGGGACAGAGACGGCACCAAGATGGCTGGTGAAGGTGTGAGGGACAGCCTCTGGGGCAAGAGCAGGTGACATGGACACAGGACGAGGAGGACAGGGCTGAGACGACAAGATGGTGAGCTCAGGACAGGAGAGGCAGGGATGAGATGAGACAAACCAGAGACGGAGCAGATCAGGGACCCAGAGTGGAAGGGCGAGAGGGCGAGGACAGCTCAGGCCGAGGCCGCATGTGAGAAGGAAGACGGAGGGAGACGGAAGGCAAGGAGAGGAGCAGGTGGGAGGACCGGGGCGCAAGAGGCCAGGAGAGGCGCAGAGACGGAGACGACGGAACAGAGGGCAGACACCGAGGACGAGAGGGGAAGCCAGGAAGGGACGTGGGGCGGAACGACAGGAGCCATGTGGGGAGAGAGACCGTGTGAGTCAGGGACGCTGGGCTGGATGGTGACCGGGAAGCAGGCATCTGGCAGAGGAGGGAGGTCATGCAAAGGTAGCCCTGGGCGAGGGGACAGAGGAGAACCAGGTGAGGATGCCCAGGACTCCAGCTTGCCTGTCACCCTCTTTGTCAGCTCCCCAGCCCAGTCCAGGTCTCCCCTGGGGTTCATCATGATGGGCAGGGGATCCCGCTGCTGGGCCAGGCCCCCACCCAGGTGCGACACTGGTCCCCTGCCCCGTCTTCATCCCAGGCTGGAGGGGAAGCGGGTCAGGGCGCAGAGAGAAGGCTTCTCCGAGGCAAAGGCCTCAGACTTGCCCTTCTTCCCCCAGTACGAGAGCAAGCTGAGTGGCCTGAAGAAGCCCCCCACGCTTCAGCCCAGCAAGGAAGCCTGGTGAGCCCACACCCCACCCTCTCACTCCTGCCCTGTACCTTCCTAAGACTGGGGGAGCATGGGCCACCCTCCAGAAGCGGGGGTGGGGGCGGCGGGCCCAAGCGCCAAGCCCAGCGCCACCTCTTGGTAGCGGTGTGGTTCCCTCGAGGGAGGGTGGGCTGTGGCTCCAAGAGGCTGGGGCTCAGATAGGCGGCAGCTTGGTCTGGCCGGGTTGTGGCTGTGCCCTCCTCATTTCCCACACAGCTGGGCAGGGTTGGTGCAGAGCCCCTGTGGGTGGGTGAAGTGCTGGGTGGAGGGAGGGAGTGGCCGGGCATGGCTGCTGGAAGATGATGGGTGGGTGTTTGGGATGGAGGGATGGGAGTCTGGGTGGGTGGACGGGTACATGCTGGATGCCAGCCTGCCCTCTCTCCTGCCCTCCTTCCAACACCAGTGTTTTTTGTTTTGGGTTTTTTTTTTTTGAGCCAGAGTCTTACTCTGTCACCTAGGCTGGAGTGCAATAGCACAGTGTTGGCTCACTGCAACCTCTGCCTCTTGGGTTCAAGCGATTCTCCTGCCTCAGCCTCCCTAGTAGCTGTGACCACAAGCGCATGCCACCTTGCCCTATTTTTAGTAGTGACGGGGTTTCACCATGTTGACCAGGCTGATCTCAAACTCCTGGCCTCAAGTGATCCACCTACCTCAGCCTCCCAAAGTGTTGGGATTACAGGCGTGAGCCACGACACCCAGCCCACCATGAGTGTTTTTTAAAAAACATTTTTTAAAAATGCGTATTTCTTTTGTGGAGACCAGGTCTTACTATGTTGCCCAGGCTGGTTGGTTTGTATTTGTTTTGTTTTTGAAGATGAAGTCTCACTCTGTCGCCCAGGCTGGAGCGTAGTGGTGCAATCTCTGCTCACTGCAACCTCTGCCTCCCGGGTTCAAGTGATTCTCCTGCCTCAGCCTCCCTGGTAGCTGGGACTACAGGTGTGCACCATCACACCTGGCTAATTTTTGTATTTTTAGTAGAGACGCGGTTTCACTATGTTGGCCAGGCTGGTCTCGAACTTTTGACCTCAAGTGATCTGCCCACCTCGGCCTCCCAAAGTGCTGGGATTACAGGCGTGAGCCACCGCGCCCAGCCTAGGTTGGTGTGAAACTCCTAGGCTCGAATGATCCTCCCACTTCAGTGTCCGGAGTAGCTGGGACTACAGGCACGTGCCACCACACTTGGCTCATTTTTTTATAATTTTTGTAGAGACAGGGTCGTGCTGTGTTGCCCAGGCTGGTCCCGGGCTCCCATGATCCTTCTGCTTCGGCCTCCCAGAGCGCTGGGATTGCAGGTGTGAGCCCCTGCGCCTGGCCTAGGAGTGTGAGGGAAGTCCCCACTCAGTGCCCAGGCCCCAGGCTCCATGCTGGGAACACAGGAGTGAGTGCCAGAGTCCCTGCCCCCTCATGCAGATAGGCTGCTGGTCTTTAGCAGAGGACGGAGTTGGGCCTGCCTGTTTGGAGACAGTCACATGGCCAATAGACAACCCACTGTAACACAGGCGACACCCGCCGCCCCGTGGGAAGACAGGATCCAGCCTCCCTCCCTCCCGAAGGCGGCACTGAGGCCGGAGGCAGGGTGGAGCCACACTGCCCCCAGGTGGCGGGAGGCAGAATAGCATCTTCCAGGCTCTGGCCTGGCTCCCGCTGGGCTCTTCCTCCCAAAGGTGCTCTGGGGAGTGACTTCACTTCCCTTTCTCGACCTCACCTTCCCCTTCTGTAAAATGGGGATAGCAATGGCACTGCTTTGTTTGGCTCCAGGGACTCAGTGAGACTGAACAAGCAAGCTCAGCACATGTGAGCACCGCTGCAAAGTCCTCCCCTTCCCTGTTGTATTCAGCTGCGGCCTGGGGCTCAGGGTTCAGGGGCTTCCCCGGCCCTCACCCGCTCTCCCCCACCCCGCCATGTGTGGTCTCCCCTCTCCACCCGTAGTTTCCTGGAGCATTTGCACAAACATCAGGGCTCCGTCCTGCACCCCGACTACAAGACGGCCTTCCCCTCCTTTGAGGACGCCCTGCATCGCCTCCTACCCTACCACGTCTACCAGGGCGCCCTCCCCTCCCCCAATGACTACCACAAAGGTAAGGCCTCCCCAGGACATGGTCCTATATGTCCTGGGGGACCGCAGCCGGAGGGGCGGGGCGCCACCTGCGTGGAGTCGCGGGTACTCTACTCGGTGCGCGAAGTTGACCCTGCCCCGCCCTCCTTCCTCGTGTCCATCCACGGGTCTGCGCGCCCCCAACATCACCGCCCCTGCCTCTTTTCCTTTCCTTGCAGTGGACGAGGAGTTTGAGACGGTCTCCACGCAGCTGCTGAAACGCACCCAGGCCATGCTCAATAAATACCGGCTCCTGCTCCTGGAGGAGTCCCGGGTAGGGTCAGAGTCGCCTTCCTCGCCTCTGGGCCCCTCCCCACTGGGACATGGCCCCTTCCCCTCGCCCTCTCTGCACGCAAAGTGGAGCACCCCTGGAGGGAGGCTGGGAGGGGGGCTGGAGCCCTGATCACAAGGGGGACAGTTTGGACCCTGCGCGCACCTTCCCCATCACTCACGCCCCTTCCCCCTTCTTGCTGGTTCACTCTTGGATTCTTCTCTTCCCCCGACCCCAGAGGGTGAGCCCCTCAGCGGAGATGGTAATGATCGACCGAATGTTCATTCAGGAGGAGAAGACCACCCTTGCCTTGGATAAACAGCTGGCCAAGGAGAAGCCAGGTGAGGGGGGGGTGAGAGGGGAGGGGAGGGAGAGGTGACCCTCACCGCCCCCACCCCCGGCAGGAGACTTAGATTCAGGATGGGGAGTGGGTGCGTGGCCCTACCTCACTCCACCACCAGGCGGCGCCCCAGCCCCACCTTGCTGCGGCTGGGCCTCCCCTGACCTCCTGCATCCGAAACCAGAGAGCCCACATCCACCTTCCTCCATCCTTCCTTGTCCCTTTCACCCCCGCCACTCTGGGATGGGGGAAATATTCTGCCACCCCGAGGATGGAAAACAGGAGAGCCGGTGCCTAGGTTGCAGAATATATAAGATGGCGCCTACTCTTGGTGCCTGTCCTGAGTGCCTCGTTAAGTGTCGCGCCTTAGGCGGCTCGCTGGTCTCTGGTCTGCTGTCTGCAGGAAACGGCACAGGCTGATCCCAGCTGCCAGTTTCCAAATATCCCCTTAGCCCTCCCCCGCGGCTTCCCTACTTTCTGCTTCCAGCCCCAGGCTTTTTACCTTGAGCTCCGGACCTTAATTTTGAAAATGTGGTCATGGTACTTAAATGGGTGCAAAGGGGCGGCTGTAGTGAAGGAGGCAGGAGGGATTCTGAAGTCTCTAGGGTGGGAGAGGAAGGATGGTTCCTTGGTTAGGGGCACGATGCTGGAGTCTGGGTTCAAATCCTGGTTCTGCCACTTACTGACTGTGACCTTGGGCAAGTTCCTTACCTTCTCTGTGTCTCCGTGTTCTCATTTTATAAAGTGGGGGTTGTGATGATCAGTTTACAGTCTTTTATCTGACACCCTGGGTGCCTGATGTGTTCTGGAATGTTCTGCGTTTAGAAAGGCGATGAGCTGCCCACATGCTGTCTCCTGATTTACCCCCAGTGGGTTTGGGGAAGCACTCTGTGATCACATACACTCATATTTCTGCAGCGAAACCGATGGGTATCCAGAGTAGTTGGGAGACATCAAGATCATTAGTAACCTTATGCAGCAGGGCACGGGGGCTCACGCCTGGACTCCTGGAACTTTGGGAGGCCGAAGCAGGCAGACCACGTCAGGTCAGGAGTTTGAGACCAGCCTGGCCAACATGGCGAAACCCTGTACCTACTAAAAATACAAAAGTTAGCTGGGTGTGGTGGTGCACGGCTGTGGTCCCAGCTACTCAGGAGGCTGAGGCAGGGGGATCGCTTGAACCTGGGAGGCGGAGGTTGCAGTGAGTCAAGATGGCGACAGCAGAGGCAACAAAGTGAGACTGTCTCAAAAAAAAAAAAAAGTCGTGTCATTTCAGACTAGATTTTGAAATTGGATACCTCCTCACCCCCATTTTTAAAAAATCATGTATATACGAGCAGTGCTGTCCAGTTGAACTTTGGCCTCCCAAAGTGCTGAAACTTCTTTAATTTTTTTTTTTTTGGTAAAGACAGAGGTCTCACTATTATGCCCAGGCAGGTCTCAAACTCCTGCGCTCAAGCAGTCCTCCGGCCTTGACCTCCCAAAGTGCTGGGATGACAGGCTTGAGCCACCGCAGGCCTCATATTCTCTTAATTCATTTCACTCTGAATGAGCCCCACGTGGTTCGTGGCCGCTATGCGAGACACAGTGGTTTAGAGTTGGGGGGGATCTGGGCCTCGCTGAAGAGGGTCACAGGCGGCCTGTCCTGAGGATTGGAGGGGCCAGTGCGCAGCGTGGTGTCTGGGTGGCAGTCGGTGCTCACTGCACACAGCTCCTCCCAGCTGGGTCGGGGCCTCATCCTGTGCTTTCTTCGCCCCTGATTCTGCAGACGAGTATGTGTCTTCTTCCCGCTCGCTTGGCCTCCCTGTGACAGCCTCCTCCGAGGGTCATCGGCTCCCCGGCCATGGCCCCCCATCGTCCTCAGCTCCCGGGGCCTGCGCCCAGCCCCCTCCACACTTGCCCACCAAGCTCGTGATCCGGCACGGCGGGGCAGGCGGCTCCCCTTCGGTCACCTGGGCCAGGGCATCCTCTTCCCTGTCCGCCGCTTCCTCCCTGGACGCCGACGAGGACGGCCCCATGCCTTCCCGCAACCGCCCGCCCATCAAGACCTACGAGGCCCGGAGCCGCATTGGGCTCAAGCTCAAGATCAAGCAGGAAGCCGGGCTCAGCAAGGTCGTGCACAACACGGCCCTGGACCCCGTGCACCAGCCCCCGCCGCCCCCAGCCGCCCTCAAGGTAGCCGAGCCCCCGCCGCGGCCCCCGCCACCCCCGCCTCCCACGGGCCAGATGAACGGTACCGTGGACCACCCGCCGCCCACCGCCCCCGAGCGCAAGCCCCTGGGCACCGCCCCACATTGCCCGCGCCTGCCGCTGCGCAAGACCTACCGCGAGAACGTGGGGGACCCCGGCGCCCAGGAGGGGACGCCCGCGGGCAGGGCGCGGGGAGGCAGCCCAGCCCCGCTGCCGGCCAAAGTGGACGAGGCCACCAGTGGGCTCATCCGCGAGCTGGCGGCAGTGGAGGACGAGCTGTACCAGCGCATGCTCAAGGGAGCCCCACCGGAGCCCGCAGCAAGTGCCGCCCAGGGCACCGGGGACCCGGGCTGGGAGGCTCCCGCGCTGCCCCCCGCCAAGCGGCGCAAGTCCGAGTCGCCCGACGTGGACCAGGCCAGCTTCTCCAGCGACAGCCCGCAAGACGACACGCTCACCGAGCACCTGCAGAGCGCCATCGACAGCATCCTGAACCTGCAGCAGGCCCCCGGCCGGACACCCGCGCCCCCGTACCCCCACGCCGCCCCGGCCGGCACGCCCGCCTCCCCGCCACCCCTGCACAGGCCCGAGGCCTACCCGCCCTCCAGTCACAACGGTGGTCTTGGCGCCAGGACGTTGACCAGATAACACCGGGCCGGCTTCCCTTCCCCTCCCCTCGTCCTGCAGACGCCGCCAGGACAGCCGCGCGTCCACCCCCAGCCTCCTGCGGACTCGAGCCGGGGATCCCCTGACGGTTTTTCTTGCCTAAGTTATTTGAGTCACAAAGGCCTCCGTCCCCACCACCTGTGGCTGGGTGGCTGGGGGGTGGGCATGGCGGCGGCGTGGATTTCGGGGAGGGGCTGTGCTGCCAAACGTCCCCCCTGCCAGAGGAGGGGCAAATCGGTGTGTCCATTCCTGTCTTCCCACTTCCTGGCACACTCTGCCCCTCTGCCCGGAGGACACGTGCGTGTGTTTGCCAGGGATGGGGCCGCCAGGTTGATGCCAACGCTCCGGGTGCCTGTCTTGTCCGTGTGGCTTCACTGATGGTGGAGGGCGCTGGGAGCTGGCAGGGTCCTTCCAGACAGGCTCGGCTTCTCCCCACCACCCCCAACAGGCCGTTAAACAAAACCAGAGAGGGAGTGGAGGAGCCAGCCTCCCTGCGCGCTGTACCCGCAGGCACCCGTGTGACATGCGCACGTCCAGCGCGTGACCTGTGTTCGTGTGTGTGTGTGTGTGTGTGTGTGTGTGTGTGCGTGTGTGTGTGCGCGCGCTCGCGCGCAAGTGAGAGAGATTTCGAACGCTCCCATCTCTCGACTTTGAAATCTGAGCAAAACAAGAAATTGGGGTCTTCCTCTCCCCCAACCCCCTCCCCAGCCAGTCTTCCCTCTGTTCTTCCTGCCTCCATCCACCCGCGCCAGATTTTGAAATCTCGGAGACAAAACTAGTACTGTAAGATAAAGTTTTTTGTACTGTATTTATTGTGTATAACGATTTTTTTAAAGGAGAATTCTGTACATTTAGAACTCTTGTAAATTAAAAACCAATCCTTTTTTTAAAACTGTACTCAAGCCCCCTTGGCCCATTGCTTTGGGTGTTTGAGGGTGGGGGGGTCTTCGGATCTGGGTTGTGAGGCCGCCTTCTGTTAAGTGTTGCTGGAGTGTCAGGCTCCGTTCTAGCCTCGGGGGGTTCGACATGAACAAGGCAGGCGAGACTTCCGCTAAGAAGCCGACTTGGTAGTGAGGAAGGCAGACAGTAAACAGCTAAGCTGAATCCAGCCAATTCTTATTCCCCTGAGGTTCTGTGGTCTCTGCAGACACTGAAAATTAGTGAATACCAGGCCATTACCCCCAGGGAGACAGGGTGAGTTTCTCGAGAGCCTCTGATCACCACATTTTGGTCAATACATTACCTTGGTTTACGTGTGTTGCTGTTTAAAAACATTTATGTACTTTTGAGACGGGCTGACTGTCACCCAGGCTGGAGTGCAGTGGCACGATCGTGGCTCACTGCAGCCTTGACCTCCCGGGCTCAAGTGATCCTCCCACCACAGCCCCCCAAGTAGCTGGGATCACAGGTGCACCACCACACCCAGCTAATTTTTGTATTTTTAGTAGAGATGGGATTTCACCACGTTGGCCAGGATGGTCTCGATCTCTCGACCTCCTGATTTGCCTGCCTTGGCCTCCCAAAGTGCTGGGATTACAGGCGTGAGCCACCAACCCTGGTGTCACTTCTCTTCTAAGAGCACTGGCCATATTGGAGTTGGATGGCTGCATGCCTGCTTGAGACGGAGTTTCACTCTTGTTACCCAGGCTGGAGTGCAATGGCGCGATCTCGGCTCACCGCAACCTCCGCTTCCCGGGTTCAGGCAATTCTCCTGCCTCAGCCTCCTGAGTAGCTGGGATTACAGGCACGCACCACCATGCCCAGCTAATTTTTTGTAGTTTTAGTAGAGACGGGGTTTCACCGTGTTGACCAGGATGGTCTCGATCTCTTGACCTTGTGATCCACCCGCCTCAGCCTCCCAAAGTGCTGGGATTACAGGCTTGAGCCACCGCGCCCGGCCTGCCATATTGGATTTTTGCCCATCCTACCAGTATGCGCTTCTAACTTAATTATCTCCAAAGACCCTGATTCCTTTTTTTTTTCTTTTTTTTTCCTTCTAGCTTTCTTTACACCAGAGACCCTGATTCCACATAAAATTACATTCACAGGTACTAGCATTAGGACGTCAGCATATATTTTGAGAGGACACAACAGCTCGCTCCATAATGCAGGTTAATGAGGTGGGTGTCCCGAGTGAGTGACAATTATCTGGGCTGGTTGTGTGGGGGTAAGAGAATTTACCAAGACAGTTGTAGGGAAAGAAAGGCAGATTTGTGGGCTCACACCTGTTATCCCAGCACTTTGGGAGGCTGAGGTGGGTGGATCACCTGAGGTCAGAAGTTTGAAACCAGCCTGGTCAACATGGTGAAACCCTGTCTCTGCTAAAAAATACAAAAATTAGCCAGGTGTGGTGGTGGGCACCTGTAATCACAGCTACATGGGAGGCCAAGGCAGGAGAATTACTTGAACCCAGGAGGGGAGGTTGCAGTGAGCTGAGATGGCACCATTGCACTCCAGCCTAGGAAACAAGAATCAAACTCCATCTCAAAATAATAAATAAATTAAACAAACAAAAATGAGCTGGTGCACACCTGTGGTCTCAGATACTTGGGAGCTGGGACAATCACTTGAGCCCAGGAGACGGAAGCTGCAGTGAGCCAAGATTGCACCACTGCACTCCAGCCTGGCCACAGTGAGAAAAAACGGAAAGGCAGATTTATGAAATAAAGTAGGAAAATACCGTGCATAGTTGCAATAGGCAGCACAGCCAGTGAGAAGCTGACCAAGAAAGAAAGACTTGCTGCTGGGGGTTGTCTAGGACGGAGCTGGTTTTTTTGTTTGTTTTTTAGATGGAGTTTTGCTCCGTCACTCAGGCTGGAGTGCAGTGGCATGATCTCAGCTCACTGCAACCTGGGTTCAAGCTGTTCTCCTGTCTCAGCCTCCTGAGTAGCTGGGATTACAGGCGCCCACCTCCACGCCCGGCTGATTTTTGTATTTTTAATAGAGATCAAACTCCTGAGCTCAAGTGATCCATCTGCCTCTGCCTCCTAAAGTGCTGGGATTACAGGTGTGAGCCACCACGCCCGGCCATATATTTATTTATTTAAGACAGAGTCTCACTCTGTCACCCAGGCTGGAGTGCAGTGGTCTGATCTCAGCTATCGGGTTCAAGTGATTCTCCTGCCTCAGCCTCCCTAGTAGCTGGGATGACAGGGTTGTGCCGCTGCACCCACCTAATTTTTGTGTTTTTTTAGTAGAGATGGAGTTTCACCATTTTGGCCAGGCTGGTCTCCAACTCCTGACCTCAAGTGATTCACTGGCCTCAGCCTCCCAAAGTGCTGGGATTGCAGGCATGAGCCACCGCGCCTGGCCCTATTATATTTTTAGAGGTGAGTTCCAGCTCTGTCACCCACGCTGGAGGGCAGTGGCACAATCACAGTGAGTGGCACTCACTGCAGCCTTGACTTCCTGGGTTCAAACGATCCTCCCACCTCACCCTTCTGAGTTGTTGGGATTAGAGGTGTGCTCCCTTGCGCCCGGCTAAATTATTTTATTATTTATTATTTATTTTTATTTTTAATAGACATGGGGTCTCGCTGTGTTGCTCAGACTCCTGGCCTCAAGCAATCTCCCCATCTTGGCCTTCCAAAGTGTTGGGGTTACAGGTGTGAGCCAGGTCACCCGACCTAAATTATTGTTACTATTATTGCTGCTGCTGTTGTGATTCCCGTGTTAAGAAGAGACAGATTGGTGAGCGGCCCAACGCCAGAGGTGGAGGTGGAATTCGAACCACGGGCTGGACGCTGGAGCTCTCGCCCGCCGCGCTAAGGCGTCCTCCTCGCTCTCCACCAGGGGGCGCCAGAGGCCGGGAGCCCGGTTTGGGGACCGAGACGAGGGGGGGCGCCTCGTCCCGCCCCTCCCTACCGTCCTCCCTCCCGTTCTCTCCGCTCCGGGCCCCACCCGGCTCAGACGGCTCCGGACGGGACTGCGAGCACAGGCCGCTCCAAGGGCGCCTCGGATCCCCGCGGGACCCCCGCGCCCAGCCCGCCCAGCCCGCTGCAGCCGCCAGCGCGCCCCGTCGGTGAGTGCTCCCCGCACCGCAGCTGTGGCCTCCCGACCCCGCCCGAGCCTGCCCTGGTTCCGCGTGCATGATCCCTGCTCCTCACCACCCTGTCCCGAGTCTCTAACGGTCTCCCCCGGTGTCCCCCTGTCCCTTCCAGTCTGCACCAGTCCCCCCAGTCTCTAACCCTGTACCCCACCCCCCACTCTTCCTACAGTCTCTCCCACTGCCCCAGTCTCCTCCTTTTCCCCCAACGCCCCGCCCCAGCCCCCCAACACCCCTCCCCACCCTCCGCAACACTCCTCCCTATCTCCTGGCTAGAGGAGATCCTCTCTGGGGTCTCCCTTCACGTCCTCATCCCTATCGGTTAACTTGGTCCCTCCGGCCACTCAAGAGCCCCTGCCTGTCCTGCCCCCAACTCCATCAGCCGCTGCCTTCAGCCAGCACCAGGCATTCTCCCCAGCTCTCTCCCAGGGCCCATCCTGCCTGCAGCACCGCCCAGAGCGCTCTCCCTCTGCCCACATCCCAGATCCTGCCCCTCTTGTCCATTCCTGCGACTCTTCACGAACTCCTTCTCCTTCTATGTCCGCCCCCGTCACCACCCCTTTTAAAAGTCCCATGATTTTATGGATTTTAGCATATTCGATTCACACTGATTTTGATGCTCAAATTGCCCCATTTTGGGCCAGTGGGAGCCCCTGCAAGCTGGGTCCTCTGTCCCTGAAACATCCCCATCCGCCTCTGAGCACTTCCTCAGCGTCTTCCCCAGGCTCACTTGTTCTTCCCTGCCCCAGCCCTGGAGCCCACCATTTCTCCAAGGAGTCCCGGGTTCTTTTAGTGGGGAATGGTAGGTAGAGACTCCAATCTAAGCATAAACAGAGACCAATCATGTTTGAAAAAAAAAAGAAAGAGGCCGGGCGCGGTGGCTCACGCCTGTAATCCCAGCACTTTGGGAGGCCGAGGCGGGTGGATCACGAGGTCAAGAGATCGAGACCATCCTGGTCAACATGGTGAAACCCCGTCTCTACTAAAAATACAAAACATTAGCTGGGCATGGTGGTGCGTGCCTGTAATCCCAGCTACTCAGGAGGCTGAGGCAGGAGAATTGCCTGAACCCAGGAGGCGGAGGTTGCGGTGAGCCGAGATCGCGCCATTGCACTCCAGCCTGGGTAACAAGAGCGAAACTCCGTCTCAAAAAAAAAAAAAAAGAAAAAAAGAAAAAAAAAAGAAAGAAAAGCAAAGACACACACATATGCCTGATATTAGGAACGAAAGAGGGGACAGCACTACAGACCCAACGGTGAATAAAAGGCTAGTAAGGGAGGGAAGAGAGAGAACTCAGCCTTGGGGGCTGGGGTGCTCACTGCTCCTGCGACGGTCATTGTTCCCCTCCGTAACTCAGATCCGTCAACCTGTGATGATTTCGAGCTCCGAGTTCAGGGTGCCTGGGTTTGAGGCCCAGCTTGAGCATCTTCTTTTTTTTCTTTTCTAATTTTTTTTCTGTCACCAGGCTGGAGTGCAGTGGTGAGATTTCAGCTCACTGCAACCTCCGCCTCCCGGGTTCAAATGATCCTCCTGCCTCAGGCTCCCCAGTAGCTGGGACTACAGGCGCCCACCACCATGCCCAGTTAATTTTTATATTTTTAGTAGAGACGGGGTTTCACCATGTTGGCCAGGCTGGTCTCGATCTCTTGACCTCGTGATCTGCCCACCTCGGCCTCCCAAAGTGCTGAGATTACAGGCTTGAGCCACCCGCGCCCTGCCTGGGCATTTTCTAGCTAAGTGATTTTGGGTAGTTTATTCCTGTCTTCCGGAGCCTCCTTTGCCTTTTTAGAAAAGCGGGGATGATAATAGACCGACTTCACTGGGTTATGAAGGTAAAGTGAGTTAGCACAGCCCCTGGCATGCGGTGGTTGTAAATGTTGTGTTATTTTTCTTGTTAAAACCCAAGGGCCCTCATGCCCTGGTCCACCCAGGAAACCTTCTCAGCGCCATTTTTCACCCCTCCTCTTTGTGCCCCTGTGTCTGGCCACCCACCCAGATGTTTCATGGCTGCCAACACACCAGGACCTCTCACGCCCCCAGGCCTTTGCACTCGCCATCCTCTCTGCTTAAATCCCCTTGTCTTGCCTGCTCTTCACGGAGCAGCTCAAAAGCCAGCCCCGCCCTGAGTCGCACTGGCGCTGTGGTCAGTTTCTCACGCCCTCCTCTGGGTGTCGGGCATGCGTTCTGTCCTCACTGCGGGCTCTGGGTGGGTGGGGGAAGATTTCTGGCTCATTTCTGGGTCCATGGTGCCTGAAGCATGGAGTGAGGGATTTCAGTGAACATGTGTCAGATGATGGACGGAGAAGGGAGGAAGAAATGAATGAAGGGATTAAGGAATCATTTCTTCCGGCAGCTTCTGCATCCTTCGCCTGGTCCATCCTTCCACCACCATCATCCTTCCGACCAAATCACCGTCAGTCTCTCTCTTCCCCCAGCTGCTTCGCTATCACCTCCCTCTTTTTTTTTTTGAGACGGAGTCTCACGCTGTCAAGTGCAGTGGCGGGATCTCGGCTCACTGCAACCTCCACCTCCCGGGTTCAAGCGATCCTCCTGCCTCAGCCTCCCAAGTAGCTGGGACGACAGGCGTGTGCCACCATGCCTGGCTAATTTATTGTATTTTTAGTAGAGATGGCGTTTCACTGGTCAGGCTGGTCTCAAACTCCTGACCTCAGGTGGTCCACCCGCCTTGGCCTCCCAAAGTGCTGGGATTACAGGTGTGAGCCACCGTGCTCAGCCTTTTTTTTTTTTTTTTGAGATGATGTCTTGCTCTGTAGCCCAGGCTGGAGTGCAGTGGTATGATCATAGCTCACTGCAGCCTTGAACTCCTGAGCTCAAGCAATCCTCCTGCCTCAATCTCTCAAAGTGCTGGGACTACAGGCATGTACCACCATGCCCTGCTAATTATTTTTTTTTGGAGGGATGATGAGGGGGAGTCTCACTATTTTACCCAGGCTGGGCTGGAACTGCTGACCTCAAGCGATCCTCCTGCCTCAGCCTCCCAAGATATTGGGATTGCAGGCATGAGCCACCACGCCCGGCCCAATTCCCATCTTCCTCCTGCTCCGTGACCAGCCATTTGTGACCCCGAATACCTGTGCCCCTCCTCCTCCGCCGCCACCCGTCCTGCCACGCAGACATTCTACATCCAGTCCCCTTTCCTCCTCCTTGGCCGGGCAGCGCAGGCTCACGGCCTCCCCTCTCCTCCAGGCAGATCTTCACCTGCTCGTCTCTCCGCGAACCCCGTGGGCAGGCGCGACCACCATGTTCAGCTGGCTGAAGCGGGGCGGGGCCCGGGGCCAGCAGCCCGAGGCCATCCGCACAGTGACCTCGGCCCTCAAGGAGCTGTACCGCTCGAAGCTGCTGCCTCTGGAGGAGCACTACCGCTTCGGGGCCTTCCACTCGCCGGCCCTGGAGGACGCAGACTTCGACGGCAAGCCCATGGTGCTGGTGGCCGGCCAGTACAGCACGGGCAAGACCAGCTTCATCCAGTACCTGCTGGAGCAGGAGGTACCCGGCTCCCGCGTGGGGCCCGAGCCCACCACCGACTGCTTCGTGGCCGTCATGCACGGGGACACCGAGGGCACCGTGCCCGGCAACGCTCTCGTCGTGGACCCAGATAAGCCCTTCCGCAAACTCAACCCCTTCGGAAACACCTTCCTCAACAGGTGCACCAGCCACGAGCCCAGGGCGCGCCCATCCCCCTCCCTCCCTCCCTTCCCCCCTCCCTTCCCTTCTCTTCCCTTCTCTTTCCCTCCCTCCCTCTTCCTCTTCCCCTCCCTCCCTCCCTTCCTTCCTCTCTCCCTCCCTCCCCCTTCCCTCCCTTCCCTTCCTCCTTCCTTCCCTCCCTCCTTCCTTCCCTCCCTTTTCCTCCCCTCCCTCCCTCCCTCCCTCTCTCCTTCCTTCCTTCCTTCCTTCCTTCCTTCCTTCCTTCCTTCTCTTCCTTCCTTCTTTCCTTCCTTTGCCAGGCTGGTCTCAAACTCCTGGCCTCAGGTGATCCACCCTCCTTGGCTTCCCAAAGTGCTGGGATTACAGGTGTGAGCCGCTGCGCCTAGCCCTGGGGGTGCATCTTGCTGTCCCCCTTCTCTGTCCCCTCCCTGATGGTGTTTCCCTCCTTCTTAGCCCCGATTCCCTTCTCTCTACCCAATTCTCCCCAAGCCCCTCCGCTCTCTTCTCCAGGGGAGTGCTGAGGCTGGTGAAGTCAGCATGCCTGGGGCAATCCCGGCCAGTGGGGCGGCCTCAGGCAAATGAGTTGGCCTCTTTGCCCCTCTTGTAGCCTCATCTGCAAAATGGGCATCAATCACCTTGGCCAACATGGTGAAACCCGTCTCCAGCAAAAATACAAAAGATGAGCCGGGCGTGGTGGTGTGCGTCTGTAATCCCAGCTACTCAGGAGGCTGAGGCAGGAGAATCGCTTAAACCCGGGAGGCGCAGCTTGCAGTGAGCCGAGATCGCACCACTGCACTCCAGCCTGGGTGACAAGAGCGAAACTGCGTCCTAAAAATATATATAAAATTGAACAGCACCCGGCACAGATGAAGTGCTCCCTGAACACGAGTTATGGATGGCTCTGAGGCAGTCCCGCTCTCGCCGTCTCTGTCCGGACTTTTTCTTTGCCTGTACAGGATGCTCTGCCTCGGGCCCAAGGCCCTCCTCATGCTTTCCCTCCGCCTGTCCTTCCCTGCGCTGACCCCAATCCTCTGCCTCCAGGTTCATGTGTGCCCAGCTCCCCAACCAGGTCCTGGAGAGCATCAGCATCATCGACACCCCAGGCATCCTGTCGGGTGCCAAGCAGAGGGTGAGCCGAGGTGAGTGGGGCCAGACCCCGGGGTCTAAGGAAGGAGGGGCTGGGCCTGGAACCCTGGGTCTGAGGGAGGAGGGGCTGGGGTCTGGACTCCTGGGTCTGAGGGAGGGGGGTCTGAGGGTCAGGACTCCTGGGTCTGAGGGAGGAGGGGCTGGGGGCTGGACTCCTGGGTCTGAGGGAGGAGGGGCTGGGGTCTGGACTCCTGGGTGTGAGGGAGGAGGGGCTGGGGTCTGGACTCCTGGGTCTGAGGGAGGAGGGGCTGGGGGCCTGGACTCCTGGGTCTGAGGGAGGAGGGCGGGGTCTCCGCTGGGATCTGGGCCTGTGTCCTCTGGTCCTGGCTGGCGGGGCAGCTGCCTGGAGCTAGTGGAAGCCGTGACTGCTCGGTGCTGGCTGGCGCTGATGGGTGGGGGAGGTGTGTGGGTGACCACGTGGTGGGAGTGGGCAGGAGCGGCGTGTCTGGGCAGTCAGTTAGAATGGGAAGGGAGAGGTGAAGAGGGACGGGGATTCCGAGGCAATGAGGCAGCAGTGCGGGGAGACACAGGCCCAGAGGCGAGGCAGCGCCCCGGCAGGGGAGGCTGGGCCCTGGACCTCCTGGCTCTGCGTCGGGGCCACAGATGGGGCTGAGAAGGGGATGGGAGGGGAATCTGGGTGGGGGCCAAGGCCGGGCCTGGAATTTATAAACAGCTGCGCGAGGAGAGCGGGGGATGGATTCCAGCAGGGGCCTCCGGGTGCGCCGAGCCCCCCCCGCCGTCCCCGCCCAGCTCCGCATCTGTGGCCCCCACCCCCCACGGCCTTGGAGGCCCGGAACTGGGGCAAAGGAGGCGGCCATGCGGCGCAGAGGGCATGGGAGGCCCCAGCAAGGAGGCTGGGCCCGGGGTGCGGCGGGGGCGCCGGGGGTGAGCGTGTCCCTGGCCGCCGTCCAGAGGCCCCACGGGAGAAAGGCAGGAGGCAGCTGCAGAAACCATTGGGAGGACGCGCTGCCTGCCAAGGGGTGGATCCTGGGGCTCCCACCGCGGGGCCTGGGACTGGGGCAGCGGGGCTGATGGAGCGGCCCTCTCAGCCAGGGCAGGGGTGCGGGCAGGGGGCGTGGGGAGTGGGGAACGGGGTCTCCTTCCCTGGCCTTGAGGGCAGAGGAAGAGGGGGAGAGAGTGCCCATCTGTTGGTGTCTGTGTGTGTGACTTGCTGCATATCTTGGGAAAGTGTGTCATTGTGAGTGTACAGCTGGGTGTGGTGGTTCCTCGTGTTTGCGTGGACATGCCTCACCGGAGCCATGACTCTGAGGTTGTGTGACTTCCAATTGTGTACATGCCTCTGCGTGTGTGTGTGTGTGTGTGTGTGTGTACCTATGATTGTGGCTGCATGACTTTGTTTCGTCTGCTTTTGCGGCAGCCTCCCTCTGTCGCCCAGGCTGGAGTGCCGTGGTGCGATCTTGGCTCACTGCAACCTCCGCCTCCGGAGTTTAAGTGATTCTTCTGCCTCAGGCTCCTGAGTAGGTGGGACTACAGGCGCGCACCACCACGCCCAGCTAATTTTTGTATTTTTTTTTTTTAATAGAGACGGGGTTTCATCATGTTGGCCAGGCTGGTCTTGAACTCCTGACCTCAGGTGATCCTCCTGTCTTGGCCTCCCAAAGTGCTGGGATTACAGGTGTGAGCCACCCCACACGGCCTGCTGGATGACTTTGTGTGACTCTGATGGCTGTGTAGGACTATGAGAGACTTTGTGTAATTGTATGCAACTGATTCTGTCCCTATAAACTGTTATATTGTGAAGTATGTGTGTGTGTGTGAGAAAGAGATACTGTGAGATGCACGATCACAGACACAGACACCCATATGTACAGATAGTCACAGAACACAGTTCACACCCACACAGACACAACCACACGCAGATAGCCTCCCATGCCCTCCCAGACCCAAAGGCACCCACACAGACACAACCACACATAGTTACACAAAAGATACACTCCTGCACACACATATTCTCACATACACAACGCCACACAGGAGCACACAGCCGTGTCCCGAGATACAATCATAGCAGTGGGTGTGCAACATCGTAGCTCTGAGGGTGTGTGACTTCAAATTGTGTACATGCTTCTGTGTGTGTGTACATGCATCTGTGCAGGTCCCAGCTTGTGAACACGGGTGTGTCTGGGAGCCAGCATCTTGTAGTACTTGGCTATATTTGTGTCCGGGTGTGTGCCACTGTGTGTCTGTGTGTGTGTGTGTGTGTGTGTGTGCAAGCTCGTGTGAGACTGCCTCTTTGTGTAAGATCTGTGAACACACGTGTGTGATTGTGGCATAGTAAATCCCTCCAGTCTAGGCTCTGATGCTTTTATTTATTTATTTTCTGCTACTTTTGTGGGACCTTGGGCAAGCCGCTTAACCTCTCTTTGCCTCAATTTTCTTATCTGCAAAATGAGAAAACATATAGGCCAGGCGTGGTGGTTCATGCCTGTAATCCCAGCACTTTGGCTGAGGCGGGCAGATCATCTGAGGTCAGGAGTTCGAGACCAGCCTGGCCAACAGGGTGAAACCCTCTCTCTACTAAAAATACAAAAATTAGCCAGGCATGGTGGCACGTACCTGTAATCCCAGCTACTCGGGAGGCTGAGGCAGGAGACTCACTTGAACCTGGGAGGCGGAGGTTGCAGTGAGCCGACATCGCTCCACTGCACTCCAGCCTGGGCAACAGAGTGAGACTCTGTCTCAAAAAACAAAAACCACAATGGGAATGATAACACTGGCAGCCTCATAGTTGTCCTAAGGGTTAAATTAGTTAAAAAACATACAAAGCACTTAGAACGGTATGTGTGCACACAGTAGGTGCTATGGAAGTGCCGGTGATGCCTGTTTTTCTCGGGCGAGTGCCCTCGTGGACCCTTCCTGCCACGTCTCCCATCCCACACTGACTCAACCCCTCTCCCTCCTTCCCTCCCTGCCCCATGAGACACACTTTCCAAATCTGGTCCAGTGTGTATGTTAGCGGAGACACTGGGAGGGGGAGGAGATCCAGCTGCTGTCCCTCCAGTGACCTGGCCCTTCCTCCCCCAAACAGTGCCCCCCCATCTGAGCCCCTGTGACGCCCTCAAGGAGGCTGCTTCCCCCCAGGCAGGATGGGCATGATCACCAGCTCTCCAGAGGGGCATAGAGACCCAGGGGGCTCCTCTTCTGTCCCCTCTTACCTCTGTGTCTTGAGTAAGTCCCCTGACTTCTCTGTGCCTCAGTTTCCTCATCTGGAAAATGGGGTCAGAACAGCGCCCACCTCCTGGGGTTGTCCTGAAGAGTCACTGAGTGAGTTCCATCTGGAGGGCATGAAGTGGGTAATTCGGTAATTTGGGCGGCTCCCTGTTCTGCTAGTTAACTCTTTGTCCTCCAGCTCCGCACTCTGCATTCCCTCTTCCAGGAAGTCCTCCCTGAAACCCCAGGCTGGGAACTGGGTCAGGCACTGGCCCCGGGCTCCCACAGCTCCCTGGGTCCCCCTGCCCATCCCAGCCTGATCACTCAGGGGCCAGGTCTGTGTTCCCAGTGGGCTGAGAGCTATAAGGACAGGGCCGGGACTGCCTCAGCCTCCACACACACGGCAGGTAGCGCAGGAGGTGCTTCCTGAGTGGATACCCCTGGGTGATGTCACCATGACTTGCTGAGCGCTTACTGTGCATCCAGCACTGTTTTTTAAAAACAGTTTCATTGAGGTTTAAGTAACGCGCCACAAAAGCTCAACCATTTTTTTTTTTAAAGGGACAAGGTTTTGCTCTGGCGCCAATTAACATTTGCTATGGCGAGAGCCCAGCGGTCCAGCATGAACTCCAGTTGCTGGATCGTGGGGAGATCCAACAGGTCCTGGAGAGAGGAGTTGGGGTGACAGAGGCGTGTGGCAGGCTGGGGGCTTCCACAGGAGCGCAGGGGGATCTCTCGGGAAACATGTCTGTATTTTTTTTCTTTTTTACAACATGTCTGTATTTTTAACAACCTACGAATACATACCCAACCACTAACATCTGCCTAATGAACGAGCGAATGAAAAAATGAACACTCCTGCCTGTAATCCGAACGTTTTGGGAGGCAGAGGCAGGAGGATCGCTTGAGCTCAAGAGTTTGAGGGCAGGCTGGGTAACATAGTGAGAACCCATCTCTACAAAAAAGAAAAAGAAAAAAGAAAAACCCAAAAACCAAAAATTAGCCAGGTGTGGTGACGCACACCTGCAGTCCCAGCTACTGGGGAGGCTGAGGGGAGGATCGCCTGAGCTCTGGGAGACGGAGTTTGCAGGGAGGCATGATCCCGCCATTGCACTCCAGCAAAAGAAAAGGAGGATGGACAGGGCGCGGTGGCTCACACCTGTAATCCCAGCACTTTGGGAGGCTGAGGCTGGCAGGTCACAAAGGTCAAGAGATTGAGACCATCCTGGCCAACATGGTGAAACCCCGTCTCCACTAAAACTACAAAAACTAGCCGGGCGTGGTGGCGCGTGCCTGTAATCCCAGCTACTCTGGAGGCTGAGGCAGGAGAATCGCTTGAACCTGGGAGGCGGAGGTTGCAGTGAGCCCGAGATCGCGCCATTGCACTCCAGCCTGGCGATAGAGTCAGACTTCATCTCAAAAACAAAAGAAAAAAAGCAAAGATGGGGTGACTGCCCCCTGTAGCCAGATGGCTTGAGGGGCTGGGGCCAGAGTGAGGGAGGAGATTCTGGGGCCTGGGAAGCCAGAGCAGGGTACCCACTGAGGGCGTTGGCTCTTTTGCCCAGACAGGATTTGAGCAGCCAACTACGTGAACATCTTTACAGTCCAATATGCAAGAGAATGGCTGGAGGGAGGGGGTCTGACTTCTGCCCTTTGCGCCCCTGTCTCCGCACTCCCTCGCCAGGCTACGACTTCCCGGCCGTGCTGCGCTGGTTTGCGGAGCGCGTGGACCTCATCATCCTGCTCTTCGACGCGCACAAGCTGGAGATCTCCGACGAGTTCTCCGAGGCCATCGGCGCGCTGCGGGGCCACGAGGACAAGATCCGCGTGGTGCTCAACAAGGCCGACATGGTGGAGACGCAGCAGCTGATGCGCGTCTACGGCGCGCTCATGTGGGCGCTGGGCAAGGTGGTGGGCACGCCCGAGGTGCTGCGCGTCTACATCGGCTCCTTCTGGTCCCAGCCCCTCCTCGTGCCCGACAACCGGCGCCTCTTCGAGCTGGAGGAGCAGGACCTCTTCCGCGACATCCAGGGCTTGCCCCGGCACGCCGCCTTGCGCAAGCTCAACGACCTGGTGAAGAGGGCCCGGCTGGTGCGGGTGAGTTGTCCGGGGGCTGGGCGCGCATTCTGGGAGGAGGGCGCAGGGGGAGCCCCTGCCTTTCCTCGGTCCTCGCCTACCAGTGCTGCGAGGCCCTGACTTACCAGTGCCCAGATCAGTTTTCTTGAAGTTGGGTCATTCCGGCGCGGAGTGGAGCGGGGAGGGGAACTGCAGGCATGCTCATTCCTCCGCCTCTCCATTTCTGTGTCAAATCCGTGGCTCCCTGGCTTTGCTGTCCTGATATTCCTTCTCTTCGTTCTTCTCCTTCTCCTCCTCCCCCTTCTTCCTCTTCCCCCTTCCTCCTCCTCCTCCTCCCTTCTTCTAATGCTCTCTCCCTTCCTCCCTCCTCCCTTTCTCCGTCCTTCCATCCTCTTTTCTTCCCTCTTCTTCCTTTTTTTTTTTTTTTTTAAGATGGGATCTTGCTCTGTTGCCCCTACTGGAGTGCAATGATGCAATCCCAGCTCACTACAGCCTTGAACCCCAGTGCTCAAGCGATCCTCCCTCCTCAGCCTGCCTCGGGTAGCTGGGACCAGAGGCACATGCCACCACACCCAGCTAATTTTTTATTTTTCATAGAGACGGGGTCTTGCTATGTTGCCTGCACTGGTCTTGAACTCCTGCCCTCAAGTGATCCAACTTCCTTTGGCCTTCCAAAGTGCTGGGATTACAGGCATGAGCTCTATTGAATTTTTGAGATTCCTATAAAATATAGACATGCCAATACTCATTATTCTACCCTCCTTGTTTATTTTTTGACAATTTATAAGATTGTGGCTCAAAGGTTCCCAAGTTCATTGGTTTATTCCACAAATATTTCTTTTCTTCTTCTTCTTTTTTCTTGAGACGGACTTTCATTCTCGTTGCCCAGGCTGGAATGCAATGGTGTGATCTCGGCTCACCGCTACCTCCACTTCTGGGGTTCGAGCCATCCTGCCTCAGCCTCCCGGGTAGCTGGGATTACAGGCACACACCACCATGGCTGGCTAATTTTGTATTTTTAATAGAGAAGGGGTTTCACCATGTTGGTCAGGCTGGTGACTCGAGGTCCAACTCCCTACCGCAGGTAATCTGCCGGCCCTGGCCTCCCAAAGTGCAGGGATTACAGGTGTGAGCCACTGTGCCCCACCCACAAATATTTCCTGAATGCTTTCTGTACGCATGGTTCTGGCACTGTGGATGGAGGGAACACTGTTGCTCTTTTCTTTTCTTTTCTTTCTTTCTTTCTTTCTTTCTTTCTTTCTTTCTTTCTTTTTAGACGGAGTCTCGCTCTGTCGCCCAGTCTGGAGTGCAGTGGCACGATCTCAGCTCACTGCCACCTCTGCCTCCCAGGTTCAAGCAATTCTCCTGCCTCAGCCTCCTGAGTAGCTGGGATTATAAGTGCGCGCCACCACAGCCTGGCTAATTTTTTTTTTTTTTTTAAAGACGAGGTTTCACCATGTTGGTCAGGCTGATCTTGAACTCCCAACCTCAGGTGATCCGCACGCCTTGGCCTCCCAGAGTGCTGGGATTACAGGCATGAGCCACCGCGCCTGGCCTAATTTTTGTATTTTTAGTAGAGATGGGGTTTCACCATGTTGGTCAGGCTGGTCTCGAACTCCCAACCTCAGGTGATCCGCCCGCTTCGGCCTCCCACAGTGCTGGGATTACAGGCATGAGTTACCTCACCCTGCCAATCAGGGCTCTTGGAATTCTTTCACTGATTTATCCCCAGCGCCCGGAACAGAATTGGTGCTCTGTAAATATTTATTGAATGAATGACATTGAACAAACAGTAGCATTGAACAAAATCTCCTCTATGCCTGGCCTGGTGATGGGTGGTGTGGGGACACAGCGGTGACCACTGTGGTTCCAGCTCTGTCCTGCTCGGGCTTAGGACTGTCCCAGTCCTAATAATGAAGGCAGTTCCAGGGCTCTGTCCTGGCTGGGGCTCCTGGAGAGAAGACAGGTCCATCCCCAGACAATGATGTCGCAGTGTGGTCACAGCTGGGGCCGGTAGCTCGGGGAGTCAGAGAGGGCTTCTTTGGAGGAGAGGGCATCTGAGGGAAGACATCAGTGTTGATCCCAGTGTAGACAG
>NW_022437070.1:372384-383896 GCF_009761245.1 Sapajus apella | reverse complement strand
GAGGAGGAGGGGGGCGAATGTGAGGAGGAGGAGGAGGGTGTCTGTGAGGAGGAGGAGGAGGAAGAGGAGGAGGAGGGGGCGTCTGTGAGGAGGGGGCGTCTTGGGTATGAGGTTGGATTGGCATCCCCCCTCCGTCTGGAGCTGCTGGAGCCTGGCTGTTAGAGCCCAGATGCTTACAGCCTGGGGGACCTTCTGAGCCCACGTGGCCCCACCCTGCTGCCTTGTCTCCGCAGCGGCCACCGCGCCTGCACGCCCGGCCGTCCCAGGCCCCCGCCGTGGAGGTGGTGCCTGCCGGAGCCTCCTACAACCCGTCCTTCGAAGACCACCAGGTACCCCCACCCGGCCTCTCCTCCCGGCTCCCTCTGTGCTGGGTGGTTCTGGGAACTCCAGAGGGACCGGGACACTCTGGGCCTGTCCTCACGGGGCTCACGGTCCAGTGCAAGAGACAGACCTGTTCCCACACAGTGATGACCAGAGTGGCCGCCCAGCCTGAGGGGTCAGGAAGAGCTCCCTGGAGTGGGGGACACCTGAGCTGAGGCAGGGGCTGAGGAGGGGTTTGCGGTGGGAGGAGGGGAGCAGGTTTTCCAGGTGGTGGGAACAGTGTGTGCAAACTCACAGAGGTGAGTGAGGCCGTGGCGCCTTCTAGGAGGTCTGTGTGACAGATGCAAAAGGCTGTGGTGACAGGGTGACACACTGGCAACCAGGTGGCGGTTATTCAAGGTCGAGGCTGGCTCAGTGATGGGAAAGTCTGGTTCAGTCACTGTGCATTTAGCAGGCATGTGTTGGCACAGGTGCTGTGGACAGAGGGGACAGAAATTCCTCCTTTGGCCGGGCATGGTGGCTGACGCCTATAATCCCAACACTTTGGGAAGCTGAGGCGTGCAGATCATTTGAGGTCAGGGGTTCGAGACCAGCCTGACCAACATGGCGAAACCCCGTCTTCACCAAAATTACAAAAAAAAATTGGTGAGCACGGTGGCGCACGCCTGTAGTGACAGCTACTCAGAAGGCTGAGGCAGGAGAATCGCTTGAACCTGGGAGGCGCAGGTTGCAGTGAGCTGCGATCGCACCACTGCAGTGCAGCCTGCGTGACAGTTCCACACTCTAACTCAAAAAACAAAAACTATGAAGCATGCCGGCCAGACCCTCCTTCACAGACGTGCAGAGCAGGTGTGAGGGCGAGGGTTTGAGGTGCCCCGGCTCTGCAGGGTGAGTGTGCTGGTAGACCCCCGGGGGAGCCTAGCCGGGGCGGCATCTGTGGTCAGCGGGTGAGGAACAGATGCGAGGTAAGAGGGTCTAGTCTCAGTCCCAGGAGAGGGCCGGGGACTGGTCCCCACTCCCTGCCTCCCGTCCCTTGCAGACCCTGCTCTCAGCGGCCCACGAGGTGGAGTTGCAGCGGCAGAAGGAGGCGGAGAAGCTGGAGCGGCAGCTGGCCCTGCCCGCCGTGGAGCAGGCCGCCACCCAGGTGAGCCCCACACCTGCCCACTCCCTCCCCGGGCCTCCCCCGCACCCTGACACTGCTCCCTGCTCTCCGCCTCCCAGGAGTCCACGTTCCAGGAGTTGTGTGAGGGGCTGCTGGAGGAGTCGGATGGTGAGGGGGAGCCGGGCCAGGGCGAGGAGCTGGAGGCTGGGGATGCTGAGGTCTGTCCCACGCCCGCCCGCCTGGTCACCACGGAGAAGAAGACGGAGCAGCAGCGGCGGCGGGAGAAGGCTGCACGCAGGCTGGTGAGCACCTGGGCTGGTGGGGCCAGCCTCTGATTCCTCGCCCCTTGCTTCCTCCCACCCAAGGGCTGTCTTGGGTGCCGCAGCAGCCTGCCCGCCCAGGCCCAAGTGTGGCCCGTGATTTGAGCTGTTTGGGATCCTCACAGCTGAGACCCATTTTCCAGCCTCCTCCAGGCAGGGCTCTGGGCTGGGGTGGGACAGGGGTCCCTGGCGCTTCTGTTTGAGGAGCAGGGTGGGGGGAGGTTTCTGCACCGAAGACCGGAGGAGAGATAACGAAGGGGGTTTCTGCAAACAGCTGCTGGGAAGGCACTGGAGTGGCTGCGGACCGGGTCAGGAAGGGCCTCTTGGGGGGGCAGGTTTGTGGGGGAGGGTTCCCTGTGTAGAGGGGAGGCCTCCCTGGTAGGCAGCACTCACCTGGGTCCTGACCCTGCTCGTCTCCATAGCGGGCACAGCAGGCAGCGTTGCGGGCCGCCCGGCTGCGGCACCAGGAGCTGTTCCGGCTGCGCGGGATCAAGGCACAGGTGGCCCTGAGGCTGGCGGAGCTGGCGCGGCGGCGGAGGCAGCGTCAGGCACGGCGGGAGGCTGAGGCCGACAAGCCCCGAAGGCTCGGTCGTCTCAAGTGAGAACCACACCGGGGAAAACGGGAGAGGCTGGGGGGCCCTCCCCTTCCTGCCTTTGTTCAGGAGCTGTCCCCCGGCTGGGAGACCACCTCTTCCGCGACAAAGCCACATGTTCTGAGGCTCCTTCTTCTCCAGGATGGGCCTTCGGACTGGATGTCCTGGGCCCTCGGGGGTGATATTTCTGAACCCCCGCCCTGTTCTGCAGGTACCAGGCACCCGACATCGACGTGCAGCTCAGCTCGGAGCTGACCGGCTCACTCAGGACTCTGAAGGTTCGAGCCCCGTGCCGCCATGGAGCCCCGTGCCCGGTGATGACACCATCCTTGCTCCCCCGTGCCCCCTGAGGGGCTGTGGGCGACACCATGGCTGCCCCCAGGCTGGGCCAGTGGGGCCAATGCCTGGGGGACTGAGGGCACGGGGTGCTGGGGTGGGATCCCAGGGTGGGGGCCAGGCTAGTGTTCCAGTCTGGGACCCTAAGAAGGCTTTCCCTTCCAGCTGGTCTCTGTTGCCATACCTGTCAGCTTTAGGAGTAGAGGGCCCTTCCTGAAGTTCAGAACCAACCCTGTCCCTCCCCTGCTCAGAACCTGCTGTGGCTCCCCTGTTCTGCCAAGGAAACGCAGCTCCTCTGTCAGCCACACGCCTGGCCCGGCCCGGCCCGGCCACGGGGCTCCGGCCAGCTGTGCTCATAAGCGGACTGCACCTTCTCCCTCTGACCTGGCTTTTGCCCCTGCGGCCCCCTCTTCTGTGTCATCACCAGCCCCCTTCCCGTGACTCCTCCAAGCCCAGCTCAGAGATGGCCACGTGTTAATGGCTGCCGTCCCACCGCTGAGCCTCAGCAGCTGAGGGCCAGGCTGAGTCCCTGGCGCCCACCAAGCTGCCCTGGGGAGACTACCTGGGGCTGAGCCCTGCCAGGACCCCGAGGAGAGGTCTCAGACCCTCTGGCTTCTTCCAGGCCCTGCTGAGGCCTCTGTCTCTGTTCCACAGCCCGAGGGCCACATCCTTCGAGACCGGTTCAAGAGCTTCCAGAGGAGGAATATGATCGAACCTCGGGAGAGAGCCAAGTGAGGGGCGCCCGGGGCTGCTGGGGGGGGGCGGCGCCCGGGGCTGCTGGGGGGGGGAGGGGCGCCCGGGGCTGCTGTAGAGGGGAGGGCGTCTGGAATCGGCCCCGGCACTGATTGCTCCACTGTCCCTGCTCCAGGTTCAAGCGCAAGTACAAGGTGAAGCTGGTGGAGAAGCGGGCATTCCGCGAGATCCAGTGAGTCCACCCGGCTTCAGCACAAGGGAGGGAGCCATCTCCCGCCCCGAGGTGCCCACTGAGGCCCAGGCCCCTCCCAGAGTGTGGCCGGTGTCTGTGTCACGTCCCCTTGGCCACGCTCAGAAGAGGGCCTGAAACTAGAGCTGGGGGGCTGGAGGGTCCCTAAAGGAAAATTGAAAGGCAGGGGGTGTCAGGTGGGCAGGGGCCGTGGGGCATCCTCTCACCCGCCCTCAGCCCCTGTCGTCCGTCCCCAGGTTGTAGCTCCCAGCAGATGCCGGAGCCCCGCCCTTCAATAAAAAGTTCCTTGTAGCCGCTGAGCGGGCTTCGCGTGTGGCTTGTGTGCCTCCTGTGGGCGGCCGCTCCCAGGCGCAGACTGCGCATGCTCCCACCCTGTGGTGCACAAGCATGTAGGTCCCAGAACTCACCACCAGAGCCTGTTGAGGTCCCAGGTTGTGTCCGAAGGGGTCCTCAGCCGACTGGATTTTGCCCTCCCTAATGGCAGTGAGGTTGGCAGCCCTTCTGATCCAAGGCAGATCCTAAATCGCCAGCAAGCAGAGGGTGCAGGGCTTGGAGCCTGACCAGAGGTGGGGGTGAGGAAGAGGTTCCCCCACTGGATTCTTGCTTGGGTAATAGCCCAGTTCTGCTGCGGGTGACAGCTGCTCTCAACGCAGTGACAGTAGACGGAGCGGCAGCAGCTGACCTCTGCCGAGCACCTGCCGACAGGTTTAAGCAGTGGATTCACCATTGAAGTCTTCACAGCAGCCTCATTAAGGAGGGCTGTGCTTTTTCCCGTTTTAAAGGTGAGGGAGCAAGGCTGGGCACGGTGGCTCACGGCTGTAATCCCAGCACTTCCGGAGGCTGAGGCGGGCAGATCGCTTGAGAGCAGCCTGGGCAACATAGCCAGACCGTGTCTCTACCAAAAATTAGCCAGGTGTGGTGGCAGACAACTGGTCCCAGCTACTGGGGAGGCTGAGGTGGGAGGATCACAGCCTAGGAGGCAGAGGCTGCAGTGAGCCATGATCACGCCACTGCACTGCAGCCTGGGTGACAGAGGGAGACTTGTATCAAAAACCTAAGTAACAAAGGTGAGGAAACTGAGGCACATGAAATGATGTCATTTTCCCCCATTCCATGCCTATTTTAAAAACATGTTTCAAAAATCTGTTTTACAAGAAACGAACTTTCTCTCACTATAAATCATTGTCAGAACGTGTGTGTCACTGGTGGCCTTTGCCCTCCAGTTGCATCCACACCCCTGTTGTGGAGGTGCTTGTCAGGCAGTCGATGCAGGGTTCTGTGTGGTGATGCCCCGTGTGTGATTCTATTAAATCACATAATCAGGCTGGGCATGGCGGCTCTCGCCTGTAATCCTAGCACTTTGGGAGGCCGAGGCGGGCGGATCACCTGAGGTCAGGAGTTCAAGACCAGCCTGACCAACATGAAGAAACCCTGTCTACCAAAAATATACAAAAGTTGATCGACGTGGTGGCACATGCCTATAATCCCAGGTACTTGGGAGGCTGAGGCAGGAGAATCACTTGAACTCGGGAGGTGGAGGTTGCAGTAAGCCAAGATTGCGTCACTGCACTCCAGCCTGGGGGCAAGAGTGAAACTCTGTCTCAAAAAATAAGTTACATAATTGATTAGCTGGGCATGGTGGTGTGCACCTGTAGTTTCAGCTCCTGAGGAGGCTGAGGCAGGAAAATCGCTTGAGCCTGGGAGGTGGAGGCTGTAGTGAGCTGAGATTGTGCCACTGCACTCTTCCGGATGACAAAACAAGACCCTGTCTCGACCCCTCAGCCCCCGAAAAAACTAACGTTTCACGCAAGTTCCTGTGAGGATAGAACTGGTTTTCTCTGTCTTAGGATCACACCGTGCGTGGTTCTGCAGCTTGCTGTCCGTGCATTTTGTGTCTGTACAGAGCTGCTCCTGTTTTGTAGCTGCGTGGATTCCCATTACGTGGGCGTGCTTTGTGTTACTTAACCAGGCCTGTGAGGCTCCTAATGAACCTGAAACAATGCCTTTGTCCACATGCCTTCTCTCGCGCATCTGTAGATAAGTACCTGGAAGTGAATCTCAGCTGAAGGGTACACGTGCCTGTAAGAGGTCATTTGATGGATTCAACCCATTGCTCTCCACATGAGCTGTGCTGGTGTTTACTCTCCGGTAGTGACGGAGGAGCCGGCCTGTAGCTTTGCTACTGTGTGATCTCACTGTTTTTATTTGATTACGCCTGGTTACCAGTGCAGTTGAACATCTCTCTTTTTTCTTTTTGAGGTAGGGTTGCCCAGGCTACAGTGCAGTGGCGCAGTCCCGGCTTCTTGGCTCCCTGCAGTCTTGACCTCCTGGGCTCAAGTGGTTCTCCCACTTCAGCCTCCCGAGTAGCTGGAACTACAGGCTCGCGCCACCACGCCCAGCTAATTTTTGTATCTTTTAGTAGAGATGGGGTTTCACCATGTTGGCCTGGTTGGTCTCGATCTCTTGACCTCATGATCCTCCTGCCTCGGCCTCCCAAAGTGCTGGGGTTACAGGCATGAGCCTGTACTGGGGTTACTGGCCAAGCAGACAGTTTATAAAAAGAAATGGATGGCCAGGCGCAGGTGGCTCACGCCTGTAATCCTAGCACTTTGGGAGGCCGAGGTGGGCGGATCATCTGAGATCAGGAGTTCGGGATCAGCCTGACCAACATGGAGAAATCCTGTCTCTACTAAAAATACAAAATCAGCCGAGTGTGGTGGTGCATGCCTGTAATCCCAGCTACCTGGGAAGCTGAGGCAGGAGAATCACTTAAACCCAGGAGGCGGAGATTGTAGTGAGCCAAGATCATGCCACTGCACTCCAGCCTGGGTGACAAGAGTGAAACTCTGTCTCAGAAGAAGAATTAAAAAAAAAAAAACGAAAGCCATCTGCTAAGGAGGCCAGCCTCTGACCCAGTGACGCTGCCCAGGGTGACTGAAGGGACCTGGAAATAGGCAGAAAGCTCTTAATGGCAGGAGACTGCCATTGGGCATCTGTCCCGTTCCTGGATACCTGAGGGTGAGGGTGGTCACAGCTACTCAAGGACAAACTCTGAGGCCTAGTGTCCTCAGGAAGTCCTTGGTATTTAATTGCCTGGGAGAATGCCTCCGTTCCTGTGTGTGAAATGGGGAATCCCCGGCAAAGGTGTTTGTGGGTCTCAGTGCATGGAAATGGTATTTCACATCTGAATTTTATGTCAAAAGCCTTAAAACTACTGGCTCACCCCTGTAATCCCATCACTTTGGGAGGCCCAGGCAGGAGGATTGCCTGAGGCCAGGAACTGGAGATCACCCTGGGCAACATAGCGAGACTCCATCTCTATAAAAAAAAAAGGTTTTAGGCCGGAGCAGTGGCTCACGCTTGTAATCCTAGAACTTTGGGAGGCTGAGGAGGGTGGATTGCTTGAGCCCAGGAGTTTGAGACCAGCCTGGGCAACATGGCAAAACCCCATTGGTTTCTACAAAAGATAGAAAAAAGTAGCTGGGCATGGTGGTGCACACCTGTAGTCCCAACTACTCAGGAGGCTGAGGTGGGAGGATCGCTTGAGCTCCGGAGTTTGAGGTTGCAGTGAACCAAAACAGCCACTGCACTTCCCCGAGTGACACAATGAGACCCTGTCTTTTAAAAAAGAAAAAAATAGCCGGGCGTGGTGGCTTACGCCTGTAATCCCAGCACTTTGGGAGGCCGAGGCGGGTGGATCACGAGGTCAAGAGATCGAGACCATCCTGGTCAACATGGTGAAACCCCGTCTCTACTAAAAATACAAAACATTAGCTGGGCATGGTGGCGCGTGCCTGTAATCCCAGCTACTCAGGAGGCTGAGGCAGGAGAATTGCCTGAACCTAGGAGACGGAGGTTGCGGTGAGCCGAGCTCGCGCCATTGCACTCCAGCCTGGGTAACGAGAGTGAAACTGTCTCAAAAAAAAAAAAAAAAAAAAAGATGTGGAAACTTGCAGTTTGTGCCAAAGACTCCTCACCAATGCTCTGACCCTTTGGCCCAGTGATTGCACGGTTGGGAACTTGGCCTATGGAAACAGCCGGAAGTTGGGGAAGAGCATTTTGCACAGGCTGGTTCTTGAGAGCGTTCTGCAGAATGGGAGGAAACATGGTCATGGACACGAGGTGGGCCCGGGTCATGTGGGCGCGGCCTCTGTGGTCGTTAACCGACGGGTGGGAAGCGCCTGCAGCCACTGGGAGGTGTTGGTGTTTGGACGCCTTGTGGGAAAAAGCAAACAGGATTTGCCGCCCTCCACGCTGGCATTCATCAGACAAGAACCCCGTGCCAGAAGTCTCTTGGGTGGGAGGATTTCAGAGGACTCCTTATTCTTTTTTCCAGCATTTCCAGCTTGTTTGTTTGTGTTTTGTTTTGTTTTGAGATGGTGTCTCACTCTGTCCACACAAGGCTGGAAGTACCCCAGGAGGGTCGGCCAGGAGGCGGGGGCAGGGTGTCCATTGCCTGAGCTGCTTGGGGTGTTCAGGGCTGGGAGCACCCTCATAGCACCGCTGTGGCCCTCCGCAATCGCTATTGCCCCCATTCCCTGATCCTGTGTGAACGTCAAATGCAGGGTCTCCCAGGTTCAAGGATAATCCGGATGTGGGAGACAGTGGCCGCCAGGAGGCGCCGTGAGCCCGCTCCAGGAACCAGACAGTCTGGAAGGTCCGCGGCCCTAACTCTCCTCTCACTCCTACTCAGGACCCCTGAGAGGGCCACTCGGCGGGGGTTTCTGACCTGGAGAGTTGGGGACGGGGGTTCAAGGCAGAGGGCGAGTGGGACAGAAGGCTGTGGGTTCTGGCAGTGGGCCTGGAGGTGGATAGGGGTCTCTGGCCATGAGGGCCATGTGCCAACCATGGTGAGAAGTTGCTGAGTCTGATCTGTCTGTACAAACCCTTGTTGCTTTTCAGTCAGCAAGGGTGTCAGGCTTCACCCCTAACAACCTGTCTTCTCCCCCGTCGACACTCTGTGACCTTACCTAGAGCCCCTGGGGGCTAGCAGGAATCTTCCCCTCTCCAGGGACGGAATCTCAGGGTGTCACATATCCCGAAGCTGTGATGGTCTAGGATTCCATGTAGAGGCTCTGGGCTTCCAGTCCTGCGAGCCACCAGAGGCAGCAGGGAACCTAAGGAAGGAGAGTCAGGAGAGAGAGGGAGACAGACTCAGGGAGATGCCATCAGAACACCTGGATCCAGCTGTGCCTGAAGCCCTCCCTTGGGCTTTTTAGTAACAGGAGCCAAGTGCTTAAGCCAATCACAACTTGGGTCAGATACTTATGACCAGATACTTATCTGAAACATGTCCTGATGCCCCTCCCCCATCTCAGTGGCCTTCCCCAGGCTTTGCCTCTGCCCCTGTCACTGGTGGGAACCCATCCAAACCTTGAGTCTGGGCTTCAAGTCTGGCTGCCTCACCTCTCCTCCTCCTGGCACATTAGCCTTGGGCCTTTCTCCCTGACTCACTGGATTCCTGCCCCTTTGTCCTCAAGCCCCTCTCCTCCAGGAAGTCAGCCTGGATTGCATCCTTCCCACCCCACCCACCCAGTAGAATCAGGAGTAATACGTGGCTCCCCATTTAAAAGCTGGTGGGTTGGTTTCAAGTCTGCTCTGTCCAGTTCTTCCAATCTGAACTCCATGAACAAGTAACTACAGCTTCCCTCTCACATTCTAAACACGCTTAACTATTAGATGGGGGTAACGTGAACCTTGTATGCAGAAGGTGCTTAATCATTACCTGCTGATGCAGATGATACAGGGCGTTGGTTAGTAGCATGGAGATTGGAACCAAGCTCCTGAATTACATCTTGGCTCCACCCTTTACCAGCTGTGTGTCTTTGAGGAAGTCACTTAACCTCTCTGAGCCTCAAGAGATAATACTAATGTCTAGCGTTAAATGAGATAATGAGCCAGGCACGGTGGCTCAAAACGCATGCCACCAATAGGGAAACTATGATGAAGGGAGCAGGTCAACCTCATCTGGTCAGTCTCAGCATCACTAAAAGTGAGACGCCCGGAAGTTAGGTACCTCTTGGAGGTGATGGCCTGGGAAGGACACGGCATCACTTATCCTACAAAGGAGTTAAGCTGATCAATTGAGCTTGAATCTCACCAAGCCTCTAGAATCTGGAGTCTAGATTGATTGATTGATTGCAGTGGAGTCTCGGTCTGTTGCCCAGCCTGGAGTGCAGTGGTGTGATCTTGGCTCACTGCCACCTCCACTTCCCGGGTTCAAGCAATTCTAGTGCCTCAGCCTCCTGAGTAGCTGAGATTACAGGCACCTGCTACCAAGCCTGGCTAATTTTTGTATTTTTAGTAGAGAGGGGGCTTCCCCATGTTGGCCAGGCTGGTCTCAATCAAGTAATCCTAAAATGCTGGGATTACAGGTGTGGGCCATGGTGCCTAGCCAGTAGAATCTAGATTTAACTCCCAGTATATGGACTACACCAGGGAGCGAGGAGCATGTTAGATGACGCCACAGAGTAAAACCAGTCAACCTGCTTTCTTCAACAAATGCATTTAAAAAACGGAGCGATGGCTAGCTACGGTGGCTCACGCCTGTAATCCCAGCATTTTGGGAGGCTGAGGCGGGTGGATCACGAGCTGAGTTCAAGACCAACCAGCCAAGGTGGTGAAACCCCATCTCTACTAAAAATACAAAAATTAGCCAGGCACTGTGTCAGGTGCCTGTAATCCCAGCTACTTGGGAGGCTGAGGCAGGAGAATCGCTTCAACCCGGGGTGCAGAGATTGCAGTGAGCCAAGATTGAGCCACTGCACTCCAGCCTGAGTGACAGAGACTCCATCTCCAAAAAACAAACAAAAAACAGTGGCAATTACCCCCACTCTTCTCCCAAATTGAGATACAGATATTGAGGAGGGCGGAAGGCACTGCCATGACTAGACTGGAATCCAGGCCATCCCAAGCCCCAGGTGGACAGAGATGCTCTGGGTGCCTGGACGTCCTGACTTCCAGCAGGTCTCTACTTAGGGCTGCCACCGCCTTGCAGTTGATCATGACAGCTTCTTTTTGCCTCTGGCTTGAGGTCCCAGCTGCCTGTGTAGGTGTTTTCCCAATGGGCATGGAGCTGCAGCGTGGCTGCCAGGAGAAGCACCATGTCTCCCTGCCCACTAGCTGCAGCTCCAGCCAGATGTGAACCATCAGGCAGGAGCAGTTGCTGCTGGTGTCCAGGGAGCATCGAACAGCAGGAGGGACTAGGGAAAGCAGGAGACAGGGGAAAGAAGGTGGGTGTGAGGGACAGGATGCCATATCAAAGGTCTTCCTTCTTGGAAGACAAGGAAAACCTAGTCAACCCCCAAAGCAGAAAACTGCTTAAGATGTTATAAAACAGTAACCAATATGAGTAAGTCTCACACCAGATGAATTTGTTCTTTGAACACAGGATATGTGACTCTTTCCTTTCTTCCCTCGTAAAGAGAGCTTTCGGCCAGGCGTGGTGGCTAATGCCTGTAATCCAAGCACTTTGGAGGCCAAGGCGGGCGGATCACCTGAGGTCAGGAGATCAAGATCATCCTGACCAACATGGTGAAACCCCGTCTTAAAAAAAAAAAAAAAGAGCGATTTCTAGTTTAACCTGTAGTGAACATACACTAGCAGCCTTGTTAGTTTACCTTTAACCAGTGAAAGGTCACAGAGCATCCACTTGTTAAACTTATCACTGGAAGGTAAAGAATAAATACGTGGGTCAGAGTCTGCTCTGGGCTCTCAGCTGGGAATACTGCGAGACCCCCTGATGTCCCACTCTGATCGCCCGCCTTTACTTTCTATCTCTGTGTTCTGTTTCTTAACTCCTTCAGGGCCGCCTGGGTTGGGGTCTCTATGGCTGAGCTGGTCTCGGCAGTCCATCCATCCATCCATCCACTCACTCATCCATTCATCCATCCATCCA
>NW_022437070.1:367840-372284 GCF_009761245.1 Sapajus apella | reverse complement strand
CATCCATTCATCCATCCATCCATCCATCCATCCATCCACTCATCCATTCATCCATCCATCCATCCACTCACTCATCCATTCATCCATTCATCCATCCATCCATCCATCCATCCATCCACTCATCCATCCATCCATCCACTCACTCATCCATTCATCCATTCATCCATCCATCCATCCATCCATCCATCCATCCATCCACTCACTCATCCATTCATCCATCCATCCATCCATCCATCCATCCATCCATCCATCCAACTAACCACAGACATAATGTGAAGGGAAAGAATCCAGACATAAAGAGTACACAGTATATGATATGCTTATATGAAGTTTGAGAACAGGCCAGACTGATCTACGCTGAGATGAGTCAGGCTAGTGGTGACCCTCATGATGGAATCGACTGACTGGGAGGATGCGTGAGAAAACTTGGGGAACTGGAAATAATCCACATCTTGATCTGGGGTGGTTAAATGGTATTACTTATATGAAAGATTTACTCACCTGCACATTTACAATTTATGTAAAAAAAAATTTAAAAAAGAAAAAAGCCCTCACTGAGAAGGTGCCATTGAGGAAATACCCATGTCACTTTCACCAGGAAATGCTCCCAAACACCTGCAGATACCGTATACCTCTGTGTAGCCAACACACAAATACTTGGATGGCTCCTTGAATACCGTATTCACCAGAATAAATTACACCAGATTCCTGCTTCGTGCCATATGCACGTGTTTTTTTTTTTCTTTCTCTTTCTTTTCTTTTTTTTTTAAATTTAAGATGATGGGGTTTCACCCCGATGGCCAGGCTGGTCTTGAACTCCTGACCTCAGGTGCACCCACCTCGGCCTCCCAAAGTGTTAGGATTACAGGCGTGAGCCACCGCGCCTGGCTGTACTATATGCACTTGTATTGTGGCACACTGTGTTCCTGGCAAACAGAAGAGGCCTGACGGGAACTCAGTGGGTCTTTGGAAAATTCTGCACCCAGTGGAAGAAAAGCCTATAAGCCCTACTTAAAAAATAAATAAATAAATAAATAAATCTGAAATATGCTTTTTCCCTTAAAGGTTGCGCAAAGGCTTATCTGAGCAGGAAATTAAACAGACAACCCCTCCCTCCCAGCATGCCTGAATTCTAAGTGCTGGCCAAGAAAGAGATAAGAATTATCGCAGGGAGAGAGAGATAAGAATTTTCTTGGTTGGTGCTAGCAAATGACTGAGTTTTTCCTGTTTCACATACGGTTTTTACATGATTTAATTGTTTTAAATGTCTGTGAACATTCAGATAACTGCCATGTGGTTTTATAGACGTTTTTTGTGAAAATGAATAACGTTCGAAATTTTATTCATTAATATAAACGACTCAACAGTAAGCTTTTCTTTCTTTTTTTTTTTTTTTTTTGTGACGGAGTCTTGCTCTGGTCACCCGGCCTGGAGTGCAATGGTGTGATCCGACTTTTGGCTTCAGGTGTTTCTCCTGCCTCAGCCTCCCCAGTAGCTGAGACTACAGGTGCCTGCCATCAGGCCCGGCTAATTTTTGTATTTTTAGTAGAGACGGTTTCACCATGTCGGCCAGGCTTGTCTGGAACTCCTGAGCTCAGCTGATCTGCCTGCCTCAGCCTCCCAAAGTGCTGGGATTACAGGCGTGAGCCACCACACCCGCCCTGTGTAGTAGAATTTTTATTCCCTAAAGTGATATTCCTGCCAGCCTTTCTCCCGCAAGCCCAAACACAATGAAAGTGTGTAGAGTGGTTTATTATTTTTTCTTCCCTGTCCTTCCCTCTCCATCTGAGTCTGACCAGGGTGACCAGTTGTGTCAGGGTCCCCAAACCATATTCAAGTTGGGAGAGTCACCAGCACCCAAAGGAATCAGCATATGGTTGATTTATTGTGGTGACATGGGATGGATACACAATGGATCATAAGGGAAAAATAATCCCAAGGTGTGGATGGGGTCAAACAGGGCAGTTTCCCAGCAAACAAAAAGAAAAGGTGGAAATTTAAGTGCCATGTTTCTGTCCAGTGAAGTCTGACAGTGCCACGGGGTTTTTTTGTTTTTCGTTGTTTTTTTTTTTTTTTTTTAGATTACAGGCATGGGCCACCATGCCTGATGAATTTTGTATTTTTAGTAGGGACAGGTTTTCTCCATGTTGGTCAGGCTGCTCTTGAACTCCTGACCTCAGGTTATCCACCAGCCTCAGCCTCCCAAAGTGCTGGGATTACAGGCTTGAGCGGGTGCCTGTAGTCCTAGCTACTCAGGAGGCTGAGGCAGGAGAATTGCTTGAACCTGGAGGCGGAGGTTGCAGTAAGCTGAGATCTCCTGCCTCAGTCTCCCAAGTAGCTGAGATTACAGGCGCTCACTACCACTCAAATATTTTTCTGAGACGGAGACTCGCTCTGTTGCCCAGCCTGGAGTGAAGTGGTGTGATCTCAGCTCACTGCAACCTCCGCCTCCTGGGTTCAAGTGATTCTCCTGCCTCAGCCTCCCAAGTAGCTGGTCTACAGGCACACGCCACTATATCCAGCTAATTTTTGTATTTTTAGTAGAGATGGGGTTTCACTGTGTTGGCCAAGCTGGTCTCAAAATCCTGACCTCAAGTGATCCGCCTGCCTTGGCCTCCCAAAGTGCTTGGATTACAGGTGTCAGCCACCGTGCCCGGCCAGGGCTGTGGTGTATTGAGAACAAGGCGTGCTTTTGTGTCGCTCTGTGGCTGAATAAAGGCGTGTTTGATGTGTTGTCTCTGGCTGGGTCGGGTTAGTCTGGATGTGCAAACGTGTAAATGGGTGAGGGTGATCACTGTGTGTTACCATTAGTCGTGTGTATGTCTGTGTGTGTGTGAGGGAGAAAAGGAGGGGGGGAGAGAGAGAGAGAGAGAGAGAGAGAGAGAGAGAGAGGTGGCCTCCCAGCCCAGGATTCAGGATTCATTACTAATTCCTCCAGCATCACCACCCATTTCTGGGCAACAGAAGCCCCTTTGTTCTCAGTGGCAGAAGCAGTGATGTCCCTTTTCTCTTGAGGCCCCTGGCAAGTTCTCAGCCTTGAGCCTGCTCAACAAAAGGTCCTCTGAGCTTTTGCACTGAGCCTGGACACTTGCAGAGTGTGCTGAGGACATTAGTGAGCGCACCAGACCTGTGACAGCCACAGTGGCTTGGCCAGTGCTGGAGGAGCCCAGGGGCTTAGAGAAGACCTTCTTTTTTCTTTTTTTGTGAGACGCAGTCTCGCTCTGTCACCAGGCTGGAGTGCAGTGGTGCAGTCTCAGCTCACTGCAACCTCTGCCTCCCGAGTTCAGGCGATTCTCCTGCCTCAGTCTGCCAAGTAGCTAGGATTACAGGTGCCCACTACCATGCCCCACTATTTTTTTTTTTTGAGATGGAGCCGGGCTCTGTTGCTTAGACTAGAGTGCAGTGGCTCCATCTCGACTCACTGTAATTTCTGTCTCCCAGGTTCAAGTGATTCTTCTGCCTCAGCCTCCTAGGTAGCTGGGACTATAGGCTCGCACCACCACACCCAGCTTTTTTTTTTTTTTTTGTATTTAGTAGAGACAGGGTTTCACCATGTTGGCCAGGATGGTCTCGATCTCCTGACCTCGTGACACATCCGCCTTGACCTCCCAAAGTGCTGGGATTACAGGCGTGAGCCACCGCACCCAGCCTACTTTTTGGATTTTTAGTAGAGACAGGGCTTCACCTTGTTGGCCAGGCTAGTCTCGAACTCCTGACCTCAGGTAATCTGCCCGCCTCGGCCTCCCCAAGTGCTGGATTACAGGTGTGAGCCACTGTGACCGGCCGAGTTAACCTTTATTGAGTTATTCCCGTGTGCCCGACACAGCTCTAATTCTTCCTACCTGTATAAACTTACTCACTGCTCACATCAACCCCCAACGGAAGTGTTATTTTCATGTTGCTTCCTGCTCTTTATCTCCACTTGCCAAATCACTCCCATGAGTGAAGGGACTTCTGTCTGTTTCTTCATTGCTACATCCATCCCTGGAAACTGGGACTGCAGGTGGTTACAAAGTACCTATCTGTTAAGTAAGTGAACATTCCCTGTAGGCAATTACACTCATCTCCCAAATGGGGAACAGGCTCAGAGATAGCATCTGCACTCTTACGCTCAGCTGCCTTGTTTCTAGCACTTTCCATGATGATCCCCCTTCACGGAGAGGGTTCTTGGGAAGTTACCATTGCTGTGTAATGAATGACCAGGCTGTGCCAGGGTCCAGCTGCAGCCTTTTCCTTTCTCTCTCTTTTTTTGTTTTTTTTTGAGACGGAGTTTCGCTTTTGCTGCCCAGACAGAAGGGCAATGGCGCGATCTTGGCTCACTGCAACATCTGCCTCCCCGGTTCAAGTGTTTCAAGCCTTGGCAGGAGCTGGGATGAGAGGCACCCGCCACCACGCCCAGCTAATTTTCTTTCTTCTTTTTTTTTTTTTTTTTTTTTTTTTTTTT
>NW_022437070.1:363080-367740 GCF_009761245.1 Sapajus apella | reverse complement strand
TTTTTTTTTTTTTTTTTTTTTTTTTTTGAGACAGAGTCTCGCTCTGTCACCTAGGCTGGAGTGCAGTGGTGGGGTCTCAGCTCACTACAACCTCTGCCTCCTGGGTTCAAGTGATACTCCTGCCTGAGGCTGCCAAGGAGCTGAGACTACAGTTGCCTGCCACCACACCCAGCTAATTCTTTGTATTTTTAGTAGAGATGGGGTTTCACCATGTTGGCCAGGCTGGTCTTGAATTCCTGATCTCAGGTGATCCACCCGCCCTGGCCTCCCAAAGTGCTGGGGTTACAGGCATGAGTCTGACCAGGCCTTTTCTTTTTGAGACAGTGTCTTCCTGTGTTGCCCAGGCTGGAGTGGAGGTGGCGCAGTGATGGTTCACTGCTGCCTCAAACTCCTGGGCTAAAGTAATCCTTCCACCCCAGCCTCCCCAATAACTGGGAGGACAGGTGTATGCCACCACTAGAACTATATTTACATTTTTTTGTAGAGATGGGAACTCGCTATGTTGCCCCAGCTGGTCTCAGATTCCTGGGCTCAGGCTATCCTCCTGCCTCGGCCTCCCAAAGCGTTGGGATTACAGGTATGAGCCACCGTGCCTGGCCACAGCAGGTCTTTTGTTTTTTTAGAGAGGGTCTCACTTGGTGGGCCAAGGTAGAGTGCAGTGGTGCAATCACCGCCCACAGCAGCTTCCAACTCCTGGGCTGGAGTGATCTTCCTGCCTCAGCCTCTCCAGTAGCTGGGACTATCGGCACACGCCACCACGCCCTGCTAATTTATTATGTATGTATGTATGTGTGTGTGTGTGTGTGTGTAGGTATGTATTTTTTGAGACAGAGTCTCTCTCTGTTGCCCAGGCTAGAGTGCATTGGCCAGATCTTGGCTGACTGCAGCCTCTGCCTCCCAGGTTCAAGCGATTCCCCTGCCCCTGCCTCAGCCTCCAGAGGAGCTGGGCTTACAGCCGTGCACCACCATACCCAGCTAATTTTTATATTTTTAGTAGAGAGAGGGTTTTATCATGTTGGCCAGGCTGGTCTCGAACTCCTGACCTCAAATGATCCGCGCACCTCGGCCTCCCAAAGTGCTGGGATTACAGGTGTGAGCTACCGCGCCCAGCTGCTAATGTATGATGATGATGATTCTGTAGAGACGTAGTCTAGACATGTTGCCCAGGCTGGTCTTGAACTCCTGGGCTCAAGCGATCCTCCCGACTCTGCCTCCTAAAGCCCTGCGGTTACAGGCGTGAGCCATCGCGCCCTGCAGCTGCAGGTCTTTATAAGGCAGCTGTGGGCCCTGGACCGCTACCAGAAAATCTTCCTTCCAACCTCCTCCCTCCTCCGTCACCTGGTCTACCCCGAATCTTCCCCACTCGTCCCTCTCGCCCTCTCCGAGAGATGAGGGACCCGAGAATAGCACCCCGCCTCCGTCCCCACCGCGCCGCCCCGCAGCCCACGCGCTTCTTGAAAGGACCACCCTTGAGGCGGATTCCTGGTCCAGCTGGGAGCGGCGACCCCTGAACCAGCACCCGCGCGGGCCGTTCCATTCCGGCCGGGGGGGGACCTGGGAGGGGACACGCGGAGGGCGCCCCCCAGGGGACTGCCTCTATCGAGACCTTCTCCAGCCCAATAGGGGGACGGGAAGGAGACTTGTGTGGGGGCCTCGGCTGGCGGGCCGCGGGTTCCTCGTCCCCCGCCTTGGCGCCTCTCCGCCCCCTGCCCCTCCCGGCATTGGTTGGCGCCAGGGCAAGCGGAGGCTCCACCCTTACTGAGTGGGTTCCTGCCGCACTCGCGCAGACGTCGCGCGTCCAGGCGGGAGGTCGGTGTGTCCTGGGCTTCTGCTCCCCGGCGGCTGTGGCAGCCCGGAGCCATGGCTCTCACCGTCCGAGTCGTTTATTGGTAAGCGCAGCGGGCAGCGGCGCCCCCGTTTCCGACCGCCCCTGGGACCCGATCCTCCGCACGCTCGGAGCCGGGGTCTGGGGGCGTCGGGGCGAGGACCCGTGGGGACCCCTCTATGGGAAAAGCGATTCCCGTGTGGGTGGGGTGGGGTGGGCGTGCGGAGCGGCGAAAGGCAGAGGGCGGTGGTCCCCGGGACGCCTCTTCGGCTTGAGACGCGCTGGGCATCCCGCGTTCTAAAACGTGGGGCTGAGACGGGTGTGCGTCAGTTTCCAGCCCCCCACTCCGGGGCTGCGCTGGGGGAAGGGCTGGCGGTCAGCTTTGTGAAGGGACCCCAGGCTCCTCCACCTTAAGTCTTCCCCTCCCCCAGTATCCAGAACAGTCACGGGGTGGAGACGGTGAGAGCCCAGAAGGTTCGAGAATGTCTCAGCCCGTGTTTCGAAAGCCCTTGAATTGTAGCCCTCTGCCCAATGGTTTCCCTTGGCCACGAACCCCTCTCCGTTTCTGGCCTGAGTTTTCCTGTCTGTGGCGAGAGGGAGGCTGTGCGTCAGCACCGAACCCGTTTAATTTCTCCAAGTCTCAGGAAGGATGTGATAGGATAGGATATAAATTACTTCACATCCTCCCCACTCGCCAGCACCAAATACTATGCTGGCATTCAGTTAGGTATATAATAAACACATGTTCAATGAATTCATCCTCCCACAAATCCCTCGAGAGGGGAATTTTAGGCCAGGTACCGTTGATCACGCCTGTAATTCAAACACTTTGCCGGGGCGGGGGGCGAGGCGGGTGGATCGCTTGAGCCCGAGTTCGAGGCTAGCTTGGGCAATACAGGGAGATCCCCATCGCTACAGAAACTTAGAAAGTTAGCCGGGGGTGGTGGCATGCACCTGTAGTCCCAGCTACCCCGGAGGCTGAGTTAGGAGGATTGCAGGAGCCTGGGAGGCGGAGGTTTCCATGAGCTGAGATCGCAACACTGCACTCCGGCCGAGCGAGACTCTGCCTCAAAAAAAAAAAAAATGTGAGGGGAATTTTAGTTCTATCTTACAGGCGAGGGGGCGGGGGCGGGGGTGGGGGTCACGTCAGTAGTTTCAAGTCTGGACTGCAGGTGACAGGGGTAACTGGAACCCCGGTCTGCCCGCAGCTTTCGAATGTCTCTGCCTGCTCGACAAAGCAGAGGCAAGAGTGACATTTTGAGACGCCCACCGGGCCTGTGCAGCAGACTCGTCCCAAAACAGCCTGCTGTGGGGTCGGCTGAGCTTGTGTTTCCTCCTGGGGACTGGGCAGGTGTTCAGAATCCTGGAGCCGCTGGGCCCTGCGCAGTGGCTCATGCCTGTAATCTCAGCACTTTGGGAGGGGAGGCCGCCTGGTCCCCTGAGGTCAGGAGTTTGAGAACAACCTGGGCAGCAGGGCGAAAATACAAAAATTAGCCGGGCGTGGTGTAAGAATCCAGTAGCCACAGGGTTTTCCTTGGAGTGCTGTGGGTGGGGACGTCATTTGCGCTGTGCTCCTAATCCAGTTCTCCTGGTTTTTCCTCTGTCCCTGTCTGTCTCATCCTTGTGGCGTCCCTGTCTGCTCTCTCCCCCCTTCTTCCCCTCCCCCTCTCCATCCCTTGCGTGGTGTTGGTTTTCTGTGTGTGTGTCTGTGTGTCCTGCTGCCACCCCGTGCTGTGTCCCAACACTCTGCCTGGCTGATGCCATCTGTCACCACCTCTGCTTGGTCATCTGTGTTCCTCTTTATTTCCTCCTGGCCCCACCTTGCTCCCCACCCCCCACACTGCCTGTCTCTCCCCTCCTCTTCCGGATCCCCCACTTCTCCCTCTCTCCCCTGGGCCCCGCTTTCTTGGACTCTCCTCCCAGTGGCGCTTGAGGCTACAAGTCCAAGGTAAGCAGGGTGGGCGTGGTGGGGGGGAAGTTCCCGGAAGCTGGGGACGGGGAGAGTGCCTATCAGGAGGGAGGCTAACTGGTAGGACCCCTGCCGTGACCTCCCACCCCATTTTCAGTATCTTCAGCTCAAGAAGAAGTTAGAAGATGAGTTCCCTGGCTGCTTGGACATCGTGAGTCTTGGGAGGGGGAGAAAGACTTGAGCACAGGCACTGTGTTGGTCCCTTAGGCCTGGATGGCATTGGGGGTGGGGGGTGTTAGGTAACCCCCTGGGAAGGGGAGGGTCTCCCCAAGAGGACATTTCAGCCCCTCCAACATCCTCTCTCCCTTCCTCAGTCCGGCGAGGGAACTCCCCAGGCCACCGGGTTCTTCGAAGTAACGGTAGCTGGGAAGTTGATTCACTCTAAGAAGGTACGTCCGTCTGTCTGTCTGTCTGTCTGTCTGTCTGTCTGTCTGTCTGTCTGTCCGTCCGTCCGTCTGTCCTGCCTTGTTTTGGCGCTAGCGTGGGTTGCAGCTGAGGTTGGTGTCACGGTCCCAGCTCATCCCTTCTTTCTTCCTCCCCTCCCTAGAAAGGCGATGGCTATGTGGACACGGAAAGCAAGTTTCTGAAGCTGGTGGCCGCCATCAAAGCCGCCTTGGCTCAGGGCTAATGTGCCCTGAAGGCAGAGGTGAGAGGGAGGGGCCCACTAGACAGGGAACCACCCTTTGGATCCTTCTCCCAGCCCCATTCTCTGACTCCTTGACCCAGGGTGGAGAGCCTAGGAGATGAGGGGGACATCTCGGGGGTTCCCAGAGCAAGCAGGATGAAGTTAGACAGACCTGGGTGATGAAGGATGACAACTGAGATGGAGTCAGAGGTGTGCAGGGTGACGGGGTGTGCAGGGTGAC
>NW_022437070.1:352906-358080 GCF_009761245.1 Sapajus apella | reverse complement strand
TGTATTTTTAATAGAGACAGGGTTTCACCATGTTGGCCAGGCTGATCACGAGCTCTTGACCTCGGGGGATCCACCTGCCTCGGCCTCCCAAACTGCTGGGATTACTTAGGCTTGAGCTACCGCACCTTTTTTTTTTGTAGAGATGAGGTCTCACTATGTTGCCCAGGCTGGTCTTGAACTCCTGAGCGCAAATGATTCTCCTGCCTTCGTCTCCTGAAGTGTTGGGATTGCAGGCGTGGGCCACTTGTGCCTGGCCCTAGGTATTTTCTCACAGTTTCGGAGGCCAGAAATCCAAGATCAAGGTGCCGGGGAAGTCATGCCCTCTGAGGCCCCTCTTGCCTGGGAGCTCCATGGCTTCATACTGGGTCATTTTTATTTTTTATTTTTTTTTTAATTTATTTTTTTTAGACGGCGTCTTTCTCTGTCACCCAGGCTGGAGTGCAGTGGCTCGGTCTCAGCTCACTGCAACCTCCACTTCTCAGGTTCAAGCTATTCTCTTGCCTCACCCTCCTGAGTAGCTGGAATTACAGGCACCTGCCACCACACCCAGCTAACTTTTTGTATTTTCAGTAGAGACGGGGTTTCACTGTGTTTGCCAGGATGGTCTCAATCTCCTGACCTCGTGACCCGCCCGAATGGGCCTCCCACAGCGCTGGGATTACAGACGTGAGCCACCGCTCCCAGCCTGCTTTTCTTTTTTTAGAGACTAAGGTATGGCTCTGTTACCCAGGCTGGAGTGCAGTGGCATGATCACGGTTCATAGCAGCTTCGAACTCCTGGGCTTGAGTGATCCTCCCACCTCAGCCTTCTGAGTAGCTGGGACTGCAAGCGCACCGCCACTCCCAGCTAATTTATTTTTCATTTTGGAGGGGAATTGGGCGGGGATGGCGCAGGGCGGGAGGCCTTATATTGCTCAGGCTGGTCTTGAATCTGGTCTCGAGCCAGTTTAACCCGCCTTGGCCTTCAGAGCAGGCATTGGCTGGTAAAGGTGTCAGCCGGGAAGCGATGCCCATCAGCTTTCGTCACAGCCCATTGGCCAGAACCACTTACACAGCCCCGCCCACTTTCAGAACTCCTCCCACAAAACTCGTGCCCACCTGTGGAACCTGGCTAGGGAACTTTTATGTTTAGGAAGGGAATGAGAAGCCGGGCGCAGTGGCTCACCCCTCTAATCCCAGCACTTTAGGAGGCCGAGGTGAGTGGATTACGAGGTCAGAAGTTCAAGACCAGCCTAGTGAAGATGGTGAAAACCCGTCTCTACTAAAAACTACAAAAATATTAGCGGAGTGTGGTGGTGGGCGCCTGTAATCCCTCCTTGGGAGGTTGAGGCAGGAGAATCGCTTGAACCTGGGAAGGGGAGGGAGACGTTGCTGTGAGCAGAGATCACGCCACTGCACTCCAGCCTGGGCGACTGAGACTCCGTCTAAAAAAAAAAAAAAGGAAGGGGTTGAGAACTTGAAAACTTGGTGAGCACTGCAAGTATCTACCAGCGCTCTTGTTTTAATTGTACCATATGCATGAAAACGCCACCATCTGACTTTGGCTTAATCAAGACCATTCACACCTTCCAAGAGTTCAGCCTGAACATCACCAGCCTAACGGGGGAGACACTGTGAATTCCTTTCTAACGGCGACAGCATGTGGCCACGTCTGAGAACTGCACCTTCTCAGTTCACCTCGGATCACCGTCGAAGACCTGGGATCCCTGCGGGTCACCAGGAATCGCTTCCGGCCATCTGGATGTTGAGCAGTCAAGCGAATCACCATCTTTGGCTGGGTGACATGACACTTTGTTTTTAAAACTTAAAAATGTGGCCGGGCAAGGTGGCTCACGCCTGTAATCCCAGTACTTTGGGAAGCCGAGGTGGGCGATCACGAGGTCAGGAGTTCGAGACCAACCTGGCCAATACGGTGAAACCCCGTCTTTTTTTTTTTTTTGAGACGGAGTTTCACTCTTGTTACCCAGGCTGGAGTGCAATGGCGCGATCTCGGCTCACCGCAACCTCCGCCTCCTGGGTTCAGGCAATTCTCCTGCCCCAGCCTCCTGAGTAGCTGGGATTACAGGCACGCGCCACCATGCCCAGCTAATGTTTTGTATTTTTAGTAGAGACGGGGTTTCACCGTGTTGACCAGGATGGTCTCGATCTCTTGACCTCGTGATCCACCCGCCTCGGCCTCCCAAAGTGCTGGGATTACAGGCTTGAGCCATCGCGCCCGGCTGAAACCCCGTCTTTACTAAAAATACAAAAATTAGCAGGGCGTCGTGGCACATGCCTGTTGTCCCATCTCAGGAGGCTGAGGCAGGAGAATCACTTGAACCCAGGAGGCAGAGGTTGCAGTGAGCTGAGATTGAGCCATTACACTCTGGCCTGAGTGACAGAGTGAGACTCTGTCTCAAAAAAAAAAAAAAAAAAATTTCTGGGTACATAGTAGGTGTATATATTTATGGGGCACATGGGCTACGTTGATACAGACATGCAGTGCATAATAATCACATCAGAGTGAATGAGGTATTTATCCCCTCAAGCATTTAACTTTCGTTAGAAATAATCCAATTAAACTCTCTTGTTTTTTTAGACATAGTCTCGCGTCGCCCAGGCTGGAGTGCAGTGGCGCCATCTCGGCTCACCGCAACCTCCGCCTCCTGGGTTCAGGCAATTCTCCTGCCTCAGCCTCCTGAGTAGCTGGGATTACAGGCACACGCCACCATGCCCAGCTAATTTTTTGTACTTTTAGTAGAGACGGGGTTTCACCACGTTGACCAGGATGGTCTCGATCTCTTGACCTCGTGATCCACCCGCCTCCGCCTCCCAAAGTGCTGGGATTACAGGCTTGAGCCACGGCGCCCGGCCCTAAATTTTTGTATTTTTAGTAGAGACAGGGTTTCACCATGTTGGCCAGGATGGTCTCGATCTCTTGACCTCATGATCCACCCACCTCTGCCTCCCAAAGTGCTGGGATTACAGGGGTGATTACCTGCCTTTGGTTTCTTTAAATTGTGCCTGAGTTCCACAGACATAATCTCTGCCATCTCTGAATATCCTATTTTCAGGCTTGATGAAGTGTTCCAGGCATGTCTTCTTATTTCCTTCCCAGACCTGGAGTCAGCATTTGCGTCAAGGACCTCGAGTTCCTTTCAGAGGAAAATGACATTTGGATACAATAATCTGTGTGCCTAGAAATCTAGGTGAGACTTAACAAAATCTCTGATCCCTTAGTGGTGAAGAAGGCAGAGTCCGCCAGCCTTCTTTGGGTGGGGGTCTCACTCTGTCCCTTGTGCCTCTGCCTCTCAATCCCCTTGTCTGTTACTCAGTGGAGTTCCGTGTCACTCCCTCTCCTAGTCTGTCAAAAGCAGGAGAAGGCTGGATTCGGTGGCTCACGCCTGTGATGCTAGCACTTTGGGAGACTGAGGCAGGTGGATCACATAAAGTCAGGAGTTGGAGCCCGGCTTGGCCAACATGGTGAAACCCTGTCTCTACTAAAAATACAAAAAACTAGCCAGGTGTGGCGGTGGGCGCCTGTAATCCACAGCTACTTGGGAGGCTGAGGCAGGAGAATCGCTCGAACCTGGGAGGTGGAGGTTGCCACGAGCTGAGATTACCCCACTGCACTCCAGCCTGGTCCACAAAGGCAAAACTCCCTCTAAAAAACAAACAAACAAAAAAGGCTGGGCGTGGTGGCTTACGCTTGGAATCCCAGCACTTTGAAAGGCCGACACAGTGGATCACCTGAGGTCAGGAGTTCGAGACCAGCCTGGCCAACATGGTGAAACCCTATCTCTACTAAAAAGACAAAAAATTAACCAGTGTGGTGGTGGGTGCCTGTAATCCCAGCTACTCGGGAGGCTGAGGCAGGAGAATCTTGCCAGGAGGCAGAGGTTGCAGTGAGCTGAGATGGCACCATTGCACTCCAGCCTGGGCGACAAAAAAAAAAAAAACCACGAGGGGCTTATGTTTTAAAATACGTTGTCTCAGGCCAGGCGCGGTGGCTCACGCCTATAATCCCAGCACTTTGGGAGGCTGAGGTCGGCGGATCACCTGAGGTCGGGAGTTTGAGACCAGCCTGACCAACATGGAGAAACCTCATCTCTACGAAAAATACAAAAAACTAGCCAGGTGTGGTGGTGCAGACCTGTAATCCCAGCTACTTGGGAGGCTTAGGCAGGTGAATTGCCTGAACCCGGGAGGCAGAGGTAGTGGTGAGCTGAGATTGTACCATTGAGCTCCAGTCTGGGCAACAAGAGTGAAACTCCATCTAAAAGAAAAAAAAAAAAAAAAAAAAAAAAAAGCTGTCTGTCCTCGTCCCCTTCCCCAGTAGCCTGTTGGATGTCTCCTGCCTCCAAATCGGATTTAATTCTCTCTGTGCTCTGCTGAGGCTGGCCTGGCTTAAGAGGATTGGGACACTTGCTAAATGGGACCAGGAACAGCACTGGGGAGAACCAGGGGCCAGGATTGCCACCAGGGGGCAGCAGAGGACAGGCAGAGTGGCAGAAGGAAGCGGTGGGGGTGCTCCCATGTGACGAAGGTGAGGCGGGTGGGGAAGTGGGGGGCGGTGAACTGGGAGGGGATGGTATAGAGAGGACAGTCCTCCCACCCCACCTGAGTGGGTTAACATTACTTACAAGGTCACTGGATACATACTGAGAAAATGAGGCTGGGCGCAGTGATTCACGCTTGTAATCTCGACACTGGGAGGTTGAGGTGGGAGGGTCTCTGGAGGTCAGGAGTTTGAGACCAGCCTGGGCAACATAGCAAAACCCCGTCTCTACCAAAAATACAAACAGCTGGGCATGATGGCACGTGTCTGTGGTCTCAGCTACTTGGGAGGCTGAGGTGGAAGGATTGCTTGAGCTTGGAGGGCGGAGGTTGCAGTGAGCCAGGATCACGCCACTGCACTCCAGCCTGGCAGAGTGAGACTCTGTCTTGAAAAAAAGAAGAAATTCTCCCATTTAATTTTTTAAGCCTCTGTTTAATCACTTTAATTATTTAAAAGGTATACTTTGGCCGGGCGCGGTGGCTCACGCCTGTAATCCCAGCACTTTGGGAGGCCGAGGCGGGTGGATCACGAGGTCAAGAGATCGATACCATCCTGGTCAACAAGGTGAAACCTCGTCTCTACTAAAAATACAAAAATCAGCTGGGCATGATGGTGCGTGCCTGTAGTCCCAGCTACTC
>NW_022437070.1:344935-352806 GCF_009761245.1 Sapajus apella | reverse complement strand
AAAAAAAAAAAAAAAAAATAAATAAATAAATAAATAAAAAGTATATTTTATTTAAGAATGGCTTTAGATTTACAGAAAATGATAAAGTGGTACACAGAGTTCCTATGTACGCCCCCCCCAACAATTGTTTCCCCTATTACTTATTTATTTTGAGACGGAGTCTCACTCTGTCACCCAGGCTGGAGTGCAGTGGTGCAGTATCATCTCTGCTCACCGAAACCTCCACCTCCCAGGTTCAAGCAATTCTCCTGCCTCAGCCTCCGGAGTAGCTGGGACTGCAGGTGTGCACCACCACGCCCAGGTAATCTTTTTGTATTTTTAGCAGAGATGGGGTTTCACCATGTTGGCCAGGCTGGTCTCGAACTCCTGACCTCAGGTGATCCGCCTGCCTCGGCCTCCCAAAGTGCTGGGATGACAAGCGTGGGCCTGTTTCTGTTGTTATTAACACCTTCACTTAGTGCGGTACATGTGTTACAAGGAATGAACAATATTGACACACATATTAAAGTCCACACCTCACCGCTTTCTTTAGTTTCTACTTACTGTCATTTCGTTTCTTCTAGCATCCCACCCAGGACACTGTAGTACATTTGGTGGTCATTTCTCCTTCAGCTCCTCTTGGCTGGGGCAGTTTCGCAGACGTTCCTTGGTTTTGATGACCTTGACAGTTTTGCGGGATCATTGGCAGGTATTCTGTAGGACACCCATCATTGGAATTTCTCTGTTTGTTTTTTGAGACAGAGTTTTTTGCTCTTGTCATCCAGGCTGGAGTGCAATGGTGCAATCTTGCTCACTGCAACCTCCGCCTCCCGGGCTGGGGTTTCACCGTGTTGGCCAGGGTGGTCTTGAACTCCTGACCTCGAGTGATCCACCTGCCTCGGCCTCCCAAAGTGCTGGGATGACAGGTGTGAGCCACTGCGCCCAGCCATGTCTATTAGAATTTGTCCCCAGGCTTCGGTATAGTGATCATGTCTCACTGTATCCTTGACCTCCTGGGCTCAAGTGATCCTCCCACCTTAGCCTCCTAAGTAGCTGGGATTACAAGTGTGCACCATCATGCTCAGTTAATTTTAATCTTTTTTTGGTAGAGACAGGGGTCTCATGATGTTTCTCAGGCTGGCCTCAAGTAGTTTCTTGCATTCCTGGCCTCAAGAAGTCCTCCTGCCTCAGCCTCCCAAAGGGCTGGGATTACAGGCATGAGCCACAATGTCTGGCTTTCATTTTGGTTTTATTATGCATTTCCCTGATGATTTTTTTTTTTTTTTTTTGAGAGACGGAGTTTCGCTTTTGTTACCCAGGCTGGAGTGCAATGGCGCGATCTCGGCTCACCGCAACCTCCGCCTCCTGGGTTCAGGCAATTCTCCTGCCTCAGCCTCCCGAGTAGCTGGGATTACAGGCACGCGGCACCATGCCCAGCTGATTTTTTGTATTTTTAGTAGAGACGGGGTTTCACCATGTTGGCCAGGATGGTCTCGATCTCTGGACCTCGTGATCCACCCGCCTCGGCCTCCCAAAGTGCTGGGATTACAGGCTTGAGCCACTGCGCCCGGCCTTCCCTGATGATTTTTGATGTCATGGGCTTACTGGCCTTTTGCACTTTTGTTTTTAGATGGAGTCTTGCTCTGTCACCCAGGCTGGCGTCAGGGATTCAATCTTGGTTCACTGCAATCTCTGCCTCTCGGGTTCCAGCAGTTCTCCCACCTCAGTCTCCCAAGTAGCTGAGACCACAGCTGTGCACCGCCATGTCCAGCTAGAGTTTGTTTTGTGTGTGTAGATGGGGTCTTGCTGTGTTGTACAGGCTGGTCTTGAATTCCTGGCCTCAAGTGATCCTCCTGCCTCGACCTCCCAAAGTGCTGAGATTATAGGAATGAGCCACCACGGTCAGCCTATTTCATGTTTTTTAATGCTTTTGTAAATAGTGTTTTAAAACAACTTTTATTTTCCAATTTTTTGTTGCCATTATATAAAAGTACAATTTTTTTTTTTTTTTGAAAATGTCCCACCCAACACCAAGATATACAATTAATTTTTGTTTACTGATTTTGTATCCTGGAACCTTGGCAAATTCATTTATTAATCTCAGGAGTGCGTGCGTGTGTGTGTGTGTGTGTGTGTATGTGTGTGTGTGTGTGTGTGTGTGGTGTTTATTCTGTAGATATTTTCTTATGTCAGCTACAAGAGTTATGGCTTTACAGCCGGGCATGGTGGCTCACGCCTGTAATCCCAGCACTTTGGGAGGCTGAGGTGGGTGGATGACGAGGTCAGGAGTTCAAGACCAGCCTGGCCAACATGGTGAAACCCCATCTCTACTAAAAATACAAAAATTAGCTGGGCGTGGTGGCTGGTGCCTGTAGTCCCAGCTACTTGGGAGGCTGAGGCAGAAGAATTGTTTGAACCTGGGAGGCGGAGTTGCAGTGAGCCGGGACCCAGCCACTGCACTGCAGTCTGGGCTGCAGAGCAAGACTCTGTCTAAAAAAAAAAAAAAAAAAAAAAAAGTTACTACTGTACTTTATCCAAGATACAGTTCTGTAATGATAAAATAGAAACACTTCTATGGCAAGAAATTCTAAGTATACAAAAGTGAACAGGCCGGGCGTGGTGATTCACATCTGCAGTCCCAGCACTTTGAGAGACGAAGTCAGGTGAATTAGTTGAGGTCAGGAGTTTGAGACCAGCCTGGCCAATGTGGTGAAATCCTGTCTCTACTAAAAAAAACAAAAAATTAGTCGGGTGTGATGGCGGGTGCCTGTAATCCCAGCTACTTGGGAGGCTGAGGCACGAGAATCGCTTGAACTCAGGAGGTGGAGGCTACAGTGAGCTAAAGTCATGCCACTGCACTCCAGCCTGGGCAACAGAGTCTTGGGAAAAAAAAAAAGAAGTGAATGAATACCGAACTAAAAATAAATTTCCATTCCATCCTCTTTCCTAGAGCTGGCTGGAGCCAAAATACAGAACAAGGCTAGGCGTGGTGACTCACGCCTGTAATCCCAGCTCTTTGGGAGGCTGAGGCAGGTGGTTCACAAGGTCAAGAGACTGAGACCATCCTGGCCAACATGGTGAAACCCCGTCTCTACTAAAAATATAAAAATTAGCTGGGTGTGGTGGTAGGTGCCTGTAATCCCAGCCACTCAGGAGACTGAGGCAGGAGAATCGCTTGAACCCAGGAGGCGGAGGTTGCAGTGAGCTGAGATGGCACCACTGCACTCCAGCCTGGCGACAGAGCCAAGAGCCAACACTCATCCCCCACCAAAAAAAAAAAAAAAAAAAAAAAAAAGAAAAAAAAAGGGGAGGGGTTTTTCATTATATACACAGAGACAATCAGGTGCACCTGTGAACGCCTACAGCATGTGGTTCCACTCACTGGCCAATTCTGCAGCTCCCTTTTGTCTTCCTGAAGGGTCTCCCTGGGGCTTATGCAGGGGAAGGGCTCCAGGAGACCCTGACAGCACCTACTGCTGTACCTGAAGTCTCACAGCCTTCGAGGAGGCATGAGAAGGTACCAGCACAAGCTTGCAAAGGGTTTGACACCATCCACCAATATGTCCCACGTCCCCTTCAACGCGTCGCTGACCCGGCTGAGATTCTGCAGATGCCGCCTCACCTGGCTCTAAGAGGATTGGGGCAGGTGGTGAGTTAGATTAGGTCAAGGCCAGGGAAACCTGCTAGGGAGAAGCGCAGGGACTGAGAGGGAGGGGGGAGCATGGGTCTGCACAGGGCAGAGTGGTAGGAGGTGAGTTCGAGGAGGGAAGAGATATGGGGGGAGGGTGTTGTGTAAATGGCAAAATAATAAGATCACCCGTTTACTTAGATATTCCTGTAAGCGAGGCTCTGTGCTGGGCATGTAAATGGCATAACCCAATATTGCTCACACCCCGCACGTATGGAGAAGGTGTTACCCAAAGTCTCGTGGACATCCAGCTGCCCACGGGTCGTCCTCTGGACAGTCCAAGAAGCAGATGAGCTTGGTATCACTCGAAAGAGTGGAGGGGTTCAGGGCAGCGCTCTTCAGCTGGGAGGCCTGGTCCATGCTCAGACTGAATATTTGCAGTCTACTCAGAAGGGCACTTAAACACCCTCATGGTTGGCATAACGCCCCGTAGGCAAAGGGATTACAGGCTGCCAGCCTCAAAGAACCTTTTGTAAGGGTATTAGAGCACATAGGACAGCTGCTGTCACATGGGAAGTGACACATGCTAGGGAGACCCTGCCTATTCTGGTTTTCAGGGCAAGAAACTCCCATGCCTCAGTTTCCCCTTTTCTTTGCACCTCATTCTCTCCTCTCCCTGCCCCCACCGCCCATCTCTCCCTGTTTCAATCAATCTGCTTCCCTGGGGAGCCTCAGTGTGGTTTTCTATGTACATCCCTCTCAGGGTCTCTCTGGGAAGCGAAGGTTTTGCATTATATCCTGGCCGTCTGTCCCCACCTCCAAATGCAGCCTGTCACATGTTTCCCCCAAATCCGCACTAATGCTCCCTGTGTTTTGCTGAGGCTGGCCTGACCTAAGAGGATTGAAGCATTTGCTAAATGAGACCAGGACAGGGTCAGAGAACTAGCTGTGGGAAGACACAGGGGCCACAAAGTGATGGCAGAGGAAGCAGGAGGGGAGAGGATGGAGGGAAGGGGTGGCATGCGATTGATGCAAGGACACAGAGACCAAGAGCCCAGTAGAGACTTTCTGTAGAGCCAGTCGTGGTGGCTCGCACCTGTAATTCCAGTGCTTTGGGAGGCCAAGGTGGGAGGATCACTTGAGCCCAGCAATTAGACCAGCCTGGGCAATACGGTGAGCCCTGGTTTCTGCAAAAAGTAAAAAGAAATTAGCCAGGCATGGTGGTGTGTGCCTGTGGTCCCAGCTACTCAGAAGGCAGAGTTGGGGGAGAATCACTGGAACCTCGGAGGTTGAGGTTGCAGTGAGCTGTGATTGTGCCACTGTACTCCAGCCTTGGCAACAGAGTGAGACCCTGTCAAAAAGAAAAAGGAAAATAAAAAAGCAAGCCAGGTGTGGCGGGTCATGCCTGTGGTCTCAGCACTCTGGGAGGCTGAGTCTAGCGAATCAATGAAGCCCAGAGTTCAAGACCAACATAGCCAACATGACAAAGCCCTGTCTCTCCCATTTTTGTTCTTTTTTTTTTTTTTTTTTTTTTTTGAGACAGAGTCTTGTTCTGCCGCCAGCTGGAGTGTAGTGGCGCCATCTCAGCTCACTGCAAACTCCACTCCCAGGTTCAAGCAATTCTTCTGCCTCAGACTCCCAAATAGCTGGGACTACAGGTGCATGCCACCATGCCCTGCTAATTTTTGCATTTTTAGTAGAGACAGGGTTTCACCATGTTGGCCAGGATGGTCTCAAAATACAAAAAAATTTAGCTTAAATGTGGCTGTAAACAAAACAAAACAACAACAACAAAATTAACTGGGCATGGTGGTACATGCCTGTAATCCCAGCTACTCAGGAGCCTGAGGCATGAGAATTACTTGAACCTGGGAGGCAGAGGCTGCAGTGGGCTGAGATGATGCCATTGCACTGCAGCCTGGGTGACTGAGTAAGACTATCTAAAAAACAACAACAAAAATCAAACAAACAGAAAGACTTTGTAGATACAGACTCATACATTAATGGACCCTTGGTTTGTGACAAAATACAAAATAAATTACAAGGTTCTCCTATTGACAATTGGAAATCCATGAGAAAAGAATAATCCTTACCTCACACCATACACCATCAATTCTGGATGTATGAAAGACCTAAATATGAAAGGTAAAACTATATACATTTAGAGAACAAAACAGAATACCTTCATCATCATGTGATAATGAAAGATTTCTTATTTTCCTGTTGGGTACTTGATATTGGAGAAAGATATTTTAAGCAAGCCAAAAAAAAAAAAAAAAGCGTTACTCTTAGAAGGGAAAAGTGAGAAAATGGAGAAATCTTCAAAGCAGTAAGCCAAACACTTCAGACTGGTGCCACCTGTGGGCTTTGTCTCTAATTAGTAACAATTAGGAACAGAGGCCTTTTAGAAATACCAACTTTTAGAAGCTTTTCTGTCAATTTGAAAATAGATATATATTGAGATATCTTGTAAAAGTAATTTATTTTATCATTTTATATTTTTTAGACAAGATCTCATTCTGTAGTACAGGCTGGAGTATGGTGGCAGCATCTCAGCTCACTGCAACATCAGGTTTAAGTGATTCTTCTGCCTTAGCCTCCCAAGTAGCTGGGATTCCAGGTGCCTGCCAGCATGCCTGGGTAAATTTTATATATATTATACATATTTTTTTTTTTTTGAGACGGAGTTTCACTCATGTTACCCAGGCTGGAGTGCAATGGCACGATCTCGGCTCACCGCAACCTCCGCCTCCTGGGTTCAGGCAATTCTCCTGCCTCAGCCTCCTGAGTCGCTGGGATTACAGGCACGCACCACCATGCCCAGCTATTTTTTGTAGTTTTAGTAGAGACGGGGTTTCACCATGTTGACCAGGATGGTCTCGATCTCTTGACCTCGTGATCCACCCGCCTCCGCCTCCCAAAGTGCTGGGATTACAGGCTTGAGCCACCGTGCCCGGCCAATTTTTTGTATTTTTAGTAGAGACGGGGTTTCACCATGTTGACCAGGATGGTCTCGATCTCTTGACCTCGTGATCCACCCGCCTCGGCCTCCCAAAGTGCTGGGATTACAGGCTTGAGCCACCGCGCCCGGCTATTATACATATTTTTTGAGATGTAGTTGCTCTATTGCCAGGCTGGAGTGCAGTGGTGCAGTCTCGGCTTATTGCAACCTCTGACTCCTGGGTTCAAGCGATTCTCCTGCCTCAATCTCCCGAGTAGCTGGGACTATAGGTGCGTGCCACCATGCCCGGCTAGTTTTTTATTTTTATTTTTAGTAGAGATAGTTTTCACCATGTTAGCTAGGATGGTCTGGATCTCCTGACCTTGTGATCTGCCTGCTTCAGTCTCCCAAAGTGCTGGGATTATAGGCATGAGCCACTGTGCCCAGCCTAATTTTTGTATTTCACCATGTTGGCCAGGCTGGTCTCGAACTCCTTACTTCAAATGATCCACCTGGCTTGACCTTCCCCCAGCTTGGCCTCCCAAAGTGTTGGGATTACAGGCATGAGCCACCACGCCTGGCCCATTTTAATTTTTATTAATAACTTCATTGTGTTTTACATGATCAATCTGCTGCTGATAGAAATGAAAAATAAAAAGGCAAAACTGGTCCATAACAACAGGTAATTTGAAAAGCGGTGAAATAGATAATATTAAAATCAAGAAATGCTACTAATGAAACAAAATACAAATAGGAAAGGCGTCTACAGCACTTTAATAAGCTCTCAAGCAGCATTCACTAATGCCAAATATCCCAGTGGCTCCAATCCCCCAGAAACACGCTCAGGCCCAATTCAAATGAGAGGCAGGCACCTTTGCAGCAGAGCCACCTATGATGGCCACACAGTGAAGACAGCAAATGTCCACCTGCAGCCAGGTGGGTAAAGGGTGGTGCATTCGCTGCAGAAAGTCACCAGCAGTGTATATCAGCCACTCCAGGTCCACTGGGATCTGCAGGACTTTGCAGACACAGGCCCCCTATTACATCCAGTAATCACCTGGGGCCTGAGTAGTTTTCATTCAGAGCCATCCTCTTGATGCTGAAACCCTGAGTCTTTGTTCGTAGAGTCATCCCCTTCTTGGTACTGAGACGTCATGGTGGAGACTGAGGATCCCTCCCAGGGGTCTAGAGGTGTGAGCAGCTCCGTGAAGTCAGGCAATAATGGAGTGTCTGGCGAGAAGTTGGAGGTCTAGGGGCTCTGAGGCCACACAGGGCCTGGGGCTGGGAGTGATCCTGGGCCTGGGATTGGGTCTAGGAGTGATC
>NW_022437070.1:327672-344925 GCF_009761245.1 Sapajus apella | reverse complement strand
GGAGTGATCCTGGGCCTGGGATTGGGGTCGAGATTGATCCTGGGCCTCGGATTGGGTCCAGGAGTGATCCTGGGCTTTGGCCTAGAATGGGGGCTGGGCCTAGGAGTGAGCCTAGGCTTGGCATCTGGCCAGAGCTTAAGATGGGACCTGGGCCTGGGATCTGGGCTGGGTCTGGGCTGTGGCCTGGCATCCAGGCTGGGATCTGAGCTGGGGCTGAGATTGGGCCTGGAATTGGGGCTAGGATTGGGCCTGGGAACTGGGCTGGGCCTGGGATGGGGCCCGGGATCCGGCCTGGGATCTGAGCTGGGGCTGAGATTGGGCCACGGAGTGGGGCTGGGATCGGGCCGGGGCCTGGACCCGGGCCAGCCAGGAAGCCACTCAGCGCGCCTCGCTCAGGACCGCCCCAGGCCTGGTGGAGGCTGTAGGTCGTGGGTTTTCCTGCTGGGAGGATTCCCGAGGGGCCCGGCTGAGGGGACATCCAGGAATCCCAGCCCTGCGGGAACTCAGGACCCCCAGGGGCGGAGGCAGCGCCTGCAGGGTCTGGGGGCGCAGCCCGGGCTCCGCGGCCTCTCCGCCCTGGGCCGCTCTGGGGCTGCTTCTGGAGCCGCCGCTCCCGGGCTAGTTTGGCGCGACGATTCTTGAACCACACCTAGGGGGAGAGGGGACAGGGAGGGGGTGTGAAGGAGAGGTTCGTGCATCACCTCGGCCCAGGTGAGCGGTTGGGGGGGGAGGGCTGGCCTCAAGCCTCGCCCTGAGCTCACCCCCCACACCCCACTCCCCGCCATAGGAGGGCCACGAGAAGGGAGGGGAGAGTGAGGGAAAAGGAGTAAGAGGCGGGTGGGGTGGGGGAGGAGCGGACCTGCCGCCCAGGAGCCCTGGGTCCAGGGAGGGTTCCGGGGGAGGGGCCCTGGGGGTTCTCAGGGGGCCTGAGGTCTGGGCACCGGGAGACTCCGTGGGGCACAGCCTGGGCCGATCACGTGGGCAGGTTTGGGCCCGCACAGAGTTGGAGCAGGTCTCGGGGTGCAGCCCTGGTCTGTCCTGGTGGGAGGTGGCCGGTTGTGCCAGACCCCAGTGACAGCGGTGGGGAGACTTAGTGGGGTGACTGGGGCGGGGCGGGGTGGGGCTGGGGTCAGACCTGCACTTGGTGCTCCTCGAGGTCGAGTTTCTGCGCCAGCTCCAGTCGCTCGTCAAAGGTCGGGTACTGCTTCTCCTGAAAGCAAGCTTCTAGCTCTTCCTGCTGGCTGCGAGTGTAGACCGTGCGCTCCTGCCGCTGTCTCCTTGGAGGGTTTTGGTTCAGGGGACGGCCCTGGGCCGGGGGAGGTCCTGGGAGCAGGAGGGAAACAGGGTCAGAGAAGCCCCCAGGCAACCCGCCCCGCCCCCCACCCCCCCCCCCACCCCCCCCCCCCCAGAAACCCGGTCCCCTGCGCCCGGCGAGAAGCCCAGGCGGTCTGGCTGGGGCAGCGCTGGAATAGCAGCCTGAGGTCCGGACCAGACCTTGCACCACTCTGGGCCTCAGGGTCCACATCTTGGCAATGGGCGTGATAACAGCCCCTGTATTATTCGGGACCCCACAGAGGGGAAGGCAAGCAGCCTGGGCGCCTCACCCGGAGCAGAGGGGCTGCCTCCGGCCTGCTCAGCCCTCCCCAGCTGCCCGTCTCCTCCCACCCAAGGGCTCTAGGGACCCTGACACCCGAAGGCCACCGCCACCTGCCCCATCCTCTGCTCCACTCAGTTGCACGATTTAATTTCTTTCCTTCGGTCTTTTTTCTGGAGAGGGGATCTTGTTCTGTCACCCAGGCTGGAGTGCAGTGACGTGACCACGGGTCAAGGCAGCCTCCACCTCCTGGGCTTAAGCAATCCCCGGGCTCAGTCTCCCGAGTAGCTGGGACCACGGGTGTGCACCACCACCCCTGGGTAATTTTTGTATTTTTGGTAGAGACGGGTCTCACTCTGTTGGCCAGGCTGGTTTCAGAATCCTGGGCTCAAGTGATCCTCCCGCCTTGGCCTCCTAAAGAGCTGGGGTCACTGGCGTGAGCCGCTACTCCCGGCTGCACCATTTGATTCCATTTCCCAAAGGTCATGAAGTCCTCCTCCATCTGCAGGGCAGGAAGCCACCCGCACAGCCCCAGCCCTTCTCTGGATGCCCAGATCTGCACTCTGCAGCCCCTGACACAGGATCGGCCCAGGCCCCTCACAGCACTGTCCCGGCTCACCTTGGGGATCCCTAGGGTCTTGCATCCTGAGTCCTGCTCTGTTCCCAAACACAAGTGTGCACTGACATAAGTCTGGCTGTTAAGTCACTTTTATGCTGTGCCCACCCTGCCCTGCCCCGCCCTGCTGGGACCCTCCCTTCCCACCCTGCCCTGCAGTCCCGCCTCCTGGAGGAGTTGAATGACAGATTAATTTTTCTTTTTTTCTTTTAGATGGAGTCTTGCTGTGTTGCCCAGGCTGGAGTGCAATGGTGTGGTCTCAGCTCATTGCAACCTCCATCTCCTGGGTTCAAGCCTCCTGCCTCAGCTTTCCAAGTAACTGGGATTACAGGTGCCCACCACCATGCTGGGATAATTTTTTGTATTTTTAGTAGAGGTGGGGGTTTCACCAGGTTGGCCAGGCTGGTCTTGAACTCCTGACCTTGTGATCCACCCGCCTCGGACTCCCAAAATGCTGGGATTACAGGCGTGAGCCACCACAACCGGCTGGATTAACTTTTCATCACTGATCAGGTACTGCCTGCTGAGCTGGGCTGGGAGCTGGGGAACCTCAGTGGCTGACACTGCCTTGGCTTCACCCTCACGGGCCCTAGCCCAGGCGAGAGGGCATTCCACACGGGGTGGGGGGAATCAGCATCATGACCCTTGGTTGGGGTCCCCATCTCAGGAGAGGCACCACCAGCCACCCAGCCCCCAGGAGTCATCCTGGTTCCTTCCCAGGGCCGGGGCCCCACAGGACCAATGCCAGCGAGTCTACCCACTCTCCCGGCTCCCAGGCTGCCCGCCTTGTCCTGCCACCATCCCTCCCTCCTGGATGACCCCACAGCCTCCTCTTTGGTCCCTCGAGGCCACTCTGGCCATGACTATCCATTCAAAAAATTGTCCCCAGGTGCCTGGGCGTCAGGACAGCTCAGTACACACCGGCCCTGCTGATATGGGTTGGTTTCTCTAGTGGATTTGCGAAGACCTTCATGGGGCGAAGGTCTGATGGGCATTCACACAGACCTGTGCTGGTTTCTCCTGCTGAGTAAATCACCTTGGTGCTGGTTTATTCCAGTTTATGTAAGGGGCTGGTGAGCTGGGTTCACATGATCCCAGCCTCTCCGAGCTGCACAGACCTGTATCAGGAGAGGGCACAGGTCTGATGGATGTTCCCGTGGGCCGCTGTTGATCTGCCCTTGTGAGTGAATGAACCCACTGCTGATGACACAGGGGACCCATGACCTTGGTCCACACAAGTCGGGTCCCTCAGAGATGCATCTTCTCTGTCAGACACCTGGCTGCCCTCATCTCTCTGTGGCGGGACCCACGTGGGTTCAGGGGCCAGATAGATTGACAAAGCTCATGGTGCAGGGAACTAGAAATGGCTGGTGCAAACAATTTCAAAACTCAATCAAGGCCGGGCGCGGTGGTTCACGCCTGTAATCCCAGCAGTTTGGGAAGCCGAGGTGGGTGGATCACGAGGTCAAGAGATCGAGACCATCCTGGTCAACATGGTGAAACCCCATCTCTATTAAAAATACAAAAAATTAGCTGGGCATGGTGGCGCGTGCCTGTAATCCCAGCTACTCAGGAGGCTGAGGCAGGAGAATTGCCTGAACCCAGGAGGTGGAGGTTGCGGTGAGCCGAGATTGCGCCATTGCACTCCAGCCTGGGCAACAAGAGCGAAGCTCCGACTCAAAAAAAAAAACAAAAAAAACAAAAAAACTCAATCAAATGAAGACATTGTTCCCACAGCCTTGCTCATTGTCTTCACCAGCTGCTTAGAGTGCTGTCGTAGAAATCCTCATCCCCAGCAACGACTCCCCATTGCACAACTGTCCCGCTTCACCCACGGGACGTGCTGGGAACGCAGTGGTTTCCACGGAGATTTTGCACCGTGGCTGTTCTTTGGCCAATAAAGGCAGAAACAGGTGAATAAGCTCACTGGTACTATTTTGTGAAGACCGACATTTAAATATAAGCAAGTTCATAGCCGCATGATTCACGATCGCCCAAAAGGAAAAAACACGGAAACCTGGATCCACCAAGGCATGGATAAACAAAACGCCGCATGGCCTGGCGGGGTGGCTCACGCCTGTAATCCCAGCACTTTGGGAGGCTGACGTGAGTGGATCACCTGAGGTCGGGAGTTCAAGACCAGCCTGGTCAACATGCCAAAACTCTGTCTCTACTAAAAATACAAAAATTAGCCAGGCATGGTAACACACACTGGTAATTTCAGCTACTTGGGAGGCTGAGGCAGGGGAAGTGCTTGAACCTGGGAGGTGGAGGCTACAGGGAGGCGGGATAGTGCCACTGCACTCCAGCCTGGACAGCAGAACAAGACTCCATCTCAAAATAAATAAATAAGAAAATAAAAATAATAAATAAATAAAATAATAAAATAAAAATGACTGGACGTGGTGGCTCACGCCTGTAATCCCAGCACTTAGGGAGGCGGAGGTGGGCAAATCGCTTGAGGTCAGAAGTTCGAGGCCAGCCTGGTCAACATGGTGAAACCCTGTCTCTACTAAAAATAGAAAAAAATTAGCCGAGCGTGGTGGCAGGAGCCCGCGATCCCAGCTACTTGGCAGGCTGAGGCAGGAGAATCACTCGAACCCGGGAGGCAGAGGTTGCAGGGAGCTGAGATTGTGCCACTGCACTCCAGCCTGGGTGACACAGGGAGACTCCATCTCAAAAAACAAAACGTAACAATCCCCCACCAAAATAACCCCACAAAAAATAAAAACCCAAAACGTCGTATATCCACACCGTGGGATATTACGCAACCATGAAAAGGAATAAAGCCGGCACGCGTGCTACAACATGAAGCCACCTCGCCAACACGATGCTGAGTGAAAGAAGCCAGACACAAAGGCCACATGTTATGTGATGCTATTTATACAAAGTGTCCAGAATAGGCAAAGCCATAGAGACAGAAAGCAGATTAGTGGTTGCGAGGGGTTGGGGAGAAGGGAAAATTGGGACCATCTGGGAATAGCTATGGAATTTTTCTTGAGGGTGGTGAAAACTGTCCTAAAATTGATTATAGTGTTAGAGGCACAACTCTGCAAGTACACTAAAAACCAGTTATTTTATTTTTAATTTTATTTTTTGAGATGGAGTCTTGCTCTCTTGCCCAGGCTGGAGTGCAGTAGTGGCGTGATCTTGGCTCACTGTAACCTCTGCCTCCTGGGTTCAAACAATTATCCTGCCCCAGCCTCTGGAGTAACTGGGATCACAGGTGCCCGCCACTACACCCGGCTAAATTTTTTTTTTCTGTGTGTGTTTTTAGTAGAGATGGTGGTTTCACTATGTTGGCCAGGCTGGCCTTGAACTCCTGACCTCAAGTGATTTGCACACCTTGGCCTCCCAAAGTGCTGGGATTACAGGTGTGAGCCAGCATGCCTGGCCTCAATGATTTATTGTAAGAGACTTATTCTGGGAAAGGCCGGGCTCAGTGGCTCACACCTGTAATCCCAGCACTTTGGGAGGCTGAGGTGGGTGGATCACCTGAGGTCAGCAGTTGGAGACCAGCCTGACCAACATGGTGAAACACCGTCTCTACTAAAAATACAAAAATTGGCCAGTGTGGTGGCTGGTGCCTGTAATCCCAGGTACTCGGACAGCTGAGGTGGGAGAATCACTTGAACCCAGGAGGCGGAGATTGCAGTGAGCCAAGATTGAGCCATTGCACTCCAGCTGGGCAACAAGAGTGAAATGCTCCTCTCAAAAAAAAAAAAAAAAGAGAGACTTGTCCTGGGAAAATACTTGCTCCTCTGTGAATAAGCACAGATATGAGTGTTCAGTGTAGCATTTCTTTGAAATATCAGCTGAGTTAATTAGATTAACTCACACCCACAAATTAGAAGATGATTAAATAATTGTGGCAACCTCAGACTACAGAATGCTAATAAAAGTTTAAAAAAAGGAATGAAGTGGTAACCTGTTAGTAACAAATAATGATTTTAAATTTATTTTTTGTTTTGTTTGCCTGGTGGATGTCTGCTTGCCGCGTCCTGAAATAAATGTGTCTTGAACACAGAGACATTGGTAGGCTTTTTATTTTTCTCTGGAATCCCCATGTCTACAACAGGAAAAGCTTGAAGCTGCTCACTAATGATGTACTAAATGATTGAGTTTGCGTTTTCCGTATCCAATGCTGCCTCAGGCACAGCATGTATACATTTAATAAGCTCATATAAAAAATATATATACATATGTAATATACATATATTATATGTACATTTTTCTTTTCTTTCTTTTGTTTTTGGAGATAGGGTCTCGCTCTGTCACCCAGGCTGGGGTGCAGTGGCGGGATCTTGGCTCACTGCAGCCTCTGCTTCTTGGGCTCAAGCCATCCGCCCACCTCAGCCTCCCAGGTAGCTGGGACAACAGGCACATGCCACCACGCCTGGCTAATTTTTGTATTTTTTTTTTTTTGAGATGAAGTTTCACTCTTGTTGCCCAGGCTGGAGTGCAGTGGTGCAATCTCGGCTCACCGCAGCCTTTGCCTCCCGGGTTCAAGTGATTCTCCTGCCTCAGCCTCCCGAGTAGCTGTGTTACAGGCATGCGCCACCACGCCCGGCTAATTTTGTATTTTTAGTAGAGACAGGGTTTCTACATGTTGGTCAGGCTGGTCTCAAAGTCCTGACCTCAGGTTATCCGCCCACTTCGGCCTCCCAAAGTGCTGGATTACAGGCGTAAGCCACCGTGCCCGGCCTCTTTTCTCTATTTTCTACTGCTTATAATTATTTTTTAATGTACAAGCTGGAAAACAAGAAGCATTTCTGGCCTTGAGTGCCACCCCAGGGCACGTCAACACCCTGCCCCTCCTGTGCCTTCTCTTGTCCTGACATGTCTTCAGGGTTGGATAGAATTTCTGGAGATTCCTCCTGGGGCTCCCCAGGCAATGGCCGAATTCCCAGAGTCACCTGGATGGAGGGAGGTCTTCTAGGGCCTGGGGCAAAAGCGACGTAGGTGGCAATGAAGTTGGTGGAAAAGTGTGAAGAAGGGATTATGGAATCCATTCTTGGCCAGGTGCAGTGACTCATACCTGTAATCCCAGCACTTTGGGAGTCTGAGGCGGGTGGATCACCTGAGTCAGGAGTTCAAGACCAGCCTGGCCAACATGGTGAAACTCTGTCTGTACTAGAAATACAAAAATTAGCTGGGTGTGATGGTGGGTGCTTGTAATCCCAGCTACTCAGGGAGAATTGCTTGAACCTGGGAGGCAGAGGCTGCAGTGAGCCGAGATTGTGCCACTACGTTCCTGCCTGGGTGACAGAGTGAGACACTGTCTCAAAAAAAAAAAAAAAAAAAAAAAAAACCCAAAAAAAAACAACAAAAAAAAAACACCCCCAAAATTAGCCAGCATAGTGACGTGTGCCTATATTCCCAGCTATTTGGGAGGCTGAGGTGGGAGACTCGCTGGAGCTTGGGAGGTTGAGGTTGCAATGAGCTGTGATTTCCCCACCACACTCCAGCCTGGGCAACGGGGTGAGACCCTGTCTCAAAAAACAAACAACCCCCCCCCAAACTCCACCTCCCAAAACACACACACAGAAAACCCAAAAAGCCACATGCCAAGAATTAATAAATAACGCTGGTTGAGAAAATCGGGCCCTTGTAGAGAGGAATGTTCCAGAATTACAGGCAGAGGCACTAGGTGTTCCGGTGACTGGCAGCGAGAGCTGAGTTGGAAGAACACTTTCCAGGCGCCGGGAGCAAGACCGCTCAGCCTCCAGGTGCCCTCTCCACCCTCGATGTCCCCCCACCCTGCCCCTCTATCTCCCCCTTTCTCTGTTCCTCAGTTTCCCCTCCTTGTTGCTTCTTGTGTTGTCCCAGTGTGTGAGTTGCTGTGTGCCTACCCCTTCCAGGGTCTGACAGGCAGAAGGAGTTTTCATTATATCCTGGAAGTCTGCCCCCCACTCCCTCCCCCCAAATCGGATCTAATTCTTTCTGCTCTGCTGAGGCTGGCCTGGTCTAAGAGGATTGGGACATTTGCTAAATGGGACCAGGACAGGGTCAGAGAGGCGGCGCTGGGGAGACCCAGGGGCCAGCACGGCCACCAGGGGGCGGCAGAGCCTCAGGAGACCAGAAGACAGAGCGGACAGAGAAGGGCGGGGGCGGTAGGGGGAGGGGGAAGCAGGCCTGCTCCCTGGTTGTTTAGAGAACGGCATTTAAGGGGTTAGAAGGGTGCCAACATTTTTGGTTTTTTTTTTTTTTTTTTTTTGAGATAGAGTCCTGCTCTGTTGCCCAGGCTGGAGTGCAGTGATGTGATTTCAGCTCACTGCAACCCCTGCCTCCCCGGCTCAAAGGACTCTCCTGCCTCAGCCTCCCAAGTAGCTGGGATTACAGGCGCCCACCACTACGCAGAGCTAGTTTTTGTATTTTAGTAGAGATGGTGTTTCACCATATTGGCCAGGCTGGTCTCGAACTCCTGACCTCAAGTGATCCGCCCACATTGGCCTCCCAAAGTGTTGGGATTACAGGCGTGAGCCACTGTGCCCGGCCAACATTGTTGATTTTTAAAGTTTACTATGTGCTGTGTCTCATGCCTGTAATCCCAACACTTTGGAAGGCTGAGGCAGGAGGATTGTTTGAGCCCAGGAGTTCGAGACCAGCTTGGGCAACATAGTGAGACCCTGTCTTAAAAAATAATAATAAAGTTTATTATGAACCTCTACCCTCACTTCCTACTCTCTCTCCCCTCTCTGTTCCGTTAGTGGTAACGGGGGTCTGGCCACTGGGAAGGGAGCTGCAAGCATGGGGGTCTGGAGGTGTCTGATCAAGGTCCTCGGAGATGACCTGAGGTTTCCTGAGCTGGGAATGTTTTGGAAGGGTCCGAGCTGCAAGGAATCTTTGCAGAGCCAGGGGGTCTACCTCTGATGTGAAGCATCTTGCACATGAAAAAGAATTTGACACAATTAAAAATACTTTTTTTTTTTTTTTTAGATGGGCTTTCGCTCTTGTTGTCCAGGCTGGAGTGCAGTGGCATGATCCTGGCTCACTGCAACCTCTGCTTCCCGGATTCAAGTGATTCTCCTGCCTCAGCCTCCCAAGGAGCTGGGACTACATGTGTGCGCCACCATGCCTGGCTAATTTTATATTTTTAGTAGAGACGGGGTTTCACCATGTTGTCCAGGCTGGTCTTGAACTCCTCACCAGAAATGATCCGCCATCTTGGACTCCCATAGTGCTGGCATTATAGGTGTGAGCCACTGTGCCTGGCTCAAAATACATTTTAAGTAAAATTTAAAGTCTTCAAAAGAATTTTTAAAATTCCACACTTTTAATTTCTAATTCATGCCAGGCTCAGTGGCTCATGCCTGTAATTCCAGCACTTTGGGAGGCCCAGGTGGGAGGATCACTTGAGATCAGAAGGTTGAGACCAGCCTGGGCAACATGGTGAGACCCCCATCTCTACAAAAAAAAAAAAAAAAAAAAAAAAAATTAGGTAGGTATGATTGTATGCACCTGTAGTCCCAGCTACTCAGAAGACTGAGACGAGAGGATCATTTGAGCCCAGGAGGTTGAGGCTGCAGTGAGCTGAGATCATCACATCACTACACTCACTCCAGCCTGGGCAACACAGCAAGATCCTGTCTCAAAAAAAATGTAAATGAAATAATTTCCAATACAGTAAGTAGCAATAGATACATAGCCAATATCAATAAAAGCTCTTTGGGCCCTCACTTACTTTAAATTCTAAGAGCTGGAGAGGACCCTGGGGTGTTTCTGGGGGATTTGGGGCAAGTCTTATTTACACTCTGGGTCGTGTGTAGCGGGGTAGTTGAGGGCAGGGTTTTGAGAAGCAAACACGGCTGGTCCCAAATAGTGTTTGTTTATTTATTTATATATGTACTCTTCTGAGACAGGGTCTCGCTCCGTCGCCCAGGCTGGAGTGCAGTGGCTTGGGCGGCAGAGTGAGAAAGCGAGACCTTGTCTCAAAAAGTGTGTGGCGTGCAGGCTGGTGGAGCGATCGTACTGTGTCTCTGTCTCCTGCACGCTGACTGTTACTCGGCTTCTATGATCTCAGTGTTATGGTAGTGAGATCCATTTTGCATGTCTTAAAATTTGTTTCTTTCTTTCCTTTTTTTCCTTTCCGTGGGGATTAACCTGGGGGGCCGCAGGCTGGTTCTCAGAGCCCAGGAGTTCAGCACCCACTGGGTCCCAGGTTCCCCCCTGAGCAGTTGTTCTCACAGGTGAGGTCTGAATGCTCACAGCCACCTCGTGGGGCAGACATGCAGATACCTCCATTCTACAGGGTGGGAGGGGAGACTGAGCCTGGGAGGGAGGGAGGTACCCACAGGTCAGGCGGCTGATGACCTTAAGGACCTCCAGGGGGTCCCAGCTTCTCACACACTGCATGTACCATGGATCTTAAGAACAAGACCTCAGGGAACAACAATCCCGTGGAAACTTCCTCCGAGGTAGCTCCTGGTATTATCCCCGCTTTACAGAGGAGGAAACAGGCTCACAGAGGCACTTTCTCCAGTTGAGTCTAGCACATCAGCGTCAGAGCCGAGGCTGAGCCCGCACCTGCCCCGGAGCCCGTGCCCTCCCGACCACCAGACGACGTGGCCTCTTGGGATGCTGGCCACAGCCCCACGGAGCTCAGAGGCCCCTTTCTCAGAGGAGGAAACTGAGGCTGAGACAGGTTTAGTCAATTCCCGAGTTCACACAGGTGATGAGTGGAAGAACCAGGGGTAGAATTCAAATCTCTCTGACCCCAGAGCCCCGCTCTTTACCCACCTCAAGTCTACCTGGGGTTCCCAGAAGCTGGATGAGGTAAGCTCCCTCCCCTGCTCCCACTCCCGTGCCAGGCCACCCCATGCTAGGCCTGGCACACGGGATTCCCATGGCTCATTGTGATAGCTTACAACTGTCTCCACTTTGAGAGGAGGGAACTGAGGCCCAGAGAGCCCACATGAAGGGCTCAAGGCCACGCAGCGAGAAAAGAACAGAGTTTCAACCCAGACTCACGTGGCTTCACGCCAGCTCTTGTCAAGACCCTCCCGGCTCAGCCGTGCTCAGAGCCCTCCCTCGTCAGCCCCGCCAGCCTCTCTCTGCAGTCTCTGTTGGTTCCTCTGTCCAGTGGGGACAAGGAGCTGGGGGGATGCGCCCACTACCAGGCAGGGGACTTGGCAGAAGCTGGGTTTCATGGCACTGTTAGAACCTGAATGAATTAACTCAGCAGCAGTATGATCCTGGGAGCATCCAGAGATTCCAATACCAGTGGGCAGCCCCACAGTCTGACCTCACTGTGCTGCAATCACAAGCCCTTGGTCCTTTTGGGAAAATATCAGACCTCTTCTATGTGCCAGCCTCTTGACCTGGTTCTGCCCCTCCATCCATCCATCCATGATCCATCCATCCATCCGTCTGTCATTCGTCTGTCTGTCCGTCCATCCATCCATTCATCCGTTTCTTTCACACTGAGCACTTACTGCTGTGTGTCTGGGACAGTCCCAGGTACTGGAGCTATAGCTGAGAACAAGACAGCCAGGGTTCCATCCTCCTGACAAGGGCAGACAAGACACAAGTTGTCAATAAGAGTTTTGCAAAAGGTTAAACAGGATGAATATGTTAGGGAGCTCGGGGGGTGTAGGCATCCCCCCGCTCTGCAGTAGAGCCAGGAGTGAAACCGATCAACAACCTGATCCAGGGATCCTCCAGTATTCCACACATCTTCAGACTGTCTCCAGCATTTAACCCCACTTTTTCCAGTGGCAATCATGTGCATTACGGTAAGACTCAAAGTCAGGTAGCGGAAGTTCTCCAACTCCTTTTATTCCCCAAAGGTTGCTTTGATTATTTTAGATCATTTATATTTCCATAGCAACTTCAGAATCAGTTTGACAGTCAATTTCTTTTTTTTTTTTTTTTGGAGACGGAGTTTCGCTCTTGTTACCCAGGCTGGAGTGCAATGGCGCGATCTCAGCTCACCGCAACCTCCGCCTCCTGGGTTCAGGCAATTCTCCTGCCTCAGCCTCCTGAGTAGCTGGGATTACAGGCACGCACCACCATGCCCAGCTAATTTTTTGTATTTTTAGTAGAGACGGGGTTTCACCATGTTGACCAGGATGGTCTCGATCTCTTGACCTTGTGATCCATCCGCCTCGGCCTCCCAAAGTGCTGGGATTACAGGCATGAGCCACCATGCCCGGCCTTGACAGTCAATTTCTACAGAAAAATCCTGAGGAGATTCTGACTGGGATTGCAGTAAATCTAAGGATTCGTTTGAGAAGGATTGACCTCTTATTAATATTGAGTCCAGTTCATGTTCAATCCATGAACATGGTATAGTTCACTATTGACTTGAGTCTCCTTTAATTTCTTCCGGCCATGCATTATATTTTTTCAGTAGGACAATTATCTGAAAGGAGAGATGGCAGGACTTATGGACGGATTGGAGGTGGGTGGTGAGGAGAAAGGGGTTGGGGGCAAGGCTGAGTGCCCAGATTTCTGCTTGAGCCACTGGTGGAGATGAGAAAGAAAGCAACTTGCCTTAGAAGACCTAGCTCAGAGAGGAAGCGCTTGGATGTGGCTTCAGCTTAATTGATCCCAGGGCCATGTGCAGGATGAGCTGAAACTCACCTCTCTGTACCCCCACCCCTGCAAAGACTCTGGATCCACGAGCTAACCAACACCCAAATTCCCTGGGGCAGGTGATTTAGGAGTTGCTGATGCCTTCTCTATCCTGCAAGAAGTGATTTTCTCCTCCCTCTCCCGCACAGCTGACCTTCCTTCCCTGCTCCAGGGCCAGAAGGTCTGTTCCAGGACTGGCTTCTCCCATCAGGAGCCTCTGGACTGGTCACCGAGGGTCAGACAGCCCCTCCCTCTCCTGCTGTCACCCCTGGCTCTTCAAGCTAATGAGACCTGTCCTGATTCCCCAGCCAGGCCTGCAGCCTTAATCTTTCCTAGCAGGAGGTTTGGGGGAGGGAGGAGGAGAAAGAAAGGGCTCCTTATGGCTGAGACACAATGACCCAGCCACCAGGAGGGATTACCGGGCGTGTGTGTGTGTGTGTGTATGCTCGCGTGTGCTTGTGTGCGTGTTTGGGTGCATGGGGAAGTGAAACAGAGCCGTGTGGGGCCCAGGAGCTCAGGGAGATATTAATACTCAAAGAGACAGCTGAGAGGAGAGAGACACAGAGAGGGCCCGAGACAAGGAAAACTGGAAATGCAGAACAACCGAGGTACCAGGAAAGGGAGAAGGACAGAGATGAAAAGAAATCCTCCTGGCTACTCGGGAGGCTGAGGCAGGAGAATTGCTTGAACCTGGGAGGCGGAGTTTGCAGTCAGCGGAGATGGTGCCACTGCACTCCAGCCTGGGTGACAGAGCGAGACTCGGTCTCAAAGGCAAAACCAAAACAAAACAAAAAAATAAAAGGCAATCCAGAGGGAGGGGAAGGAAGAATCAGAGAGAGAGAGCGACGGGGAAAGAGAGAAGGTGGAACAGAGGTTGGAGCTGCAGAGAGGCATGGTGGATAAGTGAGGACAGAGGAACGGAGACGAGGCTGGAGTTACAGGCACAGGCAGACAGGCGGAAAGACAGCACAGAGAGGGACAGACAGACAGGAACAGAAAGACACAGAGGCTGAGGGAGAGGGGAGAGAGAGCGAGACAGATGGAGAGACAGAAACAGAATAAGAGAGATCGAGGAGTAATGCAGGTTTCTCAATCAGGACAGGGACAGAGAGAAGAAGATGGAGAATAGAAGATGGGTATTTCTGCAAGTAGGCAGAAATGCCGCAGCCTGAGGCCCAGAGAAAAAGAAACGGAGAAACAGAGATGCCAGACAAAGACCAATGGTGTGTAGAGAGATGGAGAGTGCTGGGCTGGGTGGCTCATGCCTGCGATCCCAGCACTTTTGGAGGCCGAGGTGTGGGAGGGTTGCTTGATGCCAGGAGTTTGAGGCCAGCCTGGGCAACATAAAGAGACTCCATCTCTACAATAATAATAATAATGATCATAAAAATTAGCTGGGTGTTGTGGTGTGTGCCCGTAAAGTCTCAGCTACAGGAGGCTGAGGAGGGAGGATCCCTTGAGCACAGGAGGTCAAGGCTGCTGTGAGCCATGATCGTGCCACTGCACTCCAGCCTGGGCGACAGAGTGAGATCCTGTCTCAAAAAAAAAAAAAAGAAAAAGAAAAAGAAAAAAACCCCTCATACCCCAAAACACCACCAAAAACAGAAAAACAAAACATCCATTCTAATAAGTCTGCCTATTTTTAGTGCTGGGAGACAACCCCCGCCACCCCTGGCCCCCAAAAAGAGGACACTGTCATGTCTGACAACATACAGTCAGGCCACAGACAAGAGTTGACCAAAAGGGGAAACTGAGGCAGAAACCGAGAACAATGAGGCCGTACAGAGATAAACTAGCTGTTAGACAGGCTGCTGTGGAGAGAGAGTGGGGACCTGGGAGAGGCATCCCGAAAGCCCTGGGCCTCTCTTTTTTTCAGATGATCTCTCAGCACCATCTGACAGTTCTGTCCTTCCTCTTTGATGCCTCTCTCTCGGGCTACTAGCTGAAGCTGGAGGGACACCAGTTAGACCTAAGGAAGGACTTCCCTGAGGAGTAGAGGCTTATGGGGCCTCCCTTCCCCATCAGCCCTAATTGCCAAGATGTCATGGGGGGAAGAGGAGGGGATTAAGCAGACGGGTGCCCCTCCCCCTCCCAGCCAATGTCACCTCCTGGTGCCCAGTGGAGTCCCCCACCTTGGCCGGGATTACCCTCCGAGATCCAGGCCATGACAAATGACATCACTCCCAGCCCGGGCTTAAAATCTCCCCATGTGAGGGGACGTGTTTCCTCCAGCCTCTGCAGTCGGCCCGCTCCGTCTACGTCCTGGGCCACCAGGAGAGCCCCATCCCTGCTTTCTGAAGGTGAGTGTCTGCAGGAGAGACCCAGGGCACCAAGGAAGGGCGAGGGAATGGGGAGAAAGGAAGAGAGAGGAGAAGTTGGGTTTATTCTCTCCAAGGCTGTGTTTGCTGTGCCCTGCAGGTTATTTGCTGAATAGTCATACACAAAACAGAGGTCCTGTCCCGGCGTTTGGGGAGACGGGGCTGGGCTGTGATTGCAGCAAGAGCGAATGAGGTCAGACAGCAGGGACCAGCCCACGGCACTCGGGGCCTTGGAGGATTCAGGAGGCTTGTGGGTAAGGGGATCTCCTCAAGCCCTGACTGCCTCCGGGGTTGGGGGCTTCTCACGGTGGTTCTAAGGCAACTCCTCAGCACATCGCTCTGTTGGATTTTCTTTTGTTTTTTTGAGACAGAGTTTCGCTCTTGTTACCCAGGCTGGAGTGCAATGGCGCGATCTCGGCTCACCGCAACCTCCGCCTCCTGGGTTCAGGCAATTCTCCTGCCTCAGCCTCCTGAGTAGCTGGGATTACAGGCACGCGCCGCCATGCCCAGCTAATTTTTTGTATTTTTTTAGTAGAGACGGGGTTTCACCATGTTGACCAGGATGGTCTCGATCTCTTGACCTCGTGATCCACCCGCCTCGGCCTCCCAAAGTGCTGGGATTACAGGCTTGAGCCACCGTGCCCGGCCTGAATTTTCTTTAAAACTCTTAGCACTGCCTGAAATATTCGTGTGTGTGATTACCCACCAGTGGCCTATCTCCCTCACTGAACATTCGTTTCTCCCCAGTGCCCAGCATGTGGCTGGGATTTGCCTAAATATGTGTTGCATAGATGGATGAATGAATGACAGGTGTGGGACCGATGGACATACAGGCAGAGAGCTCAGGTCTGTGGCTGCAGCGGGAAGGACTCCGGGTGGACTTGAGCCTACCCGTGAGCTGGGAATGTGATGATTGGGGATCACTGTGCTGATGAATCCATCACTTGGGACCTCAATGCACCCAGAGGCTCTGGCTCTCAGCCCAGGCTCCACTGGGGACTCCTCACACCTGCACCCTGTTAACTTCCAGGGCAGTCATCCTGTCTGATCTTCTGCAAAAGCCTTTAGCCTTTTTTTTTTTTTTTGAGATGAAGTCTTGCTCTGTTGTCCACGCTGGAGTGCAGTGCCATGATCTCAGCTCACTGCAACCTCCACCTCCTGGGTTCAAGCAATCTTCCTGCCTCAGCGTCCTGAGTAGCTGGGATTACAGGCGTGCACCACCATGCCCAGCTATTTTTTTGGATTTTTAGTAGAGATGGGGTTTCTCACCACGTTGGCCAGGCTGGTCTGGAACTCCTGGCCTCAAGTGATCCGCCTGCCTCAGCCTCCCTCAATGCTGGGATTATGGGCGTGAGCTATCGCGCCCTGCCCATCTTCTGCAAAACTCTTATTGACCCCTTGTTTCTTGTCTGTCCCTGTCGGAAGAGCTGAGACCTTGTCTGTCTTGTTCTCAGCTGTATTCCCAGTGCCTGGGTAAGTCCTAGACACACAGTAAGTACTGAGTGAATATGGAGGGAATGAACGAATGAAGGAATGAATGAGTGAATGGCAGAAGGGCAGAAGCAGGTAAACAGACCGCCACAGAGAGGAGGTGCAATGCGGTTTTCCCCAAAAGGACCAAGCAAGGGCTGCGACCGCCGCAGTGAGGTCGGACTTGGGGGCTGTCCACTGCGTTTGAGTCTCGTGATCTTTCAGGGACCACGTTATTGATCACTGAGTTGATTTGCTGAGGCTCTAATGGTGCCATGAATCCCGGCTTCTACCAAGTCCCCTGCGTGGTAGTGGGTGCGTCCCCCCAGCTCCTTGTCCCCACTGGACAGAGGAGCCAACAGAGACTGCAGAGAGAGGCTGGCAGGGCTGACAAGCGAGGGCTCTGAAGGTGGCTGAGCGGGGGGGGGGGGGTCTTGCCACGGGCTGGCGTGAAGCCGCATGAGTCTGGGTTGAAACCCTATCCTTTTCTCCCTGTGTGGCCTTGGGCCCTTCATGTGGGCTCTCTGGGCCTTGGTTGCCTCCTCTGCAAATTCCTGGATGTTCTTTCCCTCCCCCTCCATGAGACTAGTCTTCCTTTGATTGATTTATTTATTTATTTTTTTTTTTTTTGGGACAGAGTCTTGCTCTGCTGCCCAGGCTGGAGTGCAGTGGTGCAATCT
>NW_022437070.1:316389-327662 GCF_009761245.1 Sapajus apella | reverse complement strand
AAACCCAGGGAAATGTTTCAATGGATGCTGGATCTTATTTGCATTGTTATTCTTCTCTGCTGACATCTTGTCCAGGTAGCACATTATGATTGCTGTCAGCTGTTTGATCTGTGGCTCACACTTGTAATTCCAGCACTTTGGGAGGCCGAGGTGGGCGGATCGCCTGAGGGCAGAAGTTCGAAACCAGCCTGGCCAGATGGAGAAACCCTGTCTCTACTAAAAATACAAAAAAAAAACATTAGCTGGGCATGGTAGTCCTAGCTCCGGAGGCTGAGGCAGGAGAATCGCTTGAACCTGGGAGGTGGAGGTTGCAGCGAGCCAAGATCACGCCACTGCACTCCAGCCTGGGCGACAGAGTGAGACTCTTGTCTCAAAACGCCACCATCACCACCACCAGCAACAGAAGGGGATGATCCTAAATGTGAGCTCTCTTGGCTTTCCTGGAGGGTCAATTGCTTAGCCGGGCAACCCGGCTCAGATCTGACGGTGAAGACAATGAAAGTGTGCGCCCTTGTTCCAGGCCCTGCTAACGTCTCCAGTAGGGCAAGCTCACCGGTTTCCTTGTCTCCACTCTCCGGAGGTTCCTATTTAACATTATTGCTTTTTCTTTTCTTTTCTTTTTTTTTGAGACGAAGTCTCGCTCTGTTGCCCAGGCTGGAGTGCAGTGGCATGATCTCTGCTCACTGCAAGCTCCGCCTCCCAGGTTCTTACAATTCTCCTGCCTCAGCCTCCCAAGTAGCTGGGAGAATAGGTACTCGCCACCACGCCTGGCTAAGTTTTTGTATTTTTAATAGAGATGGGCTTTCACGGTGTTGTCCAGGCTGGTCTCCTGACCTCAGGTTATCTGCACGCCTGGGCCTCCCAAAGTGCTGGGATTACAGGCGTGAGCCACCATGCCTGGCCAACATTATTGCTTTTTGAAGTGGGAGAGGACAGAGGGAACCCAGGTTAGGTGGCCAAAAGAACAAGAACTTCAGGAATTACTCTAGCCTTGGAATCCTGGATTCTCCACTGTGTGATCCTGGGTAAGTCACAGTTTTGAGCCTGAAGATGTTCTTTAAACTGTAAGCATCAGGCAGAAGCAGTGTAATCCCAGCACTTTGGGGGGCTCAGGCAGGAGGATCTACTGAGGCCAGGAGCTCAAGACCAGCCTGGGCGACGTGGCAAGACACCCCTCTCTACACAAAAATTAAAAAATGAGCTAGGTGTGGTGGCACACCTGTAGTCCCAGCTACTTGGGAGGCCGAGGTGGGAGGATGGTCTGAGCTCAGGAGGTCCAGGGCGCAGTGAGCTATGATTGTGCCACTGCGCTCCAATCTGGTTGACAGAGTGAGATGCTGTCCCTAAAACCAAAACCAAAACTAAAATGTAGGCATCACGGTAATATAGTCTCTGCCTCCCAGCATCATGGGGGGGATTAATGACACCTGGTATGGAGAAGGCTTGTGTATTGGTTACTTACTGCTGGGTAACAAATGATCCCCAAATTTACCAGCTTCAAATAATAAGCATTTCTGATCTCTCATTGTTTTCAAGGGACAGGAATCCAAGCGTGGCTTAGCTGGATTATTCCGGCTCAGGGTGCCCCATGGAGTTGTGGTCAGATGTAGGCCAGGACCGAAGTCATTTAATGGCTCGGCTGAGGCTGGGGAACCAATCTCCCCGGCAGCTTACTCCCACAGCTGCTGCCAGGAGGCCTCATTTCTTCACCACAGAGACCTCGCCATGGGATGGCTTGAGCATCCTCACAACATGGCGGCTGACTTTCCTTAGAGCAAGGGCTAGCCTTGGAAGCCATGCTCTGTCACTCCTGCAATATCCCTTTGGCTACACACGTCAGCCTCCTTGTTAGTAGGGATGGCACGGGGCGTGAATATCAGAGGTTAAGGATATTGGAAGTTAACTTGGAGGCAGTTTGATTTTGGGGATTTAATGTAGCCGCGTTTGACTTTATTGTCAGCACTGAGCCGCCTCCTGACATTCCCACCAGGTTTTACCTGATCCTTCTGCGTTTCTCCGTGATCACTCTGCTATGGTCACACCGGGTGCCTTGTTTCTCCTCCAAGACAAAGTTGGAGACCCTGTCTCGCTCAGGGTGATAGAGTGAGATTCCAGCCTCCAAGCCTTTGCAAACCTGCTTTTTTCTTTGCCTGGAAATCTCTATCCCAGATCCACAAAACTTCTTAGATGCCTCACCCCACCCCAAACTCTCCTTCACTCTCATAACAAACACCCTGTTTTATTTTCCTGGGAGTTCTTGAAACTCTCTGAAGGCATCTTGTTTTTTTTTTTTTTTTTTTTTTTGAGACAGAGTCTTGCTCTGTCACCCAGGCTGGAGTGCAGTGGCGCCATCTTGGCTCACTGCAAACTCTGCCTCCCGGGTTCAGGTGATCCTCCTGCCTCAGACTCCCAAAGTGTTGGGATTACAGGCATGAGCCACTGCTCCAGTCATGCCATCTTTATTTAAAAAAAAAAAAAAAATCTTTCCTTGTGCATTGTTGGTTTCTCTAGGAATGGAACAAAGAAATTCAATTCTATTTGAACGGAGAAGCTGTGGTCTTATTTCTTGCTATATTCCTAGTTCCTAGAGCAAGGGAGGCATTAAAAAATATTTACTGACTGAACAGTAGAATCTCAACTTATAAGATTGATGGCTCACGCCTGTGATCCCAGCACTTTGGGAGGCTGAGGTTGGTGGATCACCAGAGGTCAGGAGTTCGAGACCAGCCTGGCCAACATAGTAAAACCCCATCTCTACTGAAAATAGAAAAAATCAGCTGGGCGAGGTGGCGGGCGCTTGTAATCCCAGTTACTCAGGAGGCTGAGGCAGGAGAATCGCTTGAACCCTGGAGGTGGAGGTTTCGGTGAGTGGAGATTGTGCCATTGCACTCCAGCCTGGGCAACAAGAGTGAAACTCCGTCTCAAAATAAATAAATAAACAAACAAACAGAACCTGTTCCCCCTCCTCACGAGAGGGATGAGAAGGACAATGAGAGGAAGGCAGGGGTGGGAGCTAGGACGCCATCCAGTTTTAATTCTTTATCTTATGTTTCAAGTATTATTGGTGGTGCTGGGGACATGGCAGGAACCGAGATATTCCCAGTCCCCGAACTTAGGTAACTGATAGAATTTGGAGGAGAGAGGTAAATAAACGAATGTAAATATGTCATGTAATACATGCTGTGTCTTGAAGACAATGAGTCAGGGAGTGTGTGCGTGTAAAATCCAGTTTCGGGGGTAGGTTGGCTTCTCTGGAGAGACTAGTTGAGCTGAGACCTGGAAGAGAAGGGGTTCGCTGGTGAGAGGGGTTTGGGCTTGGGCTTGGGGAGAGGCCTTCCTGACCCAGGAAAGGGCTTATGCAAATAGCCACAGAGGCTGAGAGGTTTTCTGAGGCCATCCTAATGAGGGCAATGAGGAACCCTCAGAGGGTTTTCATGTTCTGTTTGCTTTTTGAAGATTTCATTTTGGTTTTTGCTTTTGACAAGATCACACACACACACACACACACACACACACACAATTAAAAAGTAATCCAAACAACTACAGAAACAAGATACGGTTTTAGCACTTCTTCCCAGAGGCAGTCACTGGTACCAGTAGCTTCCTTCCTTCCTGTGAATTTCCTGTGCATATACAACTGTATATTCTACACATGAGTAAAATCAATGCCTAATTTTATTTATTTATTTATTATTATTATTTTTTTTTCAGGTAGGACAGGACTTTAATTACTAAAAGAAGTTGAAACAAGGTGACCACTTGCCCCTCATTTCTTCCTGGAAATAACCAGATTGTGGATGCAAAGAGGGGGATGCTGAACAGAACCTACTGAGTCAAGGAGGTGTAGGGGTCAGAGAGGCCAAGGGGGCTGAGTGTTGTGAGGCAGAGTTCCAGAAACCTGCAGAGAGGTCTCTTTGAGTCTTTGCTGTTTACTTGGCCAGACAGGCACAGGGTGAAACTCCACGGGGCACGCAGGCAAAAACCACTGGAGAGCTGTCAGGTGAACTACATCTGGAGCTCGCCCAGGCAGAGAGAGACTGGAGTTCTGAGCAGCCCAGGTGGGAAGCCGTCCGCTCTCATTCTGGGAATCCAGTGGAGACTTTGAGACGCTTTAAGCACAGCTCAAAGCTCACTTCTTCCAGGAGTCAGTCCCTGATCATCAGATGGAAGTGGTCAGTTCCTCTCAGGAAATAAGACAGCTGCTCTGTCATTCCAGCTATTAGGGAGGCTGAGGCAGGAGAATTGGAGAATTGTTTGAACCCAGGAGGCACAGGTTGCAGCGAGCAGGCGGTTGTGCCATTGTACTCTAGCCTGTAGTCCCAGCTACTTGGGAAGTTGAGGCAGGAGAATGGCTTGAATCCAGGAGGAGGAAGTTGCAGTGAGCCGAGATAGCGTAGCTGCGCTCCAGCCTGGGCAAAAGAGCGAAACTCCATCTAGATTTAACTTGGCCTTAATTTTCTGTCGTTGATGAGAGTACTACTTTCCTTCTGGTACAGGGACGTCTTTCAGTTCGTGCCCCACGTGGAGCGGGCCCGAAACTCCGGAGCTAGGCAGCGGCCAGGTCTGAGCGGCATCTGGAGGGGAGAGAGGGCCTGGGAGAGCTGCCTTGCTGGGCGCTTTGGGCCCCCGGCCCCTCCCAAGCCGCCTCTGGGCCTCCCTGCCTTTTCAGCCATCCGCTATTAGTATTATTTTTAAGATGGAGTATCACTCTGCCGCCCAGGCTAGAGTGCAGGGGTGTGATCTTGGCTCACCACACCCTCTGCCTCCCAGGTTCAAGCAATTCTCTGCCTCAGCCTTCCGAGTAGCTGGGACTACAGGTGCGCACCACCATGCTAATTTTTGTATTTTTAGTAGAGATGGGGTTTCAGTATGTTGGTCAGGATGGTCTCGAACTCTTGACCTCGTGATCTGCCCGCCTCGGCCTCCCAAAGTGCTGGGATTACAGGCGTGAGACACTGTGCCCGGCCAAAGTGCAATTAAATTCTTTTTAAAACCCATTTGGCCAGGCGTGGTGGCTCATGTCTGCAGTCCTAGCACGTTGGAAGGCTGAGGTGGGAAGATCACTTGAGCCGAGGGGTTGGAGGCTGCAGTGAGCTATGGCACTCCAGCCTGGATGACACAGGAAGATCTTGTCTTTTAAAAAAAACCCCACACTTTGGGAGGCCGAGGCGGGTGGATCACGAGGTCAAGAGATCGAGACCATCCTGGTCAACACGGTGAAACCCCGTCTCTACTAAAAAAAAAAATACAAAAAATTAGCTGGGCATGGTGGTGCGTGCTTGTAATCCCAGCTACTCAGGAGGCTGGGGCAGGAGAATTGCCTGAACCCAGGAGGCGGAGGTTGCGGTGAGCTGAGATAGCGCCATTGCACGCCAGCCTGGGTAACAAGAGTGAAACTCCGTCTCAAAAAAAAAAAAAAAAAAAAACAAAAACCCAAAAACAAATCTGATTCTTGGACACATATATAATAAGCACAAGTCAAAGGTTTATTTAAGGAACCAGCTATTTCAAAGGAGAATTTGGGTCAGGTGCAGTGGCTCAAGCCTATAATCCCAGCACTTTGGTAGTCCAAGGCAGGTGGATCACTTGAGGCCAGGAGTTTGAGACCATCCTGGCCAACATGGTAAATCCCTGTCTCTACTAAAAATACAAAAAAATTAGCCAGGTGTAGTGGCTTGTGCCTGTAGTCCCAACCACTCGGGAGGCGGAGGCAAGAGAATTGCTTGAACCTGGGAGACGGAGGTTGCAGTGAGCTGAGATTGTGCCACTGCACTGCAGCCTGGGCCACAGAAGGAGACTCCATCAAAAAGAAAGTGAAAAAAAAGGATAATTTGATGAACAGAGGTTAATACGTTTACTCAGGAAAAATGTGTTTGAGGAAGTTTACCAGGTTAGATGCAAAACTGGTTAAAGACTTACTGGGAAATATAACTGTAACCTTTGAGGTTCTGTTTTCTACCAGAGAGAAATCATTTGGAACCAAACTTCCTGAAGTTACTTTTTTTTTTTTTTTTGAGACAGTGTCTTGCTCCGTTGCCCAGGCTGGAGTGCAGCGTGCAATGGTGTGATCTCGGTTCACTGCAACATCTGATTCCTGAATTCAAGCAATTCTCCTGCCTCAGCTTCCCAAGTAGCTAGGGTTTCAGGCACCTGCCACCACACCCAGCTAATTTTTGTATTTTTAGTAGAGACGGGGTTTCAGCATCTTGGTCAGGCTGAGCTTGAACTCCAGATGTTGTGATCTACCCATCTTGGCCTCCCAAAGTGGTGGGATTACAGACTTGAACGACTGCACCGGCCCCTGAAGTTACCATTTACCTTGTCGAAGTCTAGACTCTAATCAATAATGCATAGTAAGCCAGGTGTGGTGGCTCACGCCTGTAATCCCAGTACTTTGGGAGGGTAAGGTGGGCAGATCACGAGGTCAAGAGTTCAAGACCAGTCTGGCCAACATGGTGAAACCCCATCTCTACTAAAAATACAAAAATTACCTGGGTGTGGTGGCAGGCGTCTGTAATCCCAGCTACTCAGGAGGCTGAGGTAGGAGAATCACTTGAACCTGGGAGGTGGAGGTTGCAGTGAGCCGAGATGGCAGTATTGCATTCCAGCCTGCGTGACAGAGTGAGACTCTGTCTCAAAAAAAAAAAAAAAAAAAAAAGTAAATCAAACACAGGTACAGTCCCTTAGAACAGGATCCCCTACCCCGGCTCCTGTCAGATCAGTGGCGGCATTAGATTCTCATAGGAACCTGAACTCTAACGTGAATTGCGCATGTGAGCCATCTAGGTTGCATGCTCCTTGTGAGAATCTAATGCATGGCCCACCCTCATCCATGGAAAAATTGTCTTTTGTGAAACCAGTGCCTGGTACCAAAAAGGTTGAAAACTGCTGGCCTTATTTGCAAAGGTCTATGCCACAACTGAGAAATAAAAAAACAACAAGACAAAACGGCTGCCTTAGAAGATGAAGTACAGTACACTTCGGGTGGGTCTGTTAGATGTGAGGCAGGACTCCAAATGACTTGGAAATGGCACGCTGTCAGCCTTGTCTTATTGCCAAGCCTAGAACACTTTTTTTTTTTTTTTTTTTTTTTGAGATGGAGTTTCACTCATGTTACCCAGGCTGAAGTGCAATGGCGCGATCTCGGCTCACCGCAACCTCCGCCTCCTGGGTTCAGGCAGTTCTCCTGCCTCAGCCTCCTGAGTAGCTGGGACTACAGGCATGCGTCACCATGCCCAGCTAATTTTTTGTATTTTTAGTAGAGACGGGGTTTCACCATGTTGACCAGGATGGTCTCGATCTCTTGACCTCGTGATCCACCCGCCTCGGCCTCCCAAAGTGCTGGGATTATAGGCGTGAGCCACCGTGCCCGGCCTACAAATTTTTTTAAAGTTTTTTTTAACATTTTCTTTTTAATTTTTTTTTTTTTTAAGAGATGGGGTTTCTCTTGATTTCCAGTAGCTCTGAAATGAAAATAAAAACAAACAAACAAAAAAAGGGATGGGGTTTCTCTATGTTGGTCAAGCTGGTCTTGAACTCCTGACCTCAGGTGATCCGCCCGCCTCGGCCTCCCAAAGTGCTGGGGTTACAGGCGTGAGCCACTGAGCCCGGCCCCCAGAACAATTTTTTAAAACTATGTACCAGAAATCTTTTAAAATTAGTTCATAGAGAGCAGCCTTATACTTTCAAATGACTTTATAGAATTCCCTTGCATGGAAATGCCGTATTTTACTTAAAACGATTTACATAATATATATAATTTAGGTAATATAAACCCTTTGGTGAACATACAGTCTAGTTCTACATTTTGACCGTTATAAATATGCTGCATTTATTTTATTTTATTTTTGAGATGGAGTTTCAAAACTGATCTTGTCACTCAGGCTGGAGTGCAACGGCATGACCTTGGCTCATTGTAACCTCCGCCTCTTGGGTTCAAACGATTCTCCTGCCTCAATCTCCTGAGTCGCTGGGATCACAGGCATGCACCACCATGCCTGGCTAATTGCTTGTATTTTTAGTAGAGACAGAGTTTCACCATGTTGTACAGGCTGGCCTCGAAATTCTGACCTCAGGTAACCTGCTTGCCTTGGCCTCCCAAAGTGCTGGGATTATAGGCGTGAGCCACTGCGCCCCGCCTTAGATTTTTTTTTTTTTTTTTAAGTTTTTGTAGAGATGGGGGAGTCTTACTATGTTACCACCTGAACGTAAATGCTATTTTCTTTTTCTTGTCTGTTTTTTTTTTTTCTTTTCAGCCTCCTGACTGGCTGGATTACAGGCACTCAACACCACGCCTGGCTAATTTTTGTGTATTTAGTAGAGACGGGGTTTCATCATGTTGGCCGGGTTGGTCTTGAACTTCTGACCTCAGGAGATCTGCCCATCTTGGCTTCCCACAGTGCTGGGATTATAGGCGTGAGCCACCTTGCCTGGCTCTTACTGTCATTTTAATACCACTCTCCCTCAGGGTGACCAACCCATCCAATTTGTCTGGGACCATTCTGGTTTCAGCACTGAAAGTCCTGTGTTCCAAGAAACACCCACCTCTCCTCCATTCTGGGCAAACAGGGACTGCTGGTCAACCCGCACTCTTTGGTTATAAGTGAGGCTGAGTGTGTTTGCCTGTGGTCACAGAAAGAAGGGATCTTGGATGAGGAAGTATTACAGGATCAGATTTTTTTTTTTTTTCTTTTTTTTAGAGTCTTGCTGCGTCACTCAGGCTGGAGTGCAGTGGCTTGAACGTAGCTCACTGCTGCCTCAAACTCCTGGGCTCAAGTGATTCTCCCATCTCAGCCTCCTGGGTAGCGGGGGTGACAGGTGTACAATACTAAGTTTTTTTTTTTTTTTTTGAGACAGAGTTTCGCTCTTGTTACCCAGGCTGGAGTGCAATGGCGCGATCTCGGCTCACTGCAACCTCCGCCTCCTGGGTTCAGGCAATTCTCCTGCCTCAGCCTCCTGAGTAGCTGGGATTACAGGCACGCACCACCATGCCCAGCTGATTTTTTGTATTTTTAGTAGAGACGGGGTTTCACCATGCTGACCAGGATGGTCTCGATCTCTTGACCTCGTGATCCACCCGCCTCGGCCTCCCAAAGTGCTGGGATTACAGGCTTGAGCCACCGCGCCCAGCCAATACTAAGTTAATTTGTTAAAAACACTTTTTTTTTTTTTTTTTAAAGAGATGAGGTCTTGCTATATTGCACAGGCTGGTCCCTAACTCCTGGGCTCAAGTGACCCTCCCGCCTCGGCCCCCCCAAAGTGCTGGGACTACAGGTGTGGGCCTCTGTGCCTGGCCAGGACCAGATTTTATAGAGGATAGAGGAGGAAAAAGGGCTTGCACTTATGAGGTGCATGACGGCTTCAGCTCTCTGCAGAGTCTCAAGGAAGCTCTGAGAACCTTAAGCAGAGGCCATTTTACACGTGCGGACACAGTGGCATAGAGAGGTGAGGTAAATGGCCAAGGCCACGTACCTGAGAAGAGACCGAGGCGGGATTTGAATCTCAGCCTGCATGTTGGAAATAGATGCTGAGTGCCGCAAAGAAAAATCAGCACTGAGACAATGGATCTTTCAGCAACGCAATTTTTACTTCCTGGACTGCAGGAAGGGTACCTTCGCTAGCCACCTTGCCACGAGAGTACAAAGAACAAAGGAAAACACACAAATGTATCCCTTATGCATTTGGGGTCGTTCTTACTGCTGTGTCTGATCTCCGTTGGTTGGAGCCAGACCTCACAATTTAAACTAAAACCCGATTGGCTACCAGCTTAAAACTTTTCTAAGCAGGTCAAAGCAATGGAGAGCTGGGACATGCCTGTGAGCACGTCCAGCACAGATATCTTGGTTAAAGTACAAGGACATAGAATGTACTAGGTGCCTGTAAGCATGGCATGTCTAACAGCTACATAGGATAGGGTTTAACAAAGTTATTAGCACACTTATTCTTTAACAAGAAAGGAAACTTGAAAAAGGAACTTCTCTGCTTGCCACACCGCATGTCACCACGTGAGTCACTGGTAAGTGAGCGAGCATCCCTCCGCTTCTCTTGCAGGCCCCTGACTTGGGCCTCAGTGTCCCCGAAGATCATGATGGCGTATATGAACCCGGGGCCCCACTATTCCGTCAACACCTTGGCCCTCAGTGGCCCCAGTGTGGATCTGATGCACCAGGCCGTGCCCTACCCGAGTGAGTACATTCGTTTCTCTTGGCACCCGGGGCTGGCCCCATCTCTTGGAGGGCCTCTGGGGTCCCTTTGCCTGCAGGAAGAAGGCAGTCACGGGGGCGACCTTGGGGCCATACACCAGCTCTCTGGGTTCATCTGAAATGCATGTCACCTGGGAATGTGGGAAAGCACGGACAGTCCTAGAAATTTAGGATAAAGTTTCCTTTTGGGGTGGGGAGGAGGGGATGCAATCTGGAAGGGAAATCGAGGAATTTCATCTGTTAGCAACACTTTATTATTCATTTATTTTTCAGAGACAGGGTCTCACTCTGTCTTCTAGGCTGGAGTGCAGTGGTGTGACCATGGCTCCCCACAGCCTTGAACTCCTTGGCTCAAGGGATTCACCCGCCTCAGCCTCCGGGGTAGCTGGGACTGCCGGGGTGGAAATTGAGACTAGGCAACAAACGTTTTTTTTTTGTTTTTTTTTTAATTTTATATTTGAGACAGGGTCTTGCTTTGTTGCGCTCTGTGTAGTACAGTGGTGCAATCACGGCTCACTGCAGCCTCGAACTCCTGGGCTCAGGCTATGCTCTTGCCTCAGCCTCCCGAGTAGCCAGGACTATAGGTACATGCCACTATACCTGGCTCACTTTTCCAGTTGTTTGTAAATTGTGCGGGATCTGGATTAATAAAAAAGCATAGAAAAAATTATTATATTTTTTTGTACAGATGGGGTCTCCCTGTGTTGCCCAAGCTGGTCTCAAACTCCTGGGTTCAAATAATCCAACTGCCTCAGCCTCCCACAGTGTGGGATTACAGGCACGAGCCACTGCACCTGGCCTGCAAAGCCTTCTTTGTTTCTTTTTCCTTCCTTCTTTCCTTCCTTCATTCCCTCCCTCTCTCCTTCCCTCTCTCCCTCCCTCCTTCCTTCCCTCCCTCCTTCCTTCCTTCCTTCCTTCCCTCCCTCCCTCCCTCCTTCCTTCCCTCCCTCCCTCTCTCCCTCCCTCTCTCCCTCCTTCCCTCCTTCCCTCCTTCCTTCCTTCCTTCCTTCCTTCCCTCCCTCCCTCCTTCCTTCCTTCCTTCCTTCCCTCCCTCCCTCCCTCCCTCCCCCC